>NC_133380.1:9369521-9514805 GCF_049309525.1 Garra rufa | reverse complement strand
GGAAATGTACAAACTTTCTTCAAATCATAGTTTTGACCCATACAATGCAATTTTGGCTATTGCAATAAATAAATAAATAAATATATATATATATATATATATATATATAAAATTTCAACTGGCTTTCTACATGCAGATTACCTCTGTTTAGTTAGATTTGTATAGTATCAGTTAATGACATTTACAGTTTTGAACTGTAACATTTAAATCTGTACTGATTTTAAAGATGGTTATACTTTGAGTGACTTCATTGTTATGAACCAAAAATGGTCCAATGTGTACCTGGGTACGAGGGAGTCTCCTCCTCTGAGAGTGGTGGGATCCAGCTCAAATATGGAGGAGATGTCATTGCCATCGGGGACGGACACAAGGGTGTACATGACCTTTTCGTTGGGCGTTCGCAGACGTGCTCGCAGAGCCTCATGCTCAGAGTCCAGCTAGAGGAGAGAGGAGACCACGTAACCATGGAGACACAACACCTCACTTGCTTTATTGATTATGTGACTGAGATAAAACTGCTCTTAAGTGATGCCATTAGCCGATGAAACAATCTTTGATTCGTGACATAAAATTCTGCAAAGTGAGAAGTTGAGAAAAAAGAATATGAAATCTCTAGATCAGTCTCACAGTGTGGTATATGCGGGTCCCAGCAAAACATGTTTACCATATTTGGGCAGCAATAAAACCAAATGCTGCTGCTTTTTGGTTGATTTCAAAGAAACTCAGGGGACATTTTCATTTAGATTATATAAAGCTGATTTAACAACAAACATAATGATTAAATTGAGATTTGTGTGCAAAGCTTACTATGTAGTGTCGTGGACAAAAGTTTTGAGATTTACATAAATATTGGAAATTGGAAAAGTTGCTGCTTAAGTTTTTATAAAAGCAATTTGCATATACTCCAGAATGTTATAAAGAGTGATCAGATGAATTGCATAGTCCTTCTTTGCCGTGAAAATTAACTTAATCCCGAAAAAAACTTTCCACTGCATTGTTAAGAAGACTTCAGGGCGTCCAAGAAAGTCCAGCAAGCGCCAGGATCGTCTTCTAAAGAGGATTCAGCTGCGGGATCGGAGTGCCACCAGTGCAGAGATTACTCAGGAATGGCAGCAGGCAGGTGTGAGCGCATCTGCACCCACAGTGAGGCCAAGACTTTTGGAAGATGGCCTGGTGTCAAGAAGGGCAGCAAAGAAGCCACTTCTCTCCAAAAAAAACATCAGGGACAGATTGATCTTCTGCAAAAGTAATGGCGAATGGACTGCTGAGGACTGGGGCAAAGTCATATTCTCCGATGAAGCCTCTTTCCGATTGTTTGGGGCATCTGGAAAAAGGCTTGTCCGGAGAAGAAAAGGTGAGCGCTACCATCAGTCCTGTGTCATGCCAACAGTAAAGCATCCTGAGACCATTCATGTGTGGGGTTGCTTCTCATCCAAGGGAGTGGGCTCACTCACAATTTTGCCCAAAAACACAGACATGAATAAAGAATGGTACCAAAACACCCTCCAACAGCAACTTCTTCCAACAATCCAACAACAGTTTGGTGAAGAACAATGCATTTTCCAGCACGATGGAGCACCGTGCCATAAGGCAAAAGTGATAACTAAGTGGCTCGGGGACTAAAACGTTGAAATTTTGGGTCCATGGCCTGGAAACTCCCCAGATCTTAAAACTTGTGGTCAATCCTCAAGAGGCGGGTGGACAAACAAAAACCCACTAATTCTGACAAACTCCAAGAAGCGATTATGAAAGAATGGGTTGCTATCAGTCAGGATTTGGCCCAGAAGTTGATTGAGAGCATGCCCAGTCGAATTGCAGGGGTCCTGAAAAATAAGGGCCAACACTGCAAATACTGACTCTTTGCATAAATGTCATGTAATTGTCGATAAAAGACTTTGAAACGTATGAAGTGCTTGTAATTATATTTCAGTACATCACAGAAACAACTGAAACAAAGATCTAAAAGCACTTGAGCAGCAAACTTTGTGAAAACTAATATTTGTGTCATTCTCAAAACTTTTGGCCACGACTGTGGCATGCTCAGTTATAGCAACAGGAGGGACTGCTTTTATAAACTAGTCATAGTGTTATACTGCCACCTACAGGCGCTGAGCTGCACTGTTTAAACAGTTTTACTCGTAACTATACTGTCACCTTGTGGTTTGTTATTGAATAAATTCTAGAAAATATTCTTTTTGTTACTCCAAGTGTTAAATAAAATATACATGTATTTAAAAAGAGCTTAAATTATGTTATTATGAAATTGTTATATATTTTTTTTTTTAACGCATTAAGTTAAATAGTGCATTTATTTATAGGTTTGTTTTTTTACTGTAAAAAAGGTTTAGGGTTTACAAACAGACTACTCTTTTAGGCAATTTAACTTATAGTTTTTAATGTTTTTTATGATCATAACAGTTTTAATATTTCATACAATAATATAATTTTGCATTTAGATTTCTTGTTTCGTAGCTAAACTTTTGAAACAATGTGTATTTTAACATTGTATTCAACATTTATTCAACATTTTATTGTAAACTGAATTATTTCCACAAATGCTGTTAAATAGTGCATTTATTTATTTATAGGTTTCATAGTATTTTTTTCTCTGTGTAAACAGTCTTCATTCTGGATCCACAAACGTATGATGTAAAAGTTACAAGGTTTGTTTTTAATGATTATCACAGTTTTAATAATTCTACATTTAAATTTATTGTTTCATAGCTAAACTTCTGAAACAATGTGTTTTTTTACTTTTTATTCAACATTTTATAGTAAAGTGTTGTTATTTTTAACTAAAACCAAAACTATATGCATACAATAATAATTCAGCAATTATATTTAAAATGTACAAAAAAAAAAAAACATTTAAAGTAGACTTAAATGATGCCTTGGAAAGTAACTAATAATAAGTAAATAGTAAATAACAGAAATAAGTCAAAGTTGAAGTACTAACTTCAATAAAAAAAAAATAACTAAAATAACTGAAATAAAAATGTATTGCTATTTAGAAATATTAAAAAAGAAAGAAAAAATTAAAGAAAGAAAGAAAGAAAGAAAGAAAGAAAGAAAGAAAGAATAAATATATATAAATATAAAAAATAAATAAAAACATTATGAAAACAAAAATAGCCAATTCAAAATAGTAATAAATACTAAAATAGTATATAGATAATATGAAAATAACACTGTGACTGAATTATTTCCACAAATGCTGTTGATATATCAATAAATGCTGTTAATAAAATAAAAACTGAAATAAAAATGTATTACTATTTAGAAATATTTAAAAAAGAAAGGAAAAGAAAAGAAAGGGAAGGAAGGGAAGAAAGAAAGAAAGAAGGAAAGAAAGAAAGAAAGAAGGAAAGAAAGAAAGAAAGAAAGAAAGAAAGAAAGAAAGAAAGAAAGAAAATGCATATAACTACACTACTAAAACTAAAAAAATAAATAAATATTCTGAAATAATGCTGATTCAAAATATTAATAAATACTAAAATAGTATATAGATAATATTAAAATAATACTGTGACTGAATTATTTCCACAAATGCTGTTAAATAGTGCATTTATTTATTTATAGGTTATATTTATAGGTATTTTTTAACATTTTATTCAACATTATAGAGTAAAGTGTTGTTGTTATTATTAACTAAAACCAAAATTATAAAAACATTTATTACGATTAAAACAATATGAAAGAAAGAAAGAAAGAAAGAAAGAAAGAAAGAAAGAAAGAAAGAAAGAAAGAAAACTAAAACAAATTATGAAAACAAAAATAAAAGCCAATTCAAGATATTAATAAATACTAAAAAAAAGTATATAGATACTATTAAAATGACACTGTGACTAAATTTTTGCCCAAAAATGTTGTTAATATATTCATAACATGTACAGAACCCCATTTTAAAGCTATAATGAGTAATAAAATCAAACAAAGCTGCACAAAACACAAACACATACTGTATAGAACTAGCCAAAGAGAATTATGGGGAAAAGTACTAAAGGAGCATCCTTTGATTTTGGCCTGACATGAAGATGAAGCTACATAAGCTTTGTATTAGAGCAGGTCTGACAGTACCTGGAAGTTAAAGGGTGAAAAATCTGCCACCTGAAAGAGGAAGCAAAAATTCAGCCAGCAGTTTAGATAAGCTTCCTGCACACAGAATGTATATATACACAGTATGGTACACAAGAAGGACAACGATTTAACAGAGATAAAACTACTCACGGATGAACGTGATTCCTGTGACTCTTCCACATAGTCAGGATTAACCTGTAAACAGACAAATCACCAAAAATGTCCTCAAAGTGCTAAAGGAAATTGGATCATATAATCTGACAGGCAACTGATCAGGAAATTGATTGACTGATTTTTTTTAGGCACAACCTAATAAGACCACGATAAAGAAAGTCAGGGCCCTGATCTTTGAGCATGGCTTAGTTGGTTAGCGAGATGTGTTTAAAGACACAAACACAAGACTTTTGCTTATTTAAGGGCACATGATTTCAAAATTAAGCTCTTTTACTTTAAGGCGAGACACTGCAGGTGAATAGGGTAAAAAAATTAACTAATTGTTATCATCTTACTTACCCAGGTGATTGAATACATTGATAATTGCATTTTTTTTTTGTTTTACAAGTTTTCTAAAATGTTAGATTCAAAAATGCCAATGAGGCATTATTTAATGAAATATGCACTAATTTGCATACATTTCTAGTAGAAAAATTTAAACACTGGATGAAGTCAGTTCCAAAATTCTTGTTTAATTTTTTTGACATATTAGAGTCAAAAGTTTTTACAGAGGGAATTTTAGGTCTCATTTGGTCATGCCATAATTCAGAAAAAATGAGAACAGACAGGAAACACTATATTTTTTTTACAGTTTTGAGGGAATAAAATGTTGTATAAAATCAAGCAAATCATATATGAACAAATCCCTCTGTAAAAACCTTCAGGATATAGACAGTATTAAAAATATAAAGTTTGGTGTGTATAAGTGCTACTAAAGTGGAGATTTATGGCATATTGTAGAAGAAAAAACTCATTTTGAGAAAACGGCCTTTAAAAATATGCACTGTAACTGAAATCGATTGACACAAATAGATAAAGTGCAATAAAAGAAACACTTAACAGTGTTTTTTGGAGGTTTTCTTTCCACTAGTCTGAAAAAAACTTGATGAATATACTTTATGATCTCAAACTTGATAGGTGCATGAAAAAAAGCATTTTTGCCTGCAGTGTCTCCCCTTAATATATGTAAAGGAAAAAATGTATTGTCAACAAGTTAAAACATTTTTGTTATTTGAAACGAAGCTGAAATTAAATAAAATCGAAACATTAGACAAAAATAAGTAAATTAAACCTTAAAATTACAAATGCATTTCTCAAAACTACTTTATAACTAAGATAAAATAAAACTAAAATAAAAATTAGGGATGCACGGATGGCATTTTTCACAACTCGAATCTAATTCCGATACCAAAATTCGGAGTATCGGCCGATACTGATCTGATACCAGTGCTGTTTTTTCCTTGATCTTTTTGAAATGCATTAAAATGCATCAAGCATGAATCAAAAAGGGCATCATATCTGACTTCTTAGAACTTGGTTGAAAATATATATTCCAGGTTTATGTCAAAATATTGTTAAACGTATCTGGCTACCCAAGCTAGTCACGTTCAAAGAACATTACCGCAGAAGTGATTAAAGCTGCACTATGTAAGATTTAGTCAATTTGGCATCTAACAGAGCCAAAATCAGCTCAAGTCAAGGTTTGAGGCCATGATGGAAGCATCCAGAGGGATGCTGATAATCTTACAGACTGCAGTTTTTGCCCAGAGAAAATCTAGAGGAAGTTAGTAAGGTTCCCTACCCAGTGGGAGAGGTTAGTGCTGATCTGGGAACAGCTGAGGGAGGATCCCGAGCTAGTAGAACACACCTCACTCACCTCTGCTGCCAGGTAGGATCCTGTGGCCAAGTGTTTAAACCTGAAAAGACTATTCCAGTAACCAGCGCCACCACGACACGGGTCATGATGAACCACCTGAAATATGAGATCGGGAGAAATGTCACAATTAGCATATGAGATATTTAAAGGGACCGTTCGCATGTGTCCTAAAACTTTGTTTTTCTTTTTTAAAGGGATAGTTCACTTTCAGAACAAAAATGTACAGATAATGTCATCCAAGATGTTCATGTCTTTCTTTCTTCAGTCGTAAGGAAATTATGTTTTTTGAGGAAAACATTTCAGCATTTCTCTCTATATAATGGACCTCTACGGTGCCTAAGAAGGGTCTCATCTAGCAAAACGAAAATACAATTTATATACTTTTTAACCTCAAATGCTCGTGTTGTCTAGCTCAGTGTGTAATCTGTTTAGAGATTAAAAAGAATATAAATTGTAAATGTTTTCAGAAAATAACTGATCGTTTCGCTAGATAAGACCTTTCTTCCTCGGCTGGGATCATTGAGAGCACTTTAAAGCTGCATTTAAACTGCATTTTGTAAGTTCAAACTTGTGGGCACCATAGAAGTCCATTATATGGAGAGAAATCCTGAAATGTTTTCTTTTACGACTGAAGAAAGAAAGACATGAACATCTTGGATGACAAGGGGGTGAGTACATTATCTGTACATTTTTGTTCTGAAAGTGAACTACTCCTTTAACTTCCGATTTCATCATTCTAAAGTCAATGGGTTTTTGGTTAATTGCCTGAAATATGGTCCGTGGTTAAAGGTAGGGTGGGTGATTTCAGAGATGATAGCAATAGCAAGCTAGCTTTGAAAGCATAAGATTTCGACCTCCCTGCAAATCGCTCTCCAAAGCCAGGGCGTGCAGAGGTATGCAAATACATACGTTGACAGGTAGGTAGGACAGCCTATCATAGTCCTTGGACTGAGGGATATGATTGAACAAACATTTTATGGTCCTACATCTATGATATAATTACATACAGTCGAAGTCAAAAGTTTACATTGACCTTGCAGAATCTGCAAAATGTTAATTATTTTACAAAATAAGAGATCGTTCACAATTCATGTTGTTTTTTATTTAGTACTGACCTGAATAAGATATTTTACATAAAAGATGGACACAAAGTCCGTATGAAAAAATAAGAGTTAAATAATTGATAAAAATGACCACGCTCAAAAGTTTACATACACTTGATTCTTAATACTGTGTTGTTACCTGAATGACCCACAGCAGTGTTTTTATTTTTTATTTTTGGTTTAGTAATAGTTGTTTATGAGTCCCTTGTTTGTCCTGAACAATTAAAACTGCTCACTGTTCTTCAGAAAAATCCTTCAGGTCTCACAAATTCTTTGTTTTTTCAGCCTTTTTGTGTATTTATACCCTTTCCAACAATGACTGTATGATTTTGTATCCATCTTTTCACACTGAGAACAACTGAGGGACTCACATGCAACTATTACAGAGGGTTCAAATGCTTTTGAGCAATGCAATGCATTAACAGCCAGGGGTGTAAACTTTTGAACAGAATGAACGTGTACATTTTACTTTTGCCTAAAAAACATATTTTTTCATTTAGTACTGCCCTTCAGAAGCTACAGAGCCTTACATGTTTCCCAGAAGACAAAAAGTTACATTTACCCTGATCTTCAAATTCAAAAGTTTTCACCCCCCGGCTCTTAATGCATTGTGTTTCCTTTTGAAGCATCAGTGAGCGTTTGAACCTTCTGTAATAGTTGAATGAGTTGCAGCTCAGTTGTCCTCAGTGCCAAAAGATGGATCTCAAAATCATGCAGTCATTTTAGGAAAGGGTTCAAATACACAAACCTGAAAACCAAATAATTTTTTGGACCAGGCAGTTTAACTGTTCAGGACAAACAAGGGACTCATGAACAACTATCACTAAACAAAAAAAAATAAACTGCTGTGGATTATTCAGGTAACAACTAAACAGTATTAAGAATCAAGCGTATGTAAACTTTTGAACAGGGTCTTTTTTATAAATTCAACTATTATTTTCTCTTGTGAACTACATATAATGTAAACGTCTATTATGTGAAATATTTGCATCAGTACTAAATAAAAAATAACATGCATTTTGTATGATCAATTAACATTTTGCAGATTCTGCAAGGTGTATGCAATCTTTAACTGTATAAATACATTTAGACCACTTAACTTAGTGACTGCTATCTATTTTATTTTCCAAGTTGTGCTGCAGTAAAAATAGCAGAAGTGCAACCATTTCACGTCAACAAAATAATGGTCCCAAAACATGTATAAAACGATGTGGATTTTTTAATTAACGTAAATCTGTCATGGGTTTTTTACTACATATTTCAATAAGAGACATAATTTATGTTATATTAAGCCACACAAGTCTTAATACTCAGGGTTCCCTTTAAAGGTCCACTGAAGTGCCTTGAAACACGCAGCGTTATTCTATGTGGTGACGTACTTTTAACTGAAACAAAAACATATCGCCCAGCCCCGCCTACTAATTTTGAATAGCCAATAGCGTTCCATTAATATCTGCTCGGGCCAGAGCCGTTAAGCTCGGTAAAGCCGCATTTTGGAAGTTTATGACAGCCACAGACTAATAAATTACCCCACAGATTCAATATGAAACTCTTGCTAAAACAAAATAGTGATCATAATCGTGCTGAGGCTGTGTAGTTTAATACATGCCGATCGCACATATGAGCGCTTATGATCTGCTCCGTGTTATTGCATCTCTGTGTAGGGGGCGGGACACTACAGACTCTAGAGAGCATTTGATTGGACAGAACGTTTGATGAGAAACCGAAGTGCACGGTGATATCATCAAAATCGTTTATTCATATTGGCGGAAGTGACGAGACTGTAAGTTTTGAATGCCCATATCTTGTAAATGCAAATTTTGTCGTTGTTTTGAAGCACACTAACTTATAGGTAATCTTAAGGCTAATATATTCATACTAAAAGCCAACAAACTTTAATTTTGATTTCAGGGGGACTTTAAAGCTTTTAAATTTTGCAGTGTGTTCCATAATCACTGAATTGTGAAATCTGGAGGTACTGATTAAATGCCGAACAGGAAAACTAGTCTGCTTTAACAGCCTCACAAACTGACCTTGTAGATGTTTTTTTAATAATTTTGATTTAATTAAAGATTGAAAGAGCTGCTGGACACTTATTAGTGCGGACGTTTATGTTGTGCAACTGTGGTGTAGTTTGTTTATATCCTTATCTAAGCTTTTTCCTTCTGGCCATAGTATTTAGGCCATTCAATAATATGGTGTTCATCTGTGAAGATCATCTTAATGGACAAAGCATGTAACTCACCTCCACTTCCCACAGGGCTTTGCTGCTGGTGGCAGAGGTGGCGGACTGGCGGCCGGTGGTTCGCAGGAACACATATTGCTTCTTCCTGTGCTCATCGCAAGTGAGAAACTTCTCCTGCTCGGCATGAAACAGCCGAACCACGTCACCCTTAGCAACCAGAGAGAAGGAATTAGCAACATCACATTCTAAAAACTCAACCATATGTCATGTGTCTGCGGGCACCTACTCCTTTAAGAATGATTTCCTTGTTGTCACTCCATTTCATAAATAAAACAACCTTCCAGCTAGTGTTGCAGTTCACCGAGTTCACCTGAGGACAACGGAGAGGAGGGGGCGTCATAAGATAAACTATGGTATTTTTTGAGCATTAGCTCGTACTAAAAACAATGATTGACAATGCAGAGGCATTCTGGCAGAGAAAGTTCTTAAATAAGTGTTATCATAGCATAATAGCCTCCACACTAACACTGGGTTCAGGATGTTCTAATTGCATAGACAGTAATTCCAGTTTTATGCAGGTTTACGGACAGTATGTTTCCATTTAAAGCTGTTAAGAGCAGAATTGTACTAGTGTTTTTTGCATACATTCAGACTACATGGTGTAATGCACTTCAACACAAAAGAACAAAACTGAAAGAAAGAGCAGATAAACCTCATTGCAGCCAGGATTGTCCACCAGCTGATGGCTGCTAGCATGTAAAGGCTGTCCTGCGTTGACAGGATTCAAAACCACTTTATCCCCAATCACAACCTAAAAGAGGAAAAAAGCGCATAATTAAAACATATCTTGTGAAGACATTGTTTGTGGTTGCTGCACAAACATTAATCCACTTCACAAAGCCTTTATTAACCCACTGGAGCCATGTGGAGTACTTTTACGATTCACTACCATTATAAAGCTTGGAAGAGTCTGGACATTTTTTATTATACAGTTGAAGTCAAAAGTTTACATACACCTTGCGCTGAAAAATGTTAATTTATTAATTTATTTATTTATTAATTAGTTCTGACCTGAATAGATATGTTAAATAAAATAAATTTACATTTTTTCACACCAAGGACAATTGAGGGACTCATATGCAACAATTACAGAAGGTTCAAACACTCACTGATGCTTCAGAAGGAAACATAATACATTAAGAGCCGGGGGTGAAAACTTTTGAATTTCAAGATAAATTCAACTTATGTTGTCTTCTAGGAAACATGCAAGTATCTTCTATAGCTTCTGAAGGGCAGTAATGAGGCAAAATTCATTCTTTTCAAAAGTTTACACCCCTGGTTCTTAACGCATTGTTTTTTCCTTCTGGCGCATCAGCGAGCATTTGAACCTTCCTAATAGTTGAATATGAGTCCCTCAGTTGTCCTCATTGTGAAAAGATGGATCTCAAAATCATACAGTCATTGTTGGAATAAGTTCAAATACACAAAAATGCTGAAAACAGCGAGTTTAACTTCAGGACAAACAAGGGACTCATAAACAACTATCACTAAACAAAAAAAAAAAACAAAAAAAAAAAAACACAGCTGGGGATCATTCAGGTAACAACAAAGTATTAAGAATCAAGTGTATGTAAACTTTTTTTGGCAAACCATTTTGTATGATCGCCTTATATTTTGGTAAAATAATATTTTGCAGATTCTGCAAGATTGACCTCAACTGTAACTGATTATATTCGTCTGAAAAAGAAAACTCTCATACATCTAGGATGGCTTGAGGGTGAGTAAATCATGTTTTTTAGGTGAATATCCCTGGCAGGCAGACTGGCACACACACGCACACAAAAATCAATAACATACATATATACATATATATATATATATATATATATATATATTAGTGGTGGGCCGTTATCGGCGTTAACGTGCTGCGTTAACGTGAAACTCTTATCGCGCGATAAAAAAAATATCGCCGTTAATCTATTCTCAAATTTGGGTTGGGAGCTGGGTCTAAACTACGCAAGCTATGATGACTTTCACCTTGATAGTTTAACGCGGATGTATACCGAAGACTATAGAATATGGTCGCGCGTTTACGTCTCCTCCGCCAAAACACAGACGGGGTCGCGTCGTCCTCCATTAATAAAAACCGAATCTACTATAGCGAAATGCCACGTAAATTCGTCGTTTTTTGGATTCATAAATCGAATGTTGGTCAGTCACTTAATTCAAATCGCGATATGGACTAGTGTATGTGAAAACTGAAATGCAAAAAGACCGTTTTAAGATGAATCCGATATGTTCCGTTTGCCTAGCTGTATGTATGCATTGCGGAGACGAGCTTTTACTACACGCATACTGAAACACACGTGACGCTCCCGGTAATTTTTGGCATTTTCATCTTACATGAACAGATAAACTCAATCTCCCAAACTGCTGTGAGTGTCACTTTTACCGTTTCATTTGAGAAAACTAGCATCATATCATACTGTATGACACAGAAACTTCACGGCAACCTGTCAAAATAAAAGTACGGTCACGGTGTAGCATGTAATGGGCTGGGTAGGTCTTGACGTTAAAAAAAACACAATCTAATAGGTAGAAAAAATAATTTCATTGTTAGTTAGTTAGTAAACACAAGTACATCTAATTGAACATAATTTATTTTCATCAACAAATTATCATAGAACAGCTTTATGAGCTTTATGATCCATTCTCAAAGACTTTAAGTCATTATTTGGGTAGCACACATATTCTGAATGCCTTCAGCAGAATTCAAATTAGCCATTTTAATCTAGATTAATCTAGATTAAAAAAATTAATCTATGCCCACCCCTAATATATATACAACAAATTTTTATGTTTTTAACTGCAACCTACTAAAATCAAAATAAAGGAGAAATTTTAGCACACTGTATTTAAGCTCATTTAGATAATTTCACCAACTGCTTTAAATTATATACCTAAAGAAAACCTAAATTTAAGTTAATCTTTTGCTGTCCAGCACCACATTTTTTCAGCTATTTATATCCCACCAGACCAGGTTCAGTTCAGTTTCAAAGTATGGCCGTGTCTTTCCGTGACGAAGACTCAGTGTCTATGACGCTCTCCCACAGAGTCCATTTTTAATGGAATTAGCAGGGGAATTCAATGCTGTGAGCTTTGACATCATGTAACGGTCAGTGGAAGCTTATGTAAAAACACGCTTTACCCCAGAGATGAGCAGCGGAAGACACCCCATGGCCCCCATTCAACAACATCTGATGGAGCAAACGAAGATGAGGTTTTATGTCTGGTTCTGTTAGGATTGCATCTTTTCGGGATGCCCAAAACTTGTAACTACAGCTCAGGCCATTTAGAGCCTCTGGTGCATAGCAGAGTACATCTGACAACATCTGTATATCTGAGTTCAATTTATTTAGTTCCAAATTTACACCAAGGAATTACACCCAAGTCTGTGAAAACAAGCATAGGGTAGTGAATGTATATAATTTGGCCCAATTTGCAGGGCAGCATTTCTCATTATTGCTCACATCTGCAGAAATTGCCTTCAGCCAGCAACTATCATGATTTATACTACTGCTAAAAAGTTCAGTGTATTTTTCTTTAAAAAACATTTTAAAAGACTTTTAAACTTTAACTTTTAAAACTAGGCGTTGACCAATTATCTGTACCGATATTAAGAAGTTTAATCGTTATCAGTATCTGTCATTTTCAAAACTGATTTAAAATAATTTAAAAGCATTTAAAGAAAGTTTTTGTCAGAGCCGTTGTGACATTAATTTTTGTTTTTACACCAGACACATATATCGGTTTAAAATATCGGTCATCGGTCCTGAAAAAAAAACATCAGTTGACACCTATTTTAAACAGTAGTCAAAGGTTTTTGCACAGCACAGTAAGATTATTAATGCTTTTAAAAGAAGTCTCTTCTGCTCACCAAGCCTGCATTTATTTTAATCAAAGTACAGCAAAAAAAGAGTAAAATTCTGAAATATTTTTACTATTTAAAATAACTGTTTTCTATTTGAATATATTTTAAAGTGTAATTTATTCCTGTGATTTCACAGCTTTTTTTTTTTGTTCGCATTATTACTCCAGTCACATGATCTTTCAGAAATCATTCTAATATTCTGATTTGCTGCTCAGAAAAACATTTATTGTTATTATTATGCTAAAACCAGCTGATAAATAAAAATATTTTATCTGAAATAAGTATTTTGTAACATTATAAATGTCTTTATCATCACTTTTTATTAATTTAAAGCGTTCTTGATAAATAAAAGTATTAATTTCAGAGAAATACTCATCTTTGGATATTTCTATTCATCGAAGAATCCTGAAAAAAGTGCTCAACTGTTTTAAATATTGATATTAATAAAAACAATAAATGATACTGAAACAGCAAATCAGCATATTAGAATGATTATTAAAGGATCATGTGACACTGAAGACTGGATTAATGATGAAAATTTAGCTTTGATCACAGGAATAAATTACATTTTTAAATATATTCAAATAGAAAACAGTTATTTTAAATAGTAAAAATATTTCACAATATTACTGCTTTTTCTGTATTTTGGATGAAAACAATGCAGGCTTGGTGAGCAGAAGAATCTTCTTTAAAAAAAACATTACAAATCTTACTGTCCAAAAACTTTTGACTGGTAGTGTATCTACATATGTTTATGAAGAAAAATGCTCTAAATATAATAATATTACCAACTATAATGGTAAACATGGCACTATGGTTGGAGGGAAAGAAAAACTGCAAAAAACATTGACCCCAGTTCATCTGAAATGTTTCAATTGTATATATTTTCACTCACACTGTCTCCTATGGAGCGGAGTTTGTAAAAGGGCTGAATGTAAAACCAGGAGCCTTCATTTCCAGCCGAGTCCAGCGTCACACGCATGGCGTTCTTCTCCAATAAAGCAGGCAGTCGTTTATTCACCGTAAGGTACTTATTGCTTTTTAAATGCAACAGCTGTAAAATGGAAAACACAAATATGTATGTTTATAGTAGTGCAAAAAAAAAAAAAAAGTAGAAAAGCTGGTATACCCATGAAACCCCTTTAGCTATACACATGAACATACTCAAGGTCACACGCCGAGGTCATATAGCACATTCTTATATTATGATAAATTATGTAGAACAATTATGAATGCAAGCTCAATGACACAGACACTAAAATAACACTGAACAATAGTTTATGTCCTGCCAAGACCTCAATGGCACAGTGAGAACCTTCTGCCTCCCATCTGCCAGCTGGCTGACCTACCTGAATAACATTTCCGTACTGTATCACCGTTCCCAGCAGCTTCCGGTTTTCGGATTCATTCTGTTTCTTCTCTAGGTCAGCAGCATGCTGAGAAATAGAGGTGAAAATGCAGATTAAAATGACAACAAATACTCTATATAAATTCACATACATTAAAGTCTACACAAGGTTATAAACAAAATTTAAATGAATTATTTGATATACACTACCAGTCAAAAGTTTTTGAACAGTAAGATTTGTAATGTTTTTTAAAGAAGTATTTTCTGCTCACCAAGGCTGCATTTATTTGGTCCAAAATACAGCAAAAACAGTAACGTTGTGAAATATTTTTACTATTTAAAATACTTTTTATTTGTATATCTTTTTAAAATGTAACATATTCCTGTGATCGGAGCTAAATTTTCATCATTACTTCATCAAATCATTACTCCAGGCTTTAGTCACATGATCCTTCACAAATCATTCTAATATGCTGATTTGCCATTCAAGAAGCATTTATTATTTTTATTCTTATCAATATTTAAAACAGTTGAGTAAACTTTTTTTTTTTTTTGGGGGGGGGGGGGGGGGTTCTTTGATTAATAGAAAGATACAAAGATTAGCATTTATCGGAAATAAAAAGCTTTTGCAACATTATACACTATACCATTCAAAAACTTGTAAATTATAGAAATGAATACTTTTATTTAGCAACAATGCCTTTAAAAAAAACTTTTAAAAAATTCTACTCAGCTGTTTTCAACATAATGATAATAATAAATGTTTTTCAGCAATAAATCTGAATATTAGAATGATTTCTTAAGGATCATATGACTGGAGTAATAATGCTAAGTAAAATTCAGCTTTGAAATCACAGGAATAAATTACATTTAAAAATAAATTCAAATAGAAAACAGTTCTTTTAAATTGTAAAATTATTTCAAAATTGTACTGTTTTTGCTGTTCTTGGTGAGCAGGAGAGACATTTTAAAAAACAAAAATATCACTGTTCAAAAACTTTTGACTGGTATACTGTATGCAGTGAACTGGCTGAATATGTACTGTCATATTTAATACCAAAAATTACACCTAATTTAAGTCAAATTTAATTACAAACAATCTTATATATGTAGCATAAAAAGGGGTATGGAAACTTGTTTCAGCCAGGGTATAAAAAAAAAAGACTTTTTATCTCACAACTCTGACTTTTTTCCCCCTTGTAGTCACAAGTTTATATCTTGCAATTGCAAATTTACATAATGCAATTCTGATAAAAAAATTTTCTCAGAATTCTAAGTTTACATCTCACACTGGGTTTTTTTTTTTTTTTTTTTTTGCTACAGAAATGATAAAAAAGGTCAACAGCAGGTTAGCTTTTTTAAAGAAGGTATAAGCTTTGATCCACAAAAGCAAAATGAGGTACATATCAAACTCACATGTAATTTGTTGAGTAGTACAGTGTCTGTCGTGCTGTTTCCACCAGGTTTTGCTGCTTTCCAGAACTGTTTCTGGGCTGAATACCTGTTCATTGGACACAACTTGAACAGACAGTCTAGAAGAAAATAAAACAGAAAATGTACATAAACACCTTTAGTGCACACAAATATTTTCAATTGGCTTTACACTGTGTGTACATCATTTTATTTGACTATTTATGTTTCTAAAATAAATTTTAAGTATGTACACCCACATCAGAAAGGCTTAAGTACCACTTCCTCAACACCAAACCAAAACTGTGTTCTCTTTAGCTAGAACATCACTGTAAATTATTTAGCATTATCACTAATTATCTAAAAAAACTTTTTATTTGTTGGTTTTCTTTCTTTAAAAATTACTTTTACTTCGCATTCCTCTTGTTATTTAATTTTAACCTCTGGTTGCATTGCTGTTTATGCAGGGTCAGAAATCTCTCAGATTTTATCAAAAATATCTTCATTTATGTTCTGAAGATGAACAACAGTCTTACGGGTTTGTGAGTAATTATCTATTGATTTTCATTTTTGGGTGAACTATCCTTTTAAGTACCCTTTGTTGGGAATCGCTAGACTAACTGACCTTCCAAACACCAAACAAAGACTGCCATATATCCATCAGTACTGAATCACCAAGGTCTATTTAGCCATTTTTAGCAAGGATAAAAGCGGGTTAATCTCAGAGACATTGTGACCCATTTAATTGTACTCTATATTATTCCATGAAATCATGAGGGTACCTGTGACTGCAGGCACAACTGACTGAAACAATTCATTTAGTTTCCAGAGGAGAACATAAGAGGATTCAAGTTTGGCTCATTAGTGAAATGACTGGGTCACTTTGCCAATTTAAGTCCAAAAGGTAGGCCACATGGAGCAAACACACCCCAACCGTGTCCAGTAAAATAAAATCGATACAGTTGATATAACAAATATACAGTATACTTAAAGAGATAATTCACACACAAAAAAAAAAAATGTTGTCCCAAACCCATAGGACCTTCATTCATCTTCAGAACAGAAAGATATTTTATATAAATTAAGATATTTTTGATGAAATCTAAGAGCTTTCTGACCCTGTATAGACAGCAACGCAACTACTACGTTTAAGGCCCAGAAAGATAGTAAGGGCATCGTTAAAATAGTCCATGTGACATCAATGGTAATAGCAGGGTCAGAAAGCTCTCGGATTTCATAAAAAATCTCAATTTTTGTTAAGAAGATAAACGAACGACTTACAGGTTTGGAACGACATTAGGGTGAGGAATTAATGACAGAATTTTCATTTTTGGGTGAACTATGCCTTTAAGCCAGTATACAGTGCCTTGCATACCCCTTCATTTTTTTTTTTTCACATTTTGTTTTGTTGCAGCATTGTGTTAAACTGCTTTAAATTAGTTCCCCCCACATCAATTTACGCTCCATACACCATAATAATGACAAAGCAAAAACCAGATTTGCTAATTTTACAAATTTATTAAAAATAAGTACATTGCATAAGTATTCATACCCTTAACTCAGTACATAGTTGAAGCACCTTTACAGCCTCAAGTCTTTTTGGGTATGATGTGACAAGCTTCGCACATCTGCATTTGGCAATTATCTGCCATTCTTTGCCTCACCTTTTCACCTCTCAAGCTCTGTCAGCTTGGATGGGGGCTGGCAGACATTTTCTAGAGTCCTAGTTGTTCCAATCGTCTTCCATTATGGATAATGGAGGTTACATGCTTCTGTGAACCTTCAATGCAGCAGATTTTTTTCTGAACTCTTCCCTAGATCATTGCCTTAACGCAAGTCTGAGTTATCTTGACCTCAGGACTTGGTTTTTGCTCTGATATGAATTTTCAGCTGTTAGACCTTTTCTGAGAGGTGTGCCTTTCTAAATCATACTCATTCAAATGAATTCGCCACAGTTTAACTCCACTCGAAGTGTAGTAACATCTAGAAGCAATATGAATGCTCCTGAGCTAAATTTCGAGTGTCCCAGAAAAGGGTATGAATACTTATGCAACGGGATCTTTTCAGTTTTTTTATTTCTAATAAATTTGCAAAGCTGTTACAAACCTGTTTTGTGCTGTCATTATGGTGTATGAGATGTAGATTGATGTGGAAAAAAAAGTAATTTAAAGCAGTTTAACATAAGGCTGCAACATAAAACGTATGAATACTTTCGCAAGGCACTATATACCTTTACAAAGGACCATCATTTCAACCTAACAGCTGTTCAATATTAAAAAATTAACAAAACTAAAATGTCATTCATAATCGTAAAATCTACTTCAAATAAACGTGTCCCATGTTAAATGAACTAAATGGTAGGAATATTTAATCATTTTAGCCATCAACAAGCATTTAAACTGAAAACGCCACACTTTCTTTGAACAAGTTAATAGACTCAAATCATACTGCAGTTTGTGCTACGATCATTAAATGATCTCTCAAATTGTGTTTACTTATATTACCTTAGATTACAAGTTATATGTTTTATGATATTTGTAGTGATAAAAAAGGCTATTTCAGTGTTTTCAGCCAAGAAGCATCAAGCCAAAACCATTTAGAAAAGCATTTTACAAGGGCAATACAACTCACATTTTCTCACATTACTCACATCACAGTGCAAACAAAAGCTGTTGTAACTATGGCATTCTGGCAGAAAGTATAGTTACCGTGGTATATTTTTGTAAGATGCCTCACGAATAAGCCAGCAAGTTATGCTGAGAACCATCAAATCTAATACAATATCGTATTTGATGCACTGGCAATGCCTTAATAAATATGTATAACAATAAAGAAAGTTATTAATTGTATACTTATAAAAACTAACACATTTTGTCAGATTAAACATCTCTTGCTCAGTGTAGGGAACGCACATCTTGTCACACATATGAGATACTATCATGATGTTAACCAGAAGGTTATGCTCCTTGAGAACCAGTTTCACTCTTATCTTATCATGAATGGACAGGACTGCGCTGAGAGCCGGGTACCTGACAGTGTGTAGAAGGAAGTAAAGAGTAACAGGAAGGGAGGGAAGACACACAAGAGGACATGATTAAGTGTGACGGGTAAAAATAGCACTGCGTCCGCAGAGCACACTGAGAAATGCGGCCAACGCTAACGCTAGCGCTCAGGGATTAGCGGCCAGGGAACTAGGGGTGGAGGGGGGGGGGGGGGAAACGCTGAAGGAGGGGAGGTGGAAAGTTAGGAGAGGAGCATGTGAGGGGAAAGTGGGACAGAGGATGGCTATGAGTAAGAATGATGGAAGAGAAATGTAGGTTGATGGTGCTGAGGTGCAATGCTAGGTCAAACTCAGAGATGAGTGATTTATTTATAAATCATATATATGATATATTATTTTATAAAAATAAATAATACACAAGTATGTTGTACAATAAATAAATAAATAAACAAACAACTGTTATTTTATCATTTTAAGGGGTGGCTGATGCCAGTACCGATTATTATAGATCAAGTAGTTTGATGATCGATATTTTGAACCGATATGTCTGGTGTAAAAATGAAAATTAATGTTAAAATTAAGAATAACAAGAGCTCGGACAATTTTTTTTAAAAATGTTTTTAAATGATTTTAGCTGCAAATCAGTTTTTTTTCCTGATTATGAATAATTAAAACTTTGACAGTAAAATAATAATAAAAAAAAAACATTTTAAACATTCTAAAAATATAAACAATATAAATGTAAAAATATTATTATTTTATTTCCTGGTAAAAAAAAAAAGTGGATTTTTTAATGAATAAAAATGCCATTAATATACAAAAATATTGATAAAATTATATAAAAATAAATAATACACAAATACTTAAATACATAAATAAATAAATGTAATTTTGTCATTTTAGGGGTTGGCTGATGCCGGTACCGATTATTATAGATCAAGTAGATTGATAACCGATATTTTGAACCGTCTGGTGTAAAAATTAAAAAGTATGTTAAAATTAAGAATAACAAGGGCTCTGACAAAAAATGCTTTTAAATGATTTTATCTGCAAATCGGCTTTGAAAATTACCAATACCATTAATTATAAAAATGCTTAATTTAAAAAACAAACAATATAAACGTCAAATTACTATTATTAGTAGTAATTTTCTTGGTAAAAAGAAATTGGATTGGAAATTGGATTTTTAAATGAATAAAAAATTCCATTTAAATACAAAATTATTGATAAAATTATATAAAAATAAATTATGCACAAATATTTTGTACAATAAATAATTGTTATTTTTACATTTTAGTGGTCGACCAATATGTGTTTTTCATGCCTTACTGATTATCATACATCAAGTAGACCGATAACGATATTATGAACCGATATATATGTCTGGTGTAAAGATGAAAATTAATGTCAAAGTTAAGAATAACAAGGGCTCTGACAAAAACTTTCTTTAAATGCTTTTAAATTATTTTATCTGCAAATCAGTTTTGATAATGACTGATACAGATAACCACAAAAATGCCGATATTTGGCCAGGCCGATAATATTTTTTTTCCCAGATGATGAATGATTAAAACTTTGACAGCCAATCAGAATCCATCTGAATTCAGAGTGCTTGAGCATTTAAAGTGGCAGGTGCCATAACAGCAATACACAGTTTGTGCACTTATAATAAATATGTTACTGTGTGTATATGAAAATTATTATCTTAATAGTTATCTTTATAGTAATCTGTGTATCCTGAAGGCCCATTCACACAAAATGTACTAAATGTACATAATATGTAATTAAAATGTAGCACAATATACTAATATCTACATACAGACTTTCACAAATTCACATAAGCGCAAAACAAAATAATGTCAGGAGCTATCAATGCATTACTCATAATCCTAAAATATGCATCTGATCTCTGTTCCAGAGCCAACAAAAACAACCGTTCATGTTCACTCTCACTTTTTTCTTTTCTGTTGCAAGCAAAACCGGTCTGGAATACAACGCCTTATCTAGATGATCACTGTAAGAGGATCCATTGACGGAAATGTAGAAGACCTTTATTGGGAGACACTTTGTACAATCACAGATTCAGTCTATTAATTATCCATTAAAACTTAACAACTGCATCAAAACTCACTCAAACTTTCAAAGTGATCACTATCTTGTTGCCTCAAGCATGGTCGTTGTTAAAATTCACAGGATACAATCTGAATGGTTGTTTCTTGACATTATGCTATAGTGAGCTGCTGCTCCTCACAGAAGCCTGGGACTATGTTTGTGGCTGTGACCCAGCATCAGAAAGAAAGGGCAAACCTTCGAATGACACTTTAAGGCTCTCTGGAAACCAGGCCTTTTAAACAGCTTAAGCAGCCTATTAATACCATGAGGGATCTAAAGATTTAGCAGTGGCAAGCTCTCAAAGCAGAAGTACAGTGAGCAAAGCCCCGCCACTACTTGTTCTTGTACAGCTATACCCAAAGAAAGCAGGAGAGGAAGGAGAAGAAAAGATCCTTGTATTATTAAAAAAAAGTCAAGTGTATCCCCCATTACAGCCTTGCTCATAATAGCAGTATCATAATCTAATGGAATACTGTATAGATGATGTACAGTACTTGTAATGCCACAATACTTTTATCATTACAAAAAAGAAATATATAAACTTTGTTTTTTATATAAAAATTATATAAATGTTAAATTATTATTATTATTATTATGCAAATATTTTGTACAATACATACATATAATAATAATAATATAATATAATGTAATAAATTAAATAAAAAATAGTACTACTACTGTATGTAATAGTACTGCTTTATGTACAACATTATAATGTATACAATTCAATTAAATTATAAACAGTAAAGGTCATAGGTTTACATACACCTTGCAGAATCTGCAAAATGTTAATTATTTTACCAAAATAAGAGAGATTATACAAAATGTGTGTTATTGTTTTATTTAGTACTGACCTGAATAAGATATTTCACATAAAAGACATTTACATATAGTCCACAAGATAAAATGCCCACTGTTCTTCAGAAAAATTCTTTAGGTCCCACAAATTTTTGGGGTTTTTCAGCATTTTTGTGAATTTGAACCCTTTCCAACAATGACTGTATGATTTTGAGATCCATCCTTTCACATTGAGAACAACTGAGAGGCTCATATGCAACTATTACAGAAGGTTCAAACGGTCACTTATGCATTCAGAAGGAAACACGATGCATTAAGAACTGGGGGTGAAAACTTTTTGAATTTGAAGATCAGGGTAAATTGAACTTATTTTGTCTTCTGGGAAACATGCAAGTATCTTCTGTAGTTTCTGAAGGGCAGTACTAAATGAAAAAAAAAAAGACATTTAAGCAAAATAAGAAAAATGTACACATCTTCATTCTGTTCAAAAGTTTACACCCCTGGCTCATAATGCATCGTTTTTCATTCTAGAGCATCGGTGAGCGTTTGAACCTTCTGTAATAGTTGCATATGAGTCCCTCAGTTGTCCGCAGTGTGAAAAGATGGATCTCAAAAATCATACAGTCATTGTTGGAAAGGGTTCAAATTTACAAAAATGCTGGAAAACCAAATAATTTGTGGGACCTGAAAGATTTATCTGAAAAACAGCAGGCAGTTTACCTGTTTAGGACAAGCAAGAGACTAATGAACAACTATCACTAAACAAAAAACACAGCTGTGGATCATTCAGGTGACAACACAGTATTAAGAATCAAGTGGATGTAAACTTTTACACGGGGTAATTTTTCGAAAATTCAACTATTATTTTCTCTTTATTATGTAAAATATCTTATTCAGGTCAGTACTAAATAAAAAATAACATGAATTTCTGCTAATTGTATGTAAACTTTTGACCTCAACTGTATATATATATATATATATATATATTGTTAAAAATTGTAAAAAAATAAATAAAAATTAAGTACTTTTATTATTATTATTATTAATAATAATAATAATAATAATAATAATAATAATAGAAATTTAAGCATTATTTTTGACATCTGGGCTGAGAGCACTGTCTATAGTCTTTACTTTGTTTGTTTGTTAAGCACAGCTCATCCTGTATGAGAAACCTGTGGTAGACCCCAGGCCTTTGACAGACCCCTGATCTATCTGTCCACCTACACAGCTGTGCCTCATCAATCAAACAGGAAGTGCATCAGCGTATGTCTGTTCAGTAGTGTGTTGCAGAAGTTGAGTTACTGGCCCTTTAAAAATGACAATATTATTTAAATAGTTATTTAAATATTTAAAGGAATAGTTCAATCAAAAATGAAGTTCTGTCAATAATTTCTAACCCTCATGTCGTTCCAAACCCATAAGACCTTCATTCATTTTCGTAAATAAGACATTTTGATGAAATCAGAGAGCTTTCTGGGCCACGTTCAAGTAGTGAGGACATCGTTAAAATAGTCATGTGTCAATGTAATGTGACATCAGTGGTTCAAGAAGATGAATAAAGGTCTCACAAGTTTTGGAACGACATGCGAGTGAGTAATTAATGATAGAATGTTCATTTTTGGGTAAACTAACCTTTTAACCCTAAAATAGGGCATTTACCTCAAGTACATTTGTGCATTGTCCACCTTTGACTAGAGTTTTTGGAGCGAGAAGCAGGTGAGCTTTTCACTGACCACGACTGCATCTCTATCATCACACCACAAAACATCCATTGTTCCAGCCTTGTATCCATTTCAAGTCAAGTCCTAAAATCCTGAAATGTAGGCATTCAATGGAAAAAAAAAAAAGATCCAATCTGGCATATAAACAAGACACAGTGTGTCGAAACTTACAGAAATACCCTTTAAAAGCTGTAAATAGAATTATTTTATTTAAATTAAACTTAAAAATAGACTAAAAATCATTAAACTAATAATTTTGAATCAATTTTTCCACACAAACCTATGATGACTAATTGGTAACACTACACTGTCCCCCATAAGCTACACTATTAAAACATTGTCACACTACTGAAAAAAAAAAATAGTTAGTGGGAAACAGTGCTTCTCTGTGAAGAGCATTTGTGAACCCTCAGCTGCCAGTTACACTTTCAGTTCACTTTAGTTTAACAAAAAACACTCCACCACAAGCTTATAACTGTAACACCCGCAGATGGTTAAGACTTTATATGCATATCTGACTGTGTTCGGTGCAGCTAGTGCTATTCACAGCCAATAATGAAATGAGCACTTTCCCTAATATTTGCATATGGTATCAGTAATAATGTGACAGCCATCTGCTGCTGCCACAGTTGACAGCACAGAAGAAGACGAGTCATGATCAGAGCAAACATGACCTTGCTATATCACAAGCTCATCTACTTTGTATTTGCTTAGATGCATCTAATTAAATGTAATTTCCATCAATGGCACTGCAGAATGTTTTGCCTCTGCAACCTTAAACCTGCTTTGCTCACGTCCTAAAAGGTTCAGTGTTAATGTGTGGGTGGTTAATTTAATTTAATTTAATTTAATTTAATTTAATTTAATTTGGACAATAATGATGTAATGATGTTTTATTTTTATATTTGTATATTTAAATATCTCTTTTATATATTATATTTTACTTGAGCCTGAACTCTAGGCCAGACATAAGTCTTACTTATGGCAGTTTATGACATAATCTTCATAAATGCATGAGCATATGTGAGGATTTTGAGACTTAATTTTGGCAGACTGAAGTCATTTCGGATAAGCTCAAGGTGTCAAGTAGCAGAAGATAGCTGATAGAAGACAAAAGCCTGAAACAGTACCTGGGTGGAGCACAGCTAAAGGAGAAGGCCATCTTTTTGTTAGTGTATGAAGAAACATGACTGGTTAGCAATACAGAACTGTGTAAGGAAACCGGGTAAGGAAATACTCAGAAATGTGGTAACCCAGAAATCATTCAAGAGTGACTTTTAGGTTGCCACATTGAGTATTTCCTGATAACATCTGTACATTATAAAAATATGAGAAGTAAGGGACTGAAAACTATTACCAACTTGACTGTCATGAAACCTAACTTGCATACAGAAGGGTGAGGCCATTTACATCCAAATGGCATCTAAATTAACTACCATAAACTAGCCATACGCTATCAAAATTCTCTGGATTCTTGACTTATTGAATGGAAATATACAGTTGCAATCAAAATTATTCAACCCCCTTGAGCTGCAAGACATATATTATTTTTTGCAAACAACTTGACAAAGACATCAGTACACTATTAGAGAAAGTTTATTCATACACATTTGAGTAATTCTGAGAATGTAAGTTGATGAAAAATGAAAAAGTCAAACTCCAAAGGTTCATGTTCAAAATTATTTATGCCCCAAAAGTGAAATTTAGTGCAGAATATTTAATTTTTTTAAAAACGAAGTGCTTAGAAGCGTCTATCACCTCTCTACTGCAATCTTGGCTGATTCCTCACCTGACAAGCTTCCAGATCACTGATAATCTTTAGTTTTCACATTGCTACTGCTTTCTTCAAATTCAACCAAATATTTTCAATGAGAATTAAATCTGGAGACTGAACAGACCACTCAAGTACATTTTATGACTGATCCCTGAACCAAGCTAAAGCAGATTTGGATGCGTATTTTGGGATGGCTGTCCTGGTCCTGCAGGAAAGTCCATTGATCATCAGCTTCAGTCTTTGCACCAAAGGCATCACAATTCTTGCCAAAATGGCCTGATACTTCAAAGAACCTTCATCTTATTCTCTGCATTGAAATATTTTCCACCTTTCGTTGGATCATCTTGAAAGTCTTTGGCTCATTGCAGGTATATCCTCAGTTGTTCTGATCAAACATTTTTTGATATTGTGCTTTTTCTTCAACACCCTCAAAGGTTTTCTAGTACAGCACATTTTAAACTAAGGAATAAGGCTGCCAGCTGTGTCTCTAGGAACTTTTAATACCTTGGAAATCTTCATATAGCCTTAGACTTTCTAAAATTATTTCTTCTCTACAGCTTTTGTAAGAGCTCTCTTGACTTTGCCACATTACCTACTCAAACTTCAGCACATGCATTGGCTAACTAAATGTATGTGTAACAGCTCAAGCTAATTGTGTTTTCTAATAGAGTTTCTAATAATTTAATCCTGTTTAAATAGACTATTTGTGACCCTGGACCACAAAACCAGTCTTAAGTCGCTGGGGTATATTTGTAGCAATAGCCAAAAATACATCGCATGGGTCAAAATTTTTGATTTTTCTTTTATGCCAAAAATCATTAAGAAATTAAGTAAAGTTCATGTTCCATGAAGATTTTTTGTAAAATTCCTACTGTAAACATATCAAAATGTAATTTTTGATTTGTAATATGCATTGTTAAGAACCTAATTTGGACAACTTTAAAGGTGATTTTCTCAGTCTTTTTGATTTTTTTTGCATCCTCAGATTTCTGATTTCAAATAGATGTATCTTGGCCAAATATTGTCCTATCCTAACAAACCATACATCAATAGAAAGCTTATTTATTGAGCTTTCATATGATGTATAAATCTCAGTTTTGTCAAATTTAACCTTATGACTGGTTTTGTGGTCCAGGGTCACATTTTGTACCCCACCATACAAATAAGTGACAAAAAAAGCAGCAATGTTAAATATGGGTTAAATAATTATGACAAAGCTGTGTTATTAAAAAAAAAACCCGTAGAATTCAAAAATATTACATTATATATATTGACATCATAATTTTTATAATATATACATATATACAGTCAAGCCCGAAATTTTTCATACCCCTGGCAAATTCTGACTTAAAGGTACTTTTATTCAACCAGCAAGTTTGTTTTTTTTTGACCGGAAATGACACAGGCTTCTCCCTAAAGATAATAAGATGATGTACAAGAGGCATCATTGTGGAAAAAAATATTACTCGTCTTTTATTTACATTTTAACAAAAAGTGGCATGTCCAAAATTATTCATACCCCTCTCAATAATCAATAGAAAAGCCTTTTTTTACGGTGGCCGAGAGAGCTCAACACGCTGCAACTTAAGAAAACACATGCAAACAGAAAGAAAACGACAACAAATAAAAAAAAACATCTTCATCAGTGTGACAAAACAGGCGCTGCAAATCCTCGCAACGCAAACACAAATACGGAAACGCTGCAAACACAAAAAAAAAAAACGCTGCAAACACAATTCACGATACAGTTGAGAGGAAAGCCTCGGTGCTTCGAAAAGCTTCATTTTCCCATCACTAAGTTCATCTTTATCAACTTTTAGTTCACCGATAACACCTCTGCTCTGACCAACAGCCACTGAACAAATAATCAGGTCCCAGATGGGTTCGTCACTTTTTGAGGTCCCCCTGAAACATTTCCGTTGTGCTCCGTGCTATTTGCAGCGCTTTTTTTGTGTTTGCAGCCTTTTTTTTGTGTTTGCAGAATTTCGGTATTTGTGTTTGCGTTGCGAGGATTTGCAGCGCCTGTGTTGTCAAACTGATGAAGATGTTTTTTTTAATTAGTTGTCGTTTTATTCTGTTTGCATGTGTTTTCTTAAGTTGCAGCGTGTTGAGCTCTCTCGGCCACCGTATTAATTAGCTCTTACAGCAATCAAACGCTTCCTATAATTGTCTCCACTGGTATTTTTGCCCATTCATCTTTAGCAATGAGCTCCAACTCTTTCAGGTTGGAGGGTCTCCTTGCCATCACCCTGATCTTTAGCTCCCTCTGGCAGGACATCTTGCCTGGGCCAACCATTTCTTTACCACCTTTGCTGTGTGTTTTGGGTCGTTGTCATGCTGAAATGTCCACTGGTGTCCAAGGCCAAGTTTCTCTTCAGACTGCCTGATGTTGTTGTTGAGAATTTTGATGTATTGCTCCTTTTTTTAATGATGCCGTTTACTGTAATTAGGTTCCCTGGTCCACCGGCTAAACAAAAAAAAAAAACCAAAACATTAGGTTCCCACCACCATGTTTGACAGTGGGGATGGTGTTCTTAGGGTTGAAGGCTTCTTTTTTATGCCAAATGAAGGCTACATCATTGTGTCCAAACAATTCAATTTTTGTTTCATCTGTTTTTGTTTCAAACATTTAGATATGGTCTTATAGCCCTTTCCTGACTTGTGAGCAGCCGCAATGCACAGCCACAGGTCCTCAGTGAGCTCCTTTGTCTTAGCCATGACTGTCCACAAACCAACAGCAGAGAGCTTCTGTTTTTCACCTGTTGAGTTGATTAAAACAGCTGTTCCCAATGAATCAGGGTAATTAGGATGCTTTAGAACAGCTTGGACTATTTGGAATGGTATAGAACTTTGGATTTTCCCATAGACTGTGACAGTTTGCAAAGGGTATGAATAATTTTGGACATGCCACTTTTTGTTCAAATGTAAATAAAAGCTGAGTAATATTTTTTTCCACAATGATGCCTCTTGTACATCGTCTTATTATCTTCTGGGAGAAGCCTGTGTCATTTCCGGGCAAAAAAAAACTTTAAGTAACTTTAAGTCAGAATTTGCCAGGGGTATGAATAATTTCGGGCTTGACGGTATATAAGCCCTGGATCTTCAGAAAAGCTTGTATTTGTAAAGTACTGCAGTCTCTGGGGGAGTAATATCCATTCTCTACAGAGAATATTCTTGTTAGCCCTTCATCTTTTAGCTTCAGTCAACACTAAAAAGCTTTTGAGTGTATACACTGGACAGGGAGAATCTGCCATCCATGTGGCTAACTAGAGCTGTCTGACTCTCAGCTTCACCCATCAGTCCCTATAAAAACAACACCTGTCCATCAAAGTCTGTCACACTGAAGCCAAAGTAATGGACAGTTCCGCTTCCCATCCATCTGGGTTTACTAAAGCTGACGCAAACAAAATATACATACGGACACACATGGATGTGCTATGATACACACAATGAACTCCAGAAAACGCCAACACACAGCCATACAAAATAAACTGACAAAGACCCATCCATCTGCCACATTCACTCATCCTCATGAACAACCACGACTGATCCGCTGTTTGGAGTATCACATAGCTGCTTCTATAAAGCAAAATAACAATAAGCCTTCGGCAAACACTCAATAAAAACACAGATAACAGATAATGACAAGACAAAAACAAATGGCAAAATATATATCAGCTATAAAAATAACCAGCAGGTGACTGACACACTCAGTATATAATGTTGACACAAGAAGTGCTACCAGCAAATAGAAAAGATGCTTGATTTTCTATTCAGTGACCTTCAGTTAGGTAAATAAATCTATCCCAGATGATCAGATCATTTCAAAAACTTTAATAAATTCATAAAAGATTCATTCTGGAGGCAACAGGCTAGCTACAGTGTTTTTAAAGGATGCATCATTCAAACGTTTAGAGTCAGTCATTTTATTTTATTTGTTTATTATTTTAATTGTATAATAGTACTTAAATCGTCAAAAGTAACAGTAAAGACTTAAAATATTAATGTTTTCAACACTAATAATAATAATAATAAATGTTTCTTGAGCAGCAAATTAGCATATTAGAATGATTTCTAAAAGACTAAAGACTGGTGTAATGATGCTGAAAATTCAGCATTTCATCACAGAAATAAAAATCTGTTTAACAACTGTGCTACATTTTATGATATTTTAAATTGTAATAATATTTCAAAATTTGTACTGTATTTTTGATGCAAAAATGTGGCCTTAGTGAGCATAAGAAACTTAAAATACATTAAAAAGTCTTAATTCACACTTACACTTTTAAACAGTAGTGTATGTATATGCAAGTGAGATATTAGAGCTACATCAGCAGAAAATTATCACATTCATGAATTATTATGCTGCTTTTTTTGTCACTCTGCAAGCTTAATAATCCATTCACTTTCATTTTAGAGAAAGAACAGCTAGAACATAATGCAAACATGAGGAAAAAACATTTTATGTTCCACAGAAGAAATAAAATCATTTAATAAAACACGAGGGTGAGTAATTTTTGAAAAAATTTCTATTCCTGGATGCACTCGTTTTTTTAAAAGGCACAGTAGCAAAAACAGACGGTTTGATTTTAAGGGTCAGAGAAAGGATGCAAAACGTCAAACTAAATTACGACTGTTTTTGATACAAGAAGCTTTGACTAATGTTCAAAATGGACTTCAGGGGGGAAAAAATGATACAGAAGTGCAGAATATTTTAGCGCTCTTTCCAATTCCTCAAGCCAAATATGCAGAAAGCCTCGGTTCTCTGAGGAGGAGGACGCCACGGCCTCAGCAGCCTCATGCTGTAACAAGACAGACTTGGATAGAAAGAATCACTGACTTGAAGCCAAATGCCAGTTTTATTGCAATTATGAGGGATATAAATGTACCTAAAAAATTTAAGGATTGTAATGAAAAAAAGATTCTACATACGGCATTTCCATTCAAGCACCTCTTTTGGACTTAAAAGGTAATACAACAGTGTGAAGCACATTAAAACATCAACGTCACAGAAAGAAACCCCTCAGACTGGGCAAAGACTTCAGATATTAAAAAGCCAGAATTGAGCAGCAGTGCCACAAGCAAAGGCTTGAACACTTCACATGCAAAAACCTCTGACAGCCTCCAACAGCTGGCAATGACAGGTAACTTCACCAGTTGACACACATTTCAAATCCTATTTGCAAGCCTGTGTTTTAGCTAATATTACAGAGACAATCACTGGCTGTCTTTATTCTAGCGGTCTCTTTCAAATATGCACTAGAAATGGGAAAATGAATTAAAAATAAAATTTATGAGACATTTAGGGTGATTTTATAAAATTAATACAGTGTTATAATTGGTATAACACATTTAATATACAATGCTTTTAAATAAACTAAATTGCCAGGAAGTAAATAATTTGATAATTACCGACGCTGATATTCATTTGTATGGTTATCGGTATTATTAATTTTTAAAACTGATTTGCCGATAAAATAATTTTAAAGTGTAGTTTAGAAAGTTTTTGTAAGAGCCCTATATATGTAGATATCTGTATACATATACTGTATATATGTGTGTGTGTGTCTACATATAATGTTAAGGTTCAATCGATTATCATGACAATATTAAGCATTTTTATCGTTATCGTTCATTTTCAAAAATGATTTGCAGATAAAATAATTTAAAAGTCTAGTTTAGAAAGCTTTTGTAAGAGCCCTTGTTATTCCTAATTCTGACATTAATTTTATTTTTACGCCAGATATATAAATTGGCTCAAAGTATCAGTTATTGGTGTACTTAATCTGTAATAATCGGTATCGGCATAGGCCCTGATAAACACATAATTATATATATATGTGTGCGTGTGTGTGTGTGTGTGTGTGTGTGTGTGTGTGTGTGTGTGTGTACATATACAATTAAAGTTAAACCGATTATCAGTGACAATATTAAGCATTTTTATCGTTATCAGTCATTTTCAAAACTGATTTGCTGATAAAATAATTGTAAAGTATTTTAAGTCCTTGTTATTCTTAATTTTTACCTTAATTTTCATTTTTACTTGATCTGTAATGATCCGTATCGGCATCAGCCCTGAAAAACACATATCGTCGACCCCTATAAAATTACATAAAATTAAATGATCTCTCGACTTCTCTCATAAAGAGGTAACGCATTACAAGTAGCACAAGTTACATAATTTCAAGCAAGTAAGAAAGTAAGGCATTAGTTTTAAATTTACACACCGACAAGAAGCTGAGAATGACCTGATTTTAAAAAGGGGATATTACTTTTAAAGATTAAAAAAATAAAACTGGGTGGATTTTTGTCATTGTAGGGTGGTTGTGTACACAAACTGCCAACACACATTAATGTTCAAACAACATGTAAAAGTGAGTTTTGCATCTGATTACCCCTTTAAATTATGGGTCGGCCGATCTGCCTGACCAATTATCGGCACCGATATTAAGCATTTTTATGGTTATCGGTATCGTCATCATTTTCAAAACTGATCTGCCGATAAAATAATACATAATGCATACATATATATCGAGATATTGGGTATCAGTCTACTTTATCTGTACTAATTGTACCGGCATTAGCCCAGAAAATCACATATGCATCAACCCTTATATAAAATCTCGTAAAATAACACGATCTCTCAATTTCTCTCATAATGGGTAATGCATTACAAGTAACACAAGTTATGTAATCAGATTACTTTTTTTTTCCATAAAAGGAACTAACGCAGTTACTTTTTAAATGAAGTAACGCAATATTGTAATGCATTAAGTATTAAGTAACTTTCCCCAACACTGCAATATAAACAATAACATTTTACTGACGCAAAAATGCCTCCTTAAATAATCAGTAATCAGCTGTAAAGCTCTGATCTAAGCATCTCTAGCTTTTGCCTCTTGGCTTAAGACTGACTGAGACCTTAGACACACAGGTGGGAAGATAATGCACTAAATAAACACACCAACTGCTAAAAGAGTGAGACGACACATCATGCTGTAATCAAGGTGTTCAAGTTCACAGAAAAATGACAGACAGGTGTGTTACTGTTGAAAATAAACCTCCCTCTCAATACACAAACGCATTACATTTTGTTTCATCATTCTCACTATTTTGCCAAAATTGGGTGAGACCTCTTTCATCCAAGTGAAAACACAAGTGAAAGCATTTTTTATATGGCACCTTTTAAAAGTGTTACACAGACAATGTATTCCTATAACACTTGGGATTTCCATGTGATATCCTATTTAACAACTGCCTTGCTTATGTTAAAAGAAAAACACAACCCAGGCTTTTTGGGGAAAATGTGCTTGTGGCGGCATTTCTGCAAAATGGTATTACATTACTTTTTGCACATTTTAAAACACTTTCAAAGTGAAATGTCCAGTGAGTTATGGTAAAAGTATGTTTAGTTTTAACCAATTTGAACCTTGCAGTGTTTATGTTGGCTATTCCACGTAATACAGTAGTTTCATTTGAGCTTGAATGCAATAAAGGTATTTCTACATTCACCAGCATGACTGCAAAATACCACAACAACAATGAACAGCTGTAAACAATGAAAGCAGATATCTTTCAAAAAAGGAAACCAAAAAGGGCTAACACAGCTTCCAAAGAAATCTCGTTACATCTTAGAGTTCATAGTTATGGAGACATAAATGTTGCCTTACCTCGAAATTTCTTAGGAGGGTTGTTTAGGTCCCCGGATTCTGGTTGCACCACACAGCGGTCGTCAACCAGACTGTAGAGATGAAAGATGTGAGTCAGAGAACTTCTCTGGAGGCAGCATACTGAGTATCTCTATTTTTATACAGCTATTTTTCACATTTTATGAACTGATTGTGGGGGAAAAACTTCAACAGAGTTCAGAGTACTACAGTGCTATTCGTAGCTGACAGCATGACAAAAATAGACACTATATTTGAAGAAAATTGCAATTGAAAGTAGACTTTTGTTAGCATAGAGGTCATCAATAGGCTAAAATTTATCATTTACAGTCTTTTTTATCTGGAAAATGGGCAAATGTTAACAACCTAAAACGTTAAATATTAATTAAATATTTACATATATATTAAAATTAAGTTTTAAAAATAAATATTATACAAAGTTGAGGATAAAAGTTGACATACACCTTGCAGAATCTGCAGAATATCATACAAAATGCATGTTGTTTTTATTTAGTACTGACCTGAATAAGATATTTCACATAAAAGACGTTTACATATAGTCCACAAGAGTAAATAATAGTTGAATTTTTAAAAATGACCCTGTTTGAAAGTTTACATACACTTGATTCTTAATACTCTGTTGTTACCTGAATGATCCACAGCAGTTTTTTGTGTTTGTTTGTTTGTTTAGTGATAGTTGTTCATGAGTCCCTTGTTTGTCCTGAACAGTTCAACTACCTGCTGTTCTTCAGAAAAATCCTCCAGGTCACACAAATTCTCTGGTTTTTCAGCATTTTTGTGTATTTGAACCCTTTCCAACAATGACTATATGATTCTGAGATCCATCTTTTTACACTGAGGGACTCTGAGGACACTGAGGATATGCAACTATTAAGATCAAATGCTCTAATCACACTCTAGAATTAATTTGTCCAGAAGACACAGACTCAAAAAATTATAAATTGCAATAAGAAAAGAAAAAACATTTTTGTATAGTTTTTTATTTTTTAGTGAGTCCATCACAGGGTCACACTAAAACAGTCCTTTGCTTAATGTAAATCAGTAAGGAATAGTGTAATTTTTTTTTTTGTCTCTCTTACTGTACATGTGAAGTATTACAGTGTTAGCAAATCAAGAGGCCTTTGTGTTTCCTGAAAGGTTTATTTGCTTAAATGTATGAGCCACGGTGTTATCGTGTACGCTCATTATGAGCTAATGTCAATTTATACTGATCCAATCATTCGGTGATAATGTAATGACACCAAAATTTGCTTCTCATTATATCTTCTCTATATCTCTAAAAGCCAGAATGAGTCACTGGCAACCTAACTCTTATTCCACACAGCAGTTAAACACACTTCTGTTTGGTTATAAAAAAAACGGTGACAAATGCAAAGCGTGTCAGTTGTGGATAAACAGAACCGCAGCTGACATGTCAGTCCACATTATTTTCTTGCTATCAGTCATTTTGACTGTCAACTTCTCTGAAGTTTTTAAAAATGACAGATATGTGTTGTCAGAAAGCAATACACAATTCTTGTTTGGGTTTGAGTGAAGGTGGGAACTTAAAAAAAGTGACCAGATATTTTTGGGCCACAATATGCCAGACAAGACTGTCCTTAAAGGGATAGCTCACCCAAAACTATTTGAACCCTTTCCAACAACGACTGTATGATTTTGAGATCCATCTTTTCTCACTCAGGACAACTGAGAGACTCATATGCAACTATTACAGAAGGTTCAAATGCTCACTGATGCTCCAGAAGGAAACACAATGCATTATGTACACATTAAATGTTCAAAAGTTTTCACCCCAGGCTCTTAATGAATCGTTTTTCCTTCTGGAGCAACAGTGAGCGTTTGAACCTTCTGTAATAGTTGCATATGAGTCTCTCAGTTGCCCTCGGTGTAAAAAGATGGCGCTCAAATCATTGTCGGAAAGGGTTCAAATACACAAAAATGCTGAAAAACCAAAGAATTTGTGGGATCTAAAGGATTTTTCTGAAGAACAGCAGGCAATTTACCTGTTCAGGACAAACAAGGGACTCCTGAACAACTATCACTAAACAAAGATCATTCAGGTTACAACACAGTATTAAGAATCAAGTGTATGTAAACTTTTGAACAGGTTAATTTTTATAAATTCTATAATTATTTTCTCTTGTGGACTACATGTAAACATGTTTTATGTGAAATATTTTATTCAGTCAGTCAGTACTAAAAAAATAAGATGCATTTTGTATTATTCCTCTTACTTTAGTAAAATAACTAACATTTTGCAGATTCTTCAAGATGTATGTAAACTTTTGACTTTAGCTGTACAAATGAACGCATAACATGCATGTGTAAATGTACAAATCAAAACAAGAGCATCACAAGAGTAGCTGAATGCACAAACCAAACCTACACTACATTTTTGGCATCATGCATTTAAAATATATTTAAAACTATATAGAACATAACATAGAAAAATGTTACGTTTTATATATGTTATACACAGTTTTACATAAGTATTGTTAATTATCACAGGTGTATTCAAACATCCAAATTGAACTTATCCAGAATGTTTGTCCATTTTTGGCCAATGAAAGAAAAATGCTGTCTAGGTAGGCAACTTAAAAGTTTTAAACCACAAAAATATTGTATGCTAGTACATTATTTCAGCACAAGCTGTCTAAAAGCATTCCGAGGCTTCAAAACACTTAATACTGTCAAAGGTATTCAAATGAACCAGCAACAAGTCCGTATGTAATTTGCATGCTGTTTTCATCCATTCCCTGGCATGTGAATTTCACACTCTCCATTCACTAACGTACTGGTGGCTTTGGTCTTTTGGTCTGTTTGCACCTGACGGACGTGTGCACATGTGCAGGACTGTCAGTTCTCATCACACCAGCGTTGTGTCCTTTCTGGTTCCCTGTGCCCAGCTGTAGGCCAGGTGGCTCATTATCCCATCCGTGCTAAGGTCGCTCGGTGGCACTGAGACAAACACTACACACTACGTATGCCAGTGCGGCTAAATATAGCCGTGGCTCATGAGGATGTGCGCACGGTAGCAGGGCAGAGAAAGTGATTACAATGCACAACAACTGCACAGCGGCATCTTGACAAATGAGATCTGTCAATGTTCTGTTCTTCAAAGCAACACGCTTGCTTTTGTTGCCATGGATGGGTGACGTGGGGCAGCCGTGTGTGTGTGTGTGTGTGTGTGTGTGTGTGTGTGTGTGTGTGTGTGTGTGTGTGTGTAGTCACATCACACAGGTTGGCAAAGGGCGCTGATTGCCAGGAGGTGGCAGGGTGTGATTAAGCGAAGATGGCACAATCTCATTTCCAGGGGAAGGACGTGAGGAGGGCAGCTTTGAGACTTGGCTCCACTTAAGTGAAGTGCAGGAGCAGAATACAGAAACCTGAACGTGGAAGAGATCGCAACTAAGGGATTAAGGGATTAAGTTCATCCAAAAATGAAAATTCTGTCAATAATTACTCACCCTCATGTTGTTCCAAACCTGTAAGACCTTTGTTTTTTTGGAACATGAATTAAAATATTTTTGATGAAATCTGAGAGCTTTCTGACCCTGCACAGACTTCATTGCAATTTTATGCGTTCAAGGCCCGGAAAGGTACAGTAGTAAGGACATCGTTAAAATAGTTCATGTGACATCAGTGGCTCAAATGTAATTTTACAAAGCTGTGAGAATACTTTTGTGTGCAAAAAAAGGGCAATATTGAATAAAGTTGTTATTTTGGTCATTTTTAGCTTTATAAAAATTACGGTTGAACCACTGATGTCACATGGACCTTGGATCTTGACAGTGGTAGGACCCTTGCTGTCTATGGAGGATCAGAAAGCTCTTGAATTTCATTAAAAATATCTTAATTTGCATTCTGAAGATGAAAAAAGGTCTGGTTTGGAACGACATGAGGGTGAGTAATTAATGACAGAATTTTCATTTTTGGATGAACTATCCCTTTAAGCAACTTTTTGTCCTGTATTAATACACAATCTCTAATTTATGTAACTGCTGGGTTGCAAACTAAAAATGAGGGGAAATATAATGCTATATTGAAAGATTAAAATTGATTTTGCTGGCAGTCCAATACTCATTTCAATAAGAATCTGTGCAATCAGGGGTTTCATGTAAGAGCGAAAAATTTCCCCATGCAGATTTTGCTCATGTCATGCTGCCTTTGTGAGTACAAATTAGTGCAAAGTGCAAATATTTTCCAGAGATACATCTATTTGAAAATCTGGAACCTGAGGGTGCAAAAAAATCTAAATATTGAGAAAATCACCTTTAAATTGTCCAAAATAAAGTCCCTATTAAAGCATATTACTAATCAAAACTTAAGTTCTGATATATTTACAATAGGAAATTTACAAAATATCTTCATGGAACATGATCTTTACTTAATATACTAAAGATTTTTGGCATAAAAGAAAAATCCATAATTTTGACCCATACAATGTATTTTTGGCTATTGCCACAAATATACCCATGTTACCTAAGACTAGTTTTCTGGTCCAGGGCCACATTTCAGTAATGTAATTTCAGTGACTGCTCCTAAATTGTTTGGAATTAGCATAGAAAAATAGGCTAGATTTAACGTAAGTTGACATAAAATTCAACCACATAAAGGTGGTTTCATTTCAGCGGCACATCTTAGTCATTTCATTCAAACCGGCGTGATTGGGAGTTTCGTGTAAGGCCAAAAAATTTCCCCATACAGACTTTGCTCATGTTCAAGTGCATCATACATATTTGTATAATATATTTTCTAAGTGCATGTTATTGATCTTATTGTAAGTTTCGTTTGTTAACATTTGTTTTTAGTTATTAACGGTTTTAGTTAATATGAACTAATAATGAAAATACTTAAAGGGATAGTTCACCCAAAAATGAAAATAGACCCGTAAGACCTTCGTTCATCTTGAGAACACAAATGTAAATATTTTTGATCAAATCTAAGAGCGTTCTGACCCTGCGTAGACCGCAACACAATTAGGCTGCGTTCAAGGTCCAGATAGATAGTATGGACATGGTTAAAATACTGACTCTGGTTGACTGTTGACATGAAATATTATCTAAACCAATCTGGTGGTTACACGTGCTGACAGTTTGGATCAGAATCAATTTGTGACATGTGCACACAACTTGTATCAACACATATTGCATATTTTGCATGCTCAAGTTTGTTATTTCAAATGTAGATGTGTGGCAAATAGAGACTGATGTGGTTGCAATGCGCATGCAGTGGTGTGTTCGCAGCAAGAGGACACAACTGCAGGGTGCACAAGCTCCTGAGCACTTTGGAAAGATCAATGTCCCTTTAAGGCAAGTCATTTCACTCGGTGGCCATCTTTGAAATGCCTATTGGGCATGCAAGTGCAGCTCTATATATCTCTATGAATAGGGAAACATAAAACTCTCCAAAATGGTTCAACAAGCTTACAATTACATTTCATTTTTGAAATCACAGATGAAATCTGACAATAATTTGACAATTGTTTGAATAGCAATAAAAAAGGCTTCTTTTTCAGGCTAGAGCAGCCAATGTGCATGCGCAGTCATGAGCTTGAGTTTGTGAACACTGCCTGTTTTTATAGGAACCAGAGTTTCTAATGGCAGCTGCAGTGATGCGATGAATTTACTAATCAACGATTGGCTCTTTCATTAAAGTGCCCCTATTATGCCTTTTCAAATATGATATTTCATGTAGTGTGTCATGTAGCTGTATGTGAACATAAACTATCTGCAAAGTTGTGACGCCGACAGTGCACTATAAATGAAGTTTTTGTCTAACAAAAAAAAGAGTCGGCTCACATTCGCCTAAACGAGTCGTCAGCAATTCGAATCTTTTTTCTGTAACGGCCACACGTCACGAGCTACACATTTGCGTAATGTCCGCCCACGTTCAATTTCGTGAACAACTTGCCCGCCCACAAACAGTAGGCCTACCATTTTCACGTGGATTAACGTTACATCATGTCAAGAAGACGCCCTGCGAGTGAATTTGTTTTATATGCCCTTATATGCCCAAGGATGAGTGGTTAACGTTAATTTTTTCAACACCTCAGCAGTCCAATGCCAATCTTGTGTTGTGTTCGCGTCATTTTACTGATGACTGTTTTTCCAATCTTGGGGAGTAACGTTACAACGCGAGATTCACCAAACGCTTGGTTTTAAAAAATGGATCAGTGCCCAGTTTATTTGGACCGGCTTGCTCCTCTGAACTTCTACCTGTAAGTATGATTAATAATTGATGATTGTATTTTCTAGCGATCGTTCAAAATACGTCTTTGTGTACGTTATGGTGTGTAACAACCCCGCACATGTCTTGGTAACCGGCTAACTTGCGTTTCTGTAGTTCTGTTGTTCAGCTGTGAGTGCAATGTAGTCTAAAAATTGTGATTGATGCAGCTTGACTGTCTGTCTGCCTTATTAGTTTAAGTAATGATAATGATAAACGATGGCTTAACGCAGTGTTATGGGTTGTACGTTACAGTGTTGAAGTTCACAACGTAGAGGTGTGCCCGGTTCGCTTACAAAAGCAAATTGCAAGCACTTCCCACAGTTATAATATGACACCCACTGAGAAACGTCCTGCTCCAGTCGTGTTTGCAAAACAGTTTCTTGTCTATGTGCCACTTCAACCGTTTCATCGTCAGACTCCGGCTCGAATTGATAGGGTAAAATCGAGGCTATCTTTTCTACGCATTAACAGGTCTCCACAGCTGTCATTCAGTTATGCCAATGGGCGTTTCGTTTTGCGCTGAAGCGGTAGACCAATCCAAAAGGACTGCACCATCTGACCAATCACAGCAGTGAGGGCTCACGGAAAGGAGGGGTTTAGAGAGACTGATTCTTCGAACTGCTTCACACGAGTCGTTTACGAATCATTTAGAAACGGGGTAAAATTAAATCTAATTTTTGAGAAAACTAAAGTGTTTTTTGAACTTGCATACATGTAAACCTGTTTTAAGAGACTATTACAACAATATTAACTACCTTTAACATGGCATAATAGGGGCACTTTAAGAAGGCAGGGCTTATTTTACTTTCTCCCATTCATAAGTATAAGGAGCGCACAATTTTCCTATATATAAAGTCTTTGGGAAAGAAGGAAAAAGAGTGGCGCGCCTAGCATTTTAACGCATTTTTAGGCACATAATGTGCCCCTAAGAAGCATCAATTTTCTACCCCTCCCTCCACGGAAGACCACATTCAACTAGTCGTTCAATTATGTTCTGTAATGTTAAAATACTGATCAATACATTTGTCTCCGTTGCTCTCCAGTTTAGTTTTACCGTCCACCGCCACCATTTTGTATTCTGACAACCCCTCCTAGTACGTCAAAACCGAATTATCGCTATTCCGATTAATCATATTAGCTTGTTTACATGGTGTAATTTTTTTATTTATTCCTCCTCTTTCAATCCAACTAAAATTTCATTTTAATTTCGATTGTGGTGTTTACATGGAGCATTTTCATTCAGGTTGGACTTTTAAACTAGTTATAACTGGAATGCAATGCTCCATGTAAATGGGGCTACTGATGTCACACTGACTACTTCATTGATGTCCTTACTACCTTTCTTGGCCTTTAACGTGTCAGATGCATTGCTGTCTATGCAGGGTCAGAAAGCTCTCGGATTTCATCAAAAATATCTTAATTTGTGTTCTGAAGATGAATGAATATTTTATGGGTTTAGAACAACATGAAGATGAGTAATTAATGTCAGAATTATTCTTTTGCCCACATCTCACTATTCATATTTTCCTTTTTCCAAAATCCGCATCACAATACTGCCATCCGCCACTACTTCCATCTTAGCTTTAAAGGGATAGTTCACCCAAAAATGAAAATTCTGTCAATAATTACTAACCTTCATTACTTTCTCCATCTTGAGAACACAAAATAATAATTTTTGAGTGGTATTCTCATGGATGCATAGTGGAAACTGACACGGAAGAAAATAAATTGTTAACTGAAGTCGTTATTTTTGTTTTCTTTGCTCACAAGTATTCACATAGCGTCATAACATTACAGTAGAACCACTAATGTCACATGGACTATTTTTTTCCTTTTTCCTTACTACGTTTCTGGGCCTTGAACGTATCAGTTGCTTTACTTCCGGTCTATGGAGGATAAGAAAGCTGTTGGATTTCATCAGAAATATCTTAATTTGTATTCCGAAGATTAACAAAGGTCTTACAGGTTTGGAATGACATGAGAGTAATTCATGACAGAATTTTCATTTTTGGGTAAACTATCTCTTTAAGAGAGAGGAAAACACTTCCCATATTTGACCATATTTTGACTGAGACCAATCAAATCTTAAGCGATCTGACTTTTAGAGACCAGAATAGAGACTTCTTAGTTTCGTTGCCATTCATCATATCATACTAAAAATATATCAGAAATACACACTGTAAAACAAGCTGCACAAGAATAAACACAAAACATTTCTCAGTTACTTCTCATTTCTGAATGCTGTACATTCACTTTCTTCTTCCTCTTGTGCTCCTGTATTTTCATCAAGTTCCTCTTATTTAAAAACGCTGATGGCCACACACAGGGTGATGACACGAGGATGGTTGTCTTACCCTAAAGTGCTGATAAATCCATTGGTGGATCCCTCCGCATACAGGGAGCAGATGTCCCCGATGTGGAGGAAACTGGACATTTTGTCAGACATTTTGCTCCACTTTGCGGTGTGCCTGCGGATGAGATAACAAACCGATTAAGGTGCAATAAAATCAGCATAACACCTATATGTCCTTTATTCATCTTATTTAGACATTATATGTAGGTTAGCATGGAGATAGCGAGACAATAATAGTGTGAGGGCCATGGGGATGCATTCGAGAAAATGAGAATTTGCCATTTTGAGATGGCCTAGTTTTTGACAGGAATTCAAGGTCCTTATGCTGTATGGACGGATAATGAGAAACGCTCTAGAAAATACAGCTGTGCTACATGCTGAAAAGACACTTAATTACGTACACATTTTGTTGATTCTTTGCAATGTATTGCCTTGGCTTTCTAAAGGGCTGTAATTTAATGCAGCCCTTAGTCAACTAAAATGACAATATTGTTCAAGGACGAGTAGATGTGACATTTGACCTGTTGAGGGTCTCAACAAGGATGGTTCAGGGTCAGCATCTTTATTTAATAGTCAAGAATTTACAGTCAATAAATAAAAAACGAAATAATATATTTATATTTTATATATTCTATTATTATTAAATATTTTATATTTGTTGTTTTACTACATTTAGCACATTTTACATAAAAAGTAACAATAAAATATAAATTCTAAACAACAGAGATAAAGATATTGAATTAAATTTACAATTAAATTATAAAAAAATATAAATTTATTTTGCAGGGGCATTGAAAATATTAGCATTATATATCAATTATAATAATATAATTTTGCACAAGTAATAGAACAAATGAAATAATGAGCAATGCGCACTCAGATCCTTTCATATGTATTAATTTTCATCTAATGCACTGAAAACTTCTCCTCTGTGATCGTACATTGAGTCAATGCTACAATCAGCTGGAGATGAAGCCTACAGTTCAAACAATGACAGACAAGAGCAAAGAGAACATCAATAAGGAGCAGACTGCACAGATGCTCAATATATCAGAGTTATACAAACAAATACAGTGATGACAGTGTTGTAATAATATTGGCCTTTATCTTAACTGACAGTTTATTCGCTATTGGAAACAAATAGAACTTTGTTTTCTTAGTCTCGCCATATTAACTAAAGACTAATTATTATTTGAACAGTAAACATGCTCTACCTGTGAAATCTCCATTGATAACCCACACCATGCTCTCACGGTCTGTTTGAAATTCAAATATTACCCAGGTGAATGATGTCCGATGTTTACTTTTTTTTTTTTACACAGCTTTCTGGAATTCTGATTATTGGTCAGTCATGACAGCGGACAAGTGTTTCTGAAAAGCTACTGCAGCGCAAAGCACATTCATTTATTTATTCACTTGATAAGATAAAATAAGCTATAAAAGACTCTAGTGGAGTTGGAGTGTTTTGTGATAATGACTGCCTTACTGTACTTTATCCCTTACTTAGTGACTGAAATAAAGTCTGCAATAACATCTGTGCAGGAACAATAATAATGCATTACAGGCCTACAATGACCATAATTGCCTAAATGAACTGCAAAGCACAGAAAAACCTGAAACAATTTTCCATATTTTTACTATTCTCACTGTAAGTCTGAACATATACAGTTTATTTTAAAATACCACATATTTATACTTTTGCTGAATAATTGTATGATGGACGGCTCATCAGAACTAACCTATTCTCAAATATGTTAGCTTTAAAAACGCAGTGCATTGGCCAAATTGATTTGTTCCAGCTGTTGTCCAGAACTTTGTAGTATGTGGCCTGTTAAAGCCAACAGTGAACGTGTACCTGGAACTGACAGATGTATGTGGGCTGTCACTGAAACACTGACTCTAAACGCTTATTTTTGCTGTGTGGGGTTTTAAATCTGGAGGCCGAACTTATCTGACCATTCAAACTAGTTTTTATGTGTGCAAAAAATTGTTCTACAATTAAGACATCAACCTTGACGCCAAGATCAAACACAAAAGCTTAATTCGACAGGTGATAATAAACAGCCAATCAGAATTCAGCAGCCTCGAACTGAGCACTGCATTTTTACTAAACGAACCACTTCATTGCATAAACTCCAATCTAGGCAGACACTGTAAACACTAACACTGTAAGACCGACGGCAGAACAATATCTTTTAGATAACTGTATCCACTATCTCGAGGATGTCTGCGGTCCACCTGCCTCCTCCAGCAGCACTTGACACTGTTACATGGACACATTCTAAAAATGTTACATTGTTACCGCGACAACATCAATCAGCGCATCGAACGCCTTCATTGATGCAATGTAACACGCTGTCAAACTTCCGTTCTGCTCTCACTGATGGATGCATCAGTCATACATCCACTGCCTGACGCTAATGTCTCTTTTCGCAGTACAGTAACAGCAAGAGTTCAGGCGAACTTTACCTTCTTCAGAAGAAGACCGTGTCGGGAATAAAACACTGGCGATGTTGTTAGCGGCAGAACTGCTCCGGCCGGGATTCCTTGTATAATTCCATGATATGCGAAAGTCCCCCAATTGAAAATCGCGGCGTCTAGTTGCCAGTTGGATTTTGTCCGCACTTGTCCGCTTTCTCACCACCTCCACATGAGCCCTAAAGCTCCGCCCACTAACTCAACGCGCATCAGGAGTGAGAGATGATGGGTAATGGAGTTCTGAAACTCCACACAGCCGATAGATAGATAGATAGATAGATAGATAGATAGATAGATAGATAGATAGATAGATAGATAGATAGATAGATAGATAGATAGATAGATAGATAGATAGATAGATAGATAGATAGATAGACAGACAGACATAGGGTATTCATAGGTATGAATGGACAGACAGATAGATAGATAGATAGATAGATAGATAGATAGATAGATAGATAGATAGATAGATAGATAGATAGATAGATAGATAGATAGATAGATAGATAGATAAAATGGATAGATAGATATTTCATTATAAGAATTAATATGTGTTACAAAAGAAGCATATATATATACTGAGTGTCCCTTATATTTGTGCATAAGTCTGAATCTAAGCTTCTGCATGATTTGATGAAAATCCTGCTTGACAAGATCACTCTGTGAGTGTTTAATTACATCTACAATCAAAGAGGTGGACAATGTGTCCTTTAAAGAAATGGGGGAGGAGCTTATGAGGTCATGAGGTCACTAGCTGTCAAAAACAGGAGCCGTTTCTTGAGGTCTGGTGAAGAGAGTGTTTTATTTAACAATATTAATTGAAGTATATAATTCTTAATTACTGCATTTGCATTTGTCTTCATTATTTCACTGTATGCAATTTTGTGTAATCTCCTTAAAATCTGAGTTTAGAAAATGCACCCAATTGTTCAGAAACATGATACTCGAGTCATGGCAAATAGCATCAGACGCATACTTATTCTTAGAAATCTAGCAAAACAGGTTTGCATCAGGTTAAACTAGTGGCGTGATAGACTTACTTCCACGTTCTGTCCTTCAATTCTGGTTTTCATATGGACTTTTTAAAAAGTCTGACCCACAAATCAAGTTGGTGATCTACTTTTTTTCTTTTCTTGCATTTGGCCTACTAAAAACATTCCTCATGTTCATCAGTCGAACTGGAACACATTTTTGATGTGCTTTGGCACTGGCTTTTAACAGAGGTCCCTTGACAGACAGCACTATTTTAAATACGCTCTGGGTTGTTTATGAAATACACCAAACCCACTCCAAACAGGTTGCCAGGTGAGATGATCACTGTAGCGGATTTTAATTGTATTGAAATGATTTTAATGGGTCATATTAATATGGATGGGTCAAGTGTCTATTAAAGAGATTGTTACAGTTATCAGTACTGATTAGTGCAAAGCCTCAGTGGACCACAAGGCTGTATCCGAAACCTGAAAAATGCTGCTTTTATATATAGAGGACATCGGGGTATGTCTGAATCCAATGTTTGCATCACATCATGTCACAAAGATGCCTTCATATGGTCTATTTTTAAAGGCACTCTTTAACAAAGCAGCGTCCCAAAAACTCCCCAGAACAGCTATCACTCTCAAAAAGGTTGATCACCTAGCAACCAACAACACACACACAGACACAATAGAGGCTCTTTGTGCCTGTCATTCATGATGTGCTGTATTCTGAACAGCTGGGTGAGTAAGAGGGGCCACGAGTGTGGGTGGGCTCAGGTCACTATTATCATACAAAGTTGTGCGTCTTGCAATGGGCTCTCACCTTATTCTCCACCTGTGTGCGTTTGTGTGGAGTGGAAGAGAGCATCGAGTGAGCCTTTGAGATGGAAATATCTGCAGCTACAGCTGCTCAAACCCAAAGTGGCCATACGGCCCAGTCCTTTGATCTGTTGATGGATGCAACAGTTAACCCACGGAAAACAACTATTATCTGTGGAGAAACACTGTAGACAACTATGAGATGTGACAAATGTCATTATAAAACAGTTCAATTTACAAGACATTAGGTGATGGACTGGAGTGGTGTGGATTACTTGTGGATTATTGTGATGTTTTTAATCAACTACAGTTGAAGTTAAAAGATTACGTGCACCTTGCAGGATCTGCCAAATGTTACCAAAATAAGAGGGATCATACAAAATGCATGTTATTTTTATTTAGTACTGACCTGAATAAGATATTTGAATCAGATGTTTATAGTCCACAAGAGAAAATAATAGTTGAATTTATAAAAATGCCCCTGTTCAAAAGTTTACATACACTTGATTCTTAATACTGTGTTGTTACCTGAATGATCCACAGCTGTGGTTTTTTTTGTTTAGTGATAGTTGTTTATGAGTCCCTTGTTTGTCCTGAACAGTTAAACTATCTGCTGTTCTTCAGAAAATCCTTCAAGTCTCACAAATTCTTTGGTTTTTCAGCATTTTTGTTTATTTGAAACCTTTCCAACAATAACTGTATGATTTGGATGATCTTTTCACACTGAGGACAACTGAGAGACTTAAATGCAACTATAACAGAAGGTTCAGATGCTCACTGATGCTTCAGAAGGAAAACAATGCATTAAGAGCTGGGGGTGTAAACTTTTGATAAGAATGAAAATGTGTACATTTTTCTTATTTTGCCTAAATTTCTTTTTTTTTTCATATTACTTCTGTAATAGTTGCATATGCGTCCCTCAGTTGTCCTCAATGTGAAAAGATGGATCTCAAAATCATACAGTCACAACCCAGAAAGGGTTCAAATACACAAAAGTGCTGAAAAACCAAAGAATTTGTGGGACCTGTTTAACTGACTCATGAACAACTATCACTAAAAAAAAAACACACACAGCTGTGGATCATTCAGGTAACAACACAGTATTAAGAATCAAGTGCATGTAAACTTTTGAACAGGGCCATTTTTATCAATTCAACTTACTTTCTCTTTTGGACTATATGTGAAGGTCTTTTATGTGAAATATCTTATTCAGGTAAGTATTAAATAAAAAATAACATGCATTTTGTATGAACCCTCTAATTTTGGTAAACTAATTAACATTCTGCAGATTCTTCAAGGTGTATTTAAACGTTTGACCCCAACTATACAGTATTTGTACTCTCATTCTGACGGCACCCATTCACTGCAGAGGATTTATTTTGTAGTGTATCAACAAAATAGTCTGTAAAGAGTGATCTAAAATACAGAGGAACCACCTGGACCCTTTTGGGGTCTGTAAATTGAATGCTGGCTGCAAGGCAAAACAAGAATTAACTACCCATTGAGGAGGAAACGGCCATTGTTTGTTATGGTTAATGCGATTAAGGCTCATAATGAGCCGCACATTAGAGGATAACAGACTTTTTAGAGGATGACAGACTTTGAGGCCAGCTTTTAAACTGATCCTGCTGATACACTGGCCCTCTCATAAACTACATGAAGGAAATCTGATTGTTATACAGTTTAAATCTGTACAGTTGAAATCTGATTTTGTAAACAAAGCCAATTGTCATCTAAATTTAGAGTCTACGTAAATGTGGCATTATCTGGATCTCATTATAAGGTTTCTTGGTCTGGATCAACATGAAATGCATTCACAAGCCAATTCACTCCCAAAATGTGACGCACTTTCAACTGACATAAGACGTTCAATGAGAAAAAATGAAGGTGTTATTGATTTCCAGTGGGGAATTAATGGATGGATGTATCATTCACAATTCAGTCTTGATTTGAATTGCTTATGGTCTCAGTTAAGACAGCCAAGAGTTTTTTTTTTTTTATCATACTCAAGGTTGACATTTACTTCAGCTAGGAGTCGGCAAAGTATATTTACCATTACCAAGAGAATTATATTCCTCTGAATAGCCACTGTTACTTAGTGTTTGAACTAAATCCAAATTTCAGTTGATTTAAATGGACAGCTTGGTCTGCGTTCAGGCCCTGACAGTCTCGTCTGGTTCTTGAAGGATCTACAACATAAAGAGAAAGAATATAAGAGTAAATGAATCAGAAAATCACTGCTATTTAAAATTTGGGGTTAGTAAGATTTTTTATAAAGAGCAGGTCATATGGTATTTTAAAGTGTCCCTACAACAGACCTAAATGCATTAAAGGTCAGAAAACATTGTAATTTTCTCAGAATTTACATTTAATATTATAATCATTTTGCAATGATTTCAAATTATTTTTTAAACGATTCATTCGAAGCAGTTCTGAGATTCTGAGAAGTCTACTCTGCTCTGATTGGTCAGCTGGCCAATTCTGTTTGCGATTGGTCTTTCCGTACTTGTTCAGAGTCTATCTTTTCTTTTGAGAGACAATATCTTTATTTATCACCCTTTTTTTTTGTTTAACAACTTTGCCGACTGTTTACACTAAAGGATAGCTACATTACAAACTGCGAAAAATATATTTTTCGAAAACCCATGACCTGCACTTTAAAGAAATGAATGCTTTTATTCAGCAAGGTTGCATTAAATTGGTCAAAGTGACAGTAAATACCTTCATAAAGTTACAAAACTAAAAAAATAATAATTAACAAAAGCCTGTTTTTAAAAAAAAACTTCTACTGTGTAGAGATTTTGGACTATCGACTCTATCACGGTTAAAGGCTCACATGACATTGCATTGAAATCATTTCGCTATATGCGCACACTGTCTGAGAAACTGTTTCTGAGAGCTGTCAGAGAGGCACGCACACGTGAAAACGGTGCTCATGGTTATTTTTGCCACTTGTAGGCCAGTTAAATACACACCATTGTGTTAAAATGCCTGTCTTTCCAAGTATCCTTGTAAACATAGTAATTTAGTAAAGCAAACAGCTGAGAAAGAAAACACGTGTAACACTATACTGGATTTGGGCAGGTCTTAAAGTGACAGCAGTCTAATATTCCTGCTGTCTATCCTTCATGTTAATCAAACAACAAAAGTCACTGCTCTTGACTAAATCACTTTTGTAACTTTAATAAGAAGAAATACAGTCAAGCTTGAAATTATTCATACCCCTGGCAAATTCTGACTTAAAGTTACTTTTATTCAACCAGCAATTTTTTTTTTGACCGGAAATGACAAAGGCTTCTCCCAAAAGATAATAAGCCGATGTACAAGGGGCATCATTGTGGAAAAAAATATTACTCATCTTTTATTTACATTTGAACAAAAAGTGGCATGTCCTAAATTATTCATACCCATCTCAATAATCAATAGAAAAACTTGACTTTCCATAACAGGAATAAATAAATACATTACTATAGAAAAATTTATTTTACAAATTAAATTGTAACATTTCACAATATTACTGCATGATTACTGTACTTTTGCATCCTGGATAAGCATACGAGACTCTAAAACATTAAAAAACTTCTTAACCCCATACTGTTAAACAGTAGTGTAGATATAAAACAGACTGTCTGTACAGGCAACGTCACACTTCAGACTGAAACCACTGAAAAAATATCTCTGATGTGATATGAACCACCTCAAATCTGATTATAATTTTAGCCAGACATGTTGCACCCACCACCGTATCACAAACATATACCACATATAATGACGTGACACGACCACAAAGATGACAGATGCAAAAGAACCAGAGTTATGTGTCCTGTTCCACCCTACAGGACAAAGTTCTTCCTCACTAAAAATAAAAGACAATTATACCGTGATAATAGCTCTGGTTTTCCCAGAGGAAATGGTCTTATTAAACGAGCTACAGCATTACTCTAACTGGGTCTTGTGGCTTATTGCTCCGTAAACCTGGATTGTCATTGATAAGCCATTATTTTGTGTTGAGAATCAGCACCAATAATGAATACCACAGTTTAGCATTTCACAAGCTAAATTTAACCTAGGACAAAACCAGTAATACAGGTAAAATTTTGAAATTGAGTTTAATGGATCATCTGAAAGCTGAATAAATAAGCTTTTCATTGATGTATGGTTTGTTATGATAGGATTATTATTATTATTTTTTTTTTTTTGAGGAAAACATTTCAGGATTTCTCTCCATATAATGGACTTCTATGGTGCCCCCGAGTTTGAACTTCCAAAATGCAGTTTAAATGCAGCTTCAAAGGGCTCTAAATGATCTCAGCTGAGGAAAAAGGGTCTTATCTAGCGAAACGATTGGTTATTTTCTAAAAACATTTACAATTTATATACTTTTTAATCTCTACACAGAGCTAGACAAGACAAGCATTTGAGGTTAAAAAGTATATAAATTGTCATTTTTTTAGAAAATAACCAATTGTTTTGCTAGATAAGACCCTTCTTTCCTCATCTGTGATCGTTTAGAGCCCTTTGAAGCTGCATTTTGGAAGTTCAAACTCAGGGGCACCATAGAAGTCCATTATATGGAGAGAAATCCTGAAATGTTTTCCTCAAAAAAATTATTTCCTTACGACTGAAGAAAGAAAGAAATGAACATCTTGAATGACAAGGGGGTGAGTACATTATATGTAAATTTTTGTTCTGAAAGTGAACTACTCCTTTAATATCCTAATGATTTTTGGCATAAAAGAAAAATAGATCATTTTAACCCATACAATGTATTTCTGGCTGTTGCTACGAATATATCTGGGCTATTTAAAGGAGTAGCTCCCTTTCAGAACAAAAATTTACAGATAATGTACTCACCCCCTTGTCATCCAAGATGTTAATGTTTTTTTTTTCTTCACTCTTAAAGAAATTGTTTTTTTGAGGAAAACATTTCAGGATTTCTCTCCGTATAATGGACTTCTATGGTGCCCCCGAGTTTGAACTTCCAAAATGCAGTTTAAATGCAGCTTCAAAGGGCTCTAAATAATCCCAGCCGAGAAAGAAGGGACTTATCTAGCGAAACGATCAGTTATTTTCTAAACACATTTACAATTTATATACTTTTTAACCTTAAATGCTCATGTTGTCTACCTCTGCATGAACGTATATTCCAGTTCATGACAGTTAGGGTCGAAAAACCTCCATCTCATTTTCTCCTCCAACTTCAAAATTGTCCTACTTCACTGTAGAAGTAACGACCCGGTGTTTACAAGTTGAGCGTGTAAAGAAGATCAAACACCCTTTCCAAAAAATGGTAAAACACTGATGTAAGACTATTTTAAAGTTGGAGGAGAAAATGAGATGGGAGTTTTTTGATATACCCTAACTGTGACGAACTGGAATACACAGAGTACACACAGAGCTAGACAAGACTAGAATTTGAGGTTAAAAAGTATATAAATTGTAATTTTTTCTAGAAAATAACCAATCGTTTTTCCTCGGCTGCGATCGTTTAGAGCCCTTTGACGCTGCATTTTGGAAGTTCAAACTCGGGGGCACCATAGAAGTCCATTATATGGAGAGAAATCCTGAAATGTTTTCCTCAACAAATATCATTTCTTTACGACTGAAGAAAGAAAGACATGAACATTTTGGATGACAAGGGGGTGAGTACATTATCTGTAAATATTTGTTCTGAAAGTGAACTACTCCTTTAAGACTGGTTTTGTGGTCCAGGGTCACAAATAAAGAATAAACACATGCTTGACAAACAATCCAATCCAAGAGATGCTCATCGCCATATCATATCATATAATCTAAATCCTGCACGCTAGTACGTGGTAACTATGGAAATAACTCATTTGTACTCATCTGAGATATGATATCTGAGGATGCGGCACAGACAGACTCTTTAGAGAGAGAGAAAGAGAAAGAGGGATCTCATCACTATTAATGTATTCGCTCAATTTCCCCTCATCGAAACTGGCCTGTGATCTAATGCTGTTAGCTCTTACACAATACAAAAAGCTGAGTTTAACGTCACTTTCTTACTCCATTCCGGATGACAGGACCTCCGGAGGTCTGCGTTGAGTAATAAGGGCCGATTAGCGGGTTTGAGCTTTGAAAGCCGAGCAGCTTCATTAAGTCACTATTAAGCACTGTTCAATTTGACTGTCACTAATGGCAGCGTGGAGGACAGGCGTGACAGATGAAAGGAGACTAGGCTCAGCGTGTTTCTGCAAACGAAGAATTAAAGAATGTTAAACAGCTAAGAAAGAGCAAAGGAAGCAGATTGGTTTGCTTTTAACACAAAAATATGGGCGCTTGATGATTAGGAGCTTATGATGTTTCATTCAGCCTGTTGCATCATCTTACCTCAGGATATTAAACCCAGTTTTTCGGTCTGCTACACGTAATATGGGAATAAAAGAGTGAATAATGAAGGGATGGCTTTCAGTAAAACTATAATGAGCTTAGTGTCACACTTTTATGGTTAAACGTGTGAAGGACGCACTATTTTGAATACTTTTTGAAATTACCCTCTAACTTTTTGAAGTTCATTTTTTTTAAACTGACATACCAGTTTTATTGATTTTTCCACACAGTATAATAGTCAAATTTTACATTTTATATACCACGGAATGTATAGGCTATAGTAGGGATGTACCTGAATCCGATTACCATATTCAGAAAGAAAATGTATCCAGACTATCCACCTCATCATCATCAGCCAAATCATCACAATTAAAAGAACCAAAGACTTAAACTACTTCAGCCTGTGTGCATTAAATTTAATACACAAGTTTAACAATTTGAGTTGAGTTACTGAAATAAATGAACTTTTCCATGACATTCTAATTTATTGAGATGCACCTGTATATATTTTGAAAAGAAATGATCAGTTGTCTGTGTGGTGCATAACAAAATAAACTATTCTAGCATTAAAAGGTAGAATAAATACAGGTAAAATCATAATAATACTAGTAGTCATATACTAGGCCCATGGTATTTTCTTTTATAAACCGACCCGGCCCCCCATTAAAGAAAAGAAAATTATGTGGCCCTCTCAGAAAAAAGTTTGGGGACCCCTGCTCTTTAGGGACATACCGAGAAACAGGAAGAAAAAGATGGTAGTAATGCTGCATTCCAGGCAGGTTTTTGAGGCCATAAATCACAACTTTAAACCACGACTCACGACTTTGTAGCGTTCCAGGCAAGTCACGCCAAACTGCCTGAGCGCATTTATTATTATTACAGTATTATTATTTTTCAACGTGTACCACTTGCATAAACACTGGATCTGTAGGGGCTGCCATTGTTGTTTCGTGGGCTATGTGACGTCAGAGCGTGGAAGTACATCGATCTAGTACGAGTTCATGGGTGGGAAGTCACGGTTTTGACTGCCGTTCCATTGCACTTTTCCTGGAACGCGGCATAACCCCCCTAAAGGGAATAAATACAAGATGGGGGGAAATAAATAGCCTATTTCTCTTGTTGGGTAATTATAATTATTAATATGCGGGACATTGAAATCGCTTTTGAACGATACTGTGCTTGCAAGCGGCTAACCATGTCCTGTCAGACTGTCTCCGTAGCACGCGTTATTCGTTTTCCGTTCCTTTCTGAATATGGATTTACTTTTTGTGTATATCCCTATAGTGTACTCATACATCACAGTAGTGGATGTTACTATAACGGCCTAAAAGTTGCAACGTTATTTGGGCCACTGGAATATTTTTCTTCTTTCTTTTTTTTTTTTTTTTTTCTTATGTTGCAGTGAAAGTCTCCTGAGAATGTTCTATATAAATATATAAGGCAACATGGTTTTAAACTCGGCTGCATTGAACACCAGCAGTGTGGACATTAGCCGAGTCTTGAGGGACACACTTGTTTAATAAAACACTGCCCTACTTTCTCCTGAGAATCTTAAGCCAGAGAAAAAAAAAACAAAAAAACAAGGTCAGTCAACAAATAGAAATGCATCTTTTTTGGGGATCACAAGTTTACTGCCTCTTTTTGTTACCCATTCCATAAAATGTGTACATATGTGTATATGTAAGTATTACCAAAACTTTAAATATGAATGTTAATCAATCAATAATAATTATTATAACTACTTACTATTTTTATTGTTTATTACATTAGTTTTTTTATGTACATTTTTTATATTATTTTTATTAAATATATTATTACATACAAAAATAACTATTTTATACATCATCGCCATTGCTTATTGATTAATATGAAAAATCAAATGACAAATAACAATTGTTGTTAATGTTATTAAGTTATTTAAAATTATACAAATATTTAAAATCTTATCAATAATAATAATAGTAATAATAATAGTAGTAGTAATAAAATAATTGAAATTAAATACATGAAAAGAAAAATCTATAATAATACAAAATAATAATATGCAAATAATAATAATAATTATTATTATTAATTATTTATAAATAATAATAATAATAATTATTATTATTAAAAGCAAATAATAATAACTTAAATCTTTGGCTATTTGATTTTTCTGTCATTTTCCCAAATATTCTATATTAAATTATATTAATATCTGAACTTTAATATTGACTTAAAATAATTACTGTATGTGTAAACATTAGGAGTGTTGTATTTTAAATCTTAACAACAATAATATTAATAATAACGAAATAATTTAAATAAAATACATGAAAATAATAATAATAATACAAAATATAAACATAAAAAATTGATTTTTAAATCCTATTAATAATAATAATAATAATACCAATAAAATAACTGATATGAAAAGAATAATAGTAAACATTATATAAAATACTAAATAATTTTCAGCAAATAAAGACAATAATAAAAAACCTAATTCTTTGGATATTTGATTTTTCTGTCATTTCCTCAAATATTCCTCAATTAATTTTAAACAGAAGTATTGCTCTATGTTAATTGATTAATAATTAAATTATAAATAATGAAGATTGTTAATGATATTTCAAATCTGAATCTTTATAAATATGAATGTTAAAATGGTATAATTTATTAATAATAATAATAATAATAAATTTAAATACTAACAAATATAAACATAATACAAAATAATTATAAATAAATAAAAACAATAATAAAAACATCTTTAGCTTTTTTTTTTTTTTCGCCCTAAAATTCTTTATTTAAATATATTAATTACTCAAAGTCAGAGGTTTCAGGTATTGTCCCTCACAACAGTGCAGAGGTTTCCGTCAGTGCCGCTCAATTTCTCTCCATCTGAGAAGAAACTGTGACCCCCATCATGAAAAGACACCAGTGAGACCCTGACGTGCCGTCCTTTGTTAGTCAAAGCTTAAGTATACCCCTCAAGAGGCACAGCTGACACTTGCTAACTGAGCAGAGAATTACTGATTTCACTCTTCAACAATCGTTGCTAAACACTCCAGCCTACACGCGCCGTCCAGTCGATATCACACATCCCGTTACCATAGAGACTCGGGAATGTGCTCACTCACCAAACCCAATGAGTCATGAGACAAAAACAGGATTCGGAGAGTTTGCCACCATCCTCACATTATCAGCCCATCCAAGTGCAAGGAAAAATAATCACCACACAATGACCCCAACCACCAGACACATGGAAGACAGTGTGTCCACTTCAATATGTGATTCTCAGAAAAATTGTTGAGCAACACGGTTTTAAAATTTGGGTCTCTGCAATCTTGAGCATTTGCTTACATCCTTGAAAAACATTTTGCACATTTAGGTCATCATACATCTGATTACATTATTATAAGACATTACAATACAGCATAGACATGTTACAATAATATTTTGAAACATAACAATTTACAACTTTTGCAAATTATTATTTATCAATACTAATATCTATACTAATATAATAGTGAATATTTCTGTCCCTATGTCAGTGTATGATTTCCTAAATGTCATAACAAATTATAATATTTTTAAAATTACATTAATTTATAATAATAATAACACATTTATTTAAGTATAATAAATAACAACATTTATGAAAAAAATAAATAAAACTGAACTCAAAAATATATTTTTAATAAATATGATATATATTCTTTAATATTATATAATTATATAATATTAAATTTTTTACAATATGTTTTAATAATTATTTTTTGGTAATTATTATTTATTAATAATACCACATTATTTGTATTAATACAAATGTTTAGGCCCCTGTCTCAGCATATATCATCTTAAACGTGCTATTATAAATTATTTATTTATAAAAAAATATATATATAAAATTTAATTTAATTTTTATATACGCCATTTAATACTCCTAATGTTTAATATTTAGCTAATTATTTTAATAATTATTGGTTGGTAATTATTATTTATACCATACCATACCATACCATACCATTAATAATACCATATTTTATTATTTTTATTAATACAAATATTTAGGCCCCTGTCTTGTCTATGACATCTTAAACATGCTATAATAAATTATTATAGACTATTATAAATTATGATATTTTCAAATAGGTTAATTTATTTATTTTAATAATTAATTTATAATATTTTATAATGTATAATTTTTGTTTTCATATTTAGCTCTCATTTTGACATTTAGACATGTTACAATAAATTATATTATGTTTTTAAGCATATAATACTTTACAGTGCCTCTTGCTAATCATTATTCATCAATACTAATTATTTAAAATAGGTTGATTTATTATATTTTTACAAATTAATTTTAATATTTTTGTTAATTATAATTCATTAATAATACTTTTTTTTAATTATAGAAATTATATTATATTATTAATTTTTTATTCTATTTAGCTCTCAGTCTATGACATCCTAGACATGTTATTTCATAATTAATTTACACAATAATTTATAATTTTTCAACATATAATAATTTACAACATTTTTGCAAATTATTATTTATCATTACTAATATATTTATATTAGAAATATGAATGTTTCCATCTCTATGTCAGTGTATGATATCCTAAACATGTCATGATAAATTATTATATTTTTTAATATATATATATTTTTAATAATAATAATAACACAATTATTTTATATTATAAATAATCATGAAAAAATAATAAAAATTTAACAAATGTTTATTGACTGAAGTTACCATAAGAAACAGGAAGTTCAGTCCAAAATCCAAAGGCGAAAATAACCAAACTTGATGTGTAAAATGTCAATGATATAGATGGAATCTATCTGCTTCTACCCAGCATGCCTTGTGCTTTGCTCTGGTTTCTGGTCTCTGTGCTAATTAACCCAGATGTGGATATTAATATTGCGGTGGAGATGAAAGCGGGCTGGAGTGGAAATGGGGCAGATGAAGAGGAGAGGGGGCAGATTTCAGGGTGGCGTCAGAGTGAAATGGGTCGCTCCCACCCGTGTGTGACAGGAGACTAAAAGCCGTTACTATATTAAAACACCCATGGGCCCTTTTTAATTGCTCATTACCCACCAGGATATGGTCAGAAACCCAGACTGCTCTTAAAGGAGACATTTATGGTAAAACACAAGATGCTGCTGCTGTAGATTTTGGAAGAACTGATAAAGTTTGTGGTGACATAGTACAATAATGATCAATTAGTTTGATTTCATCCTGTTAATAAGTAAGATTTATCATCTTATTGTAAAACCTATACTGGATTTTTAATCCAGATTACTATGGATTACTATGTGAATCATGTGTTTGAGAATTTGAAAAAAAAAAAAAAAAATTATATATATATATATATATATATATATATATATATATATTTTTTTTTTAAGAATTATTTTTGGTAATTATTATTTATTAATAATACAATATTATTACAATACAAATATTTAGGCCCCTGTCTCAGCATATGACATCTTAAATGTGCTATAACAATTTAGTATAAATTATTACATATTTTTAAAAAACAGGTTAATTAATTATATTTCCTATATAATTCATAGTAAATACAACTTGAAATGTTAAAATATATAATTAATATATAAATATTAACTACAAATATTTTTATTTTTTAAATGGATTTATTTTTTATTTAAGTTTTAGTTTTAGTAATTTTAGAAGTTAAACGTATGCATTTTGGTTAGTCGCTCTTTTTTTAATTTAAGTTTTTTTTTCATCTGATATTTATATTTTGTTTAATTTCAGGTTTATATAAATTTCAGAAAATGGACAAAGCATTTTTCCAGAATTTATGAATCTAACTAAAATAAATGTTAATTTATACAGAATACATACAAAATAGAAAAAAAAAAATTATATATATATAAAATAAGTTAAAATATATAATTATTTTATAAATATATATATTTTTAATTTAATACATTTTTTATTTAGGTTTTAGTTTTAGTAATTTTAGAACCTAAACTAATGTATTTTTTATATATATTTTTTAATGTAACATTTGTATCTAATTCCATTCCAGCTTTATTTCAATTTCCGAAAATAAAACATTTTTATTGCATTTATGAATCTAGGTTAAAGTTGATAAATATACTCATGGTTGTTCATATGTTCATAATACATTAACTAACATAAATTTTAATTTATACAACTTGAAACGTTAAAATAGATATTTTTAATTTTGTAATAGTTTTTTTTTTTAACTTATGCAAACAAATTAAACCTGATTAAAAAGTGTCAAAGAATTTGCTATAAATGATTTATTGCTAAATGTACTAAAAAACATAAAATATATTTTCTATTTTGCATTTTTCTGCAAAAATAAAAATAAAGAATTAAATAAAAAAATAGAAAACTTTTGCCCCTAAGTTCAAAGAACATAAAAAATATATATATAAAAAAATAAAATTAGTAATAATAATAATAATACATAAGTATTTCTGCTAGAGGGTCAGACTTTAAATGTTAAATCAATCATGATATTTAAATATAAATTCACATTTTGAACATTAAATTAACCCTAAAACAAAACATTAATAATCCCAACTCATTAAGACGCATTAAACACTTTATTTAATGGAGAACTGACATATCTAATGGTAAAAATCCTGTGCAGTTTGAAGCCCCACAGTGACAGACTTTCCTCAGTGGTATTTTATCAACATTGGGCACTGTGTGCGTCCCACTTGATGCTTTATTTTGTCCACCTGCGTAGTCAAAAGTCAGTTCTTCATACCTTTCTATATCACGCTTTGCAAACAAAGCGAGTCTGGGCAGCAGCGAGTGCACTCGGACGAGCACCATGACCAGATTGGGCTGGCAAGAGTGGTTGATAAACCTTCCCACATTACCTACAGTCACAGGGTCCACGAACGTCTGGGTGACCCTGTCCCCTCCGCTGTGCTCCTGCACAGCAATAATGTAATTCATATCTAGGGGAGTCTGAGAAAGCTGGCGGCGACGAGCCTCATGAGACCCGATTACTTCCCCCGCGTATTCGCATACGAATCGGCCACAAGGGAGGCGCTCAAGAGCCTCCACCCCAAAACCCCTGTCCTTGGTGCTGAAAACACCCAGGCGAATCTCGACCCCCTTTTGAACGACACGGTTCTGGCAAGACTCGCTGCAGGCGCATAAGGCATTGCACTCGAATACAGGCCTGCTGTAGATGCCATCCTCTTGCTGTTGGTTCAGACGTCCCTTGCTGTCATACGTCTGGCCGAACCTCAGGCAGGGGCAGCTGTCGGGCAGGCAGGATTGGGCACGACATGAGCAGCCGGGGAGGGTCACCGCACTCGGATCAATGTCACAGCCTGGTCCTTGTACACTTTCTGGCACATACTAAAGGATTGAGTCAGATAAAGACACGCTGTGAATTGGAAATCAGTGAGAAAGTGTATGAAAGTGCTGCCATCTAGTGGTGGTGTGAGTATCCATGCCATGTAAATATCGCTATGGTTATTCAAATAAATTTAAGTGGTGTTTGAAAACACTACTAGACTGCAAAATGATCAAAAAATACCATTATATCTTTAAAAACTTTAATGTAAGTCGAGTGAAATATTATGTATGTACCTGAAAGTTGGAAAAAGCCTCTTTGGGAACACCGTTCTCAATCAAAACAGGAACATTCTCGAGTCCGCCAGTCAAATCCCGGCTGTATGCTCGTATCATGTCTTCTTTGTATATGTATGTCTGATTTAGATATGAAAGAAAACATTATTATTTTCAAGCTTGTTTACAATATCCATACATCCATGTAATAAATGCGAACGGAACCGGAAATGCTACATGACGAGCATAACGCTCGACGCTGAAGCAAAATAAAAGTCTAGTCATGCGTTCTGTTTACTTAGAGACAGAAGAATCGTATTATCGTCCTTGAAGACGTTTTATGATGTTTATGGCTATATAAGTAATTTATCAAATCATAATATATTAAAAATTTAGTTTTAGTAACAACGTTTATGTATTGTACAATCACAAACGTTACGTTATGGTATGGTAGTGTTTTATTAGTTTCATTATGCTTTTAGCAGCTGTTGGTATAGGAGAACTAAACATACCTTTTCCCATATTTCTTATTTATTATAGGCTACTTTACACCAAAAATGTTCAAAGAATGACAGGAGGCTTATAGTAACACAATTGTGGTTACACAAATTGATTTGACTTTGAAAAGTTTCCGTTTTCAGTCAGTGCAATAAACATTACAAACTAAAAACAGCCTAAATTTGATTAACCATTATGAAATGTAATGACTAAACTTATGTATCATCAGGTTGGGGAGTAATTAGTTATTACGTAATTTAATTACTAAATAAATTTAACTATAATCCGTTACAGTTACTGAGAAAAAAATGTGTACAGTTATTTATGAAAATGTTAACGATTACAAAGTGGGGGTTTACACATCTGAATATTTTCAAATACATACAGATTTGATTTCTTTCCAAAACTGCATTGGCTGCTCTAAAATATGAGAAAAACAGTATCATAGCTATTACACTATTTCTTATGATTTTATTATTATGATCTGTATTTAACTTCAGAATTGATTTTGTGGTGGCTGTGCTTTAAAACGGAATTATACTGTAAAGTTAACCCTGCCTGCTTTAAATGTAGATCAAAAGTAATCAAATGTAGTGATAGTTGTTCATGAATCCCTTGTTTATCCGGAACAGCCCGCTGTTCTTCAGAAAAATTCTTTAGGTCCTACAAATTCTTTGGTTTTCCAGCATTTTTGTGTATTTGAATCCTTTCCAACAATGACTGTATGATATTGAGATCCATCTTTTCACACTAAGGACAACTAAGGGACTCATTACAGAAGGTTCAAATGCTCACTGATGCTCCAGAAGGAAAAACAATGGATTAAGAGCTGGGGGTGAAAACTTTTGAACATAATGAAGATGTGTCCATTTTTTTAGTACTGCCCTTTAGAAACTACAGAACATACATGTTTAACAGAAGACAAAACAAGTACCCTGACCTTCAAATTCAAAACGTTTTTGCATTGCATTTTCTTCTGAAGCATCTGGAGCTTTTGAACCTTCTGCATATTTTGTAAAAAATATTGCTCACAAAGGGACTAATTAATATAACCACAAGCAGCATGATCATTTAACAGAGTTTTTTATTTAATGTTTAATCACAAAAACATCTTGATAACAGACACTAAGACATAAAATTGTGTATCTGGAGAAAAAGCACTGAACATTTTAAAAACAGTCTGATTGGCACTTTAGTGCTTTCCATCCACTCCCACCTCTAACTGGCATTCCTCTGTGCAGATGTTTGTTGCATGATAAATGTACAGCAGGCAGCAATGTATTTCAAACACAAACTTCTGCAATTTAACAAGAGAACAGACTGGTAAAACATATGAGGGCAAATCAAATCTAAAAAAAAAATTAGTTAATAATTAAAAAAAAAAAAAAAAAAAAAAAAAAAAAAAGCATAATGTCTCTTCACTCATGGTAATTTCAGTCTATATTTGCATGACCGTTAATATATTGCATGGAATATCAAAGTTCAACAGCTGATTAATAGCAGGTCACAACCAAACGACACTGGGCTGTTTGCATGAGCGAGCACCACAGAGACAGTAACAGTTTGCCTGACAGATCAAAAAAGAAAATAAAGGAGTAGATACAGTATAACCTCAGCTATAATCAGCCATGAAATGAGGAAAACACATATCTGTTAATAGCATAGACATCATCACAATGGTCCCATACAGAAATGAACTCCTCTACAACAGCCAACCAATAGAAATTTTAGATAAAGTAAATCAAAAAGACAGAAGGTGAGTGTTCGTAGCCATCATCTTGACTTTGACGTCGACCTGGGGCAATGTCTAAGTCAAGGTTTCCCCTTTTGTGACCTAAAAAGACAGAACAGAAAAAAATCAGGTGTTTATTTCAAACAATTTTAAACAAGAAGGTCCTGCAAACTCGTTAATGACTTCATAAAAGTCATAAAAACATACTCTGGCTTCGATGTATTCAATCCTCCTTTCCAAAGCCGTAAGCTTCTCATTCAAAGTGGCTAAACGGGACCTGCAGGACATATCTGAGGAAAAAAAATCAGAAACATTTCTGTATCAGGAGACATATGAGATGCTATCAGTTCCTTTGACACAAAGTATCTTACAATATATCTCAAAACAGCCAATAATAAGCAAAAAACAAACAAAAAAGGACCACAAAAACAGTCATAAGGGTCTTTTTTTTTTAAAAACTGAGATTTATACATCATCTCAAAGCTGACTTAAGCTTTTCATTGATGTGTGGTTTGTTAGGATAGGATATTTGGCCGAAATACAACTATTTGAAAATTTGGAGGGTGAAAAAAATCAAAATTGAGAAAATTGCCTTTAAAGTTGTCCAAATGAAGTTCTAAGCCATGCATTTAGCTAATTAAAAATTACGTTTTGATATATTTACAGTAGGAAATTTACAAGTTATCTTAATTGAACATAATCTTTACTTAATATTCTAATGATTTTTGGCACAAAAAATATAATTTTGACCCATACAATGTATTTTTGGCTATTGCTTCAAATATACCCATGCTACTTAAGACTGGTTTTGTGCTCCAGGGTCACATATATACTCTATATAGTAATATAAATTACATTTTTAGTAATAACAATTATTACATTATAAATAAGTGACCTTTTAGTTAAATTATATATATTACAGATATACCGTACTAGCACTGAAATTGGGGATGGTTTATCAAAACAAACTGGATTAGTTAGTCTTTACATTAGTTCACACTGTTTGGTCCTTTGACCACACGCAAAGACTGTATATGTGTGTATATAGCTATTGAAATATGTATATTTCAGTATATTACCAAATTAAATAGTTACGTAAACCCACTATTTATTATCAAAAACATCTGAAACATGGACGACTAACGTTAGATGGACATCAGACCAACCCAACGCCCTGTATGTTTTTCCTGGTCATTGCACTTCCTTTATGTCTAGTAAACTACGTCTTCACCAAATATACTCATTTGTTATGATATTACTTGCTTCTAAACGACATTAAAACCCAAAAGAACTTATGTAGCACACATATTTGCTATATTTGAATGACCCGTTGCTCTCGATTAGCATGCTAGCGTGAAGAAATGGCGTAATAAATTACGTAAAAATGAACGACAAGCCGCAGCTTCGCCGTCTTACCGAAGGAATTGAGGAAATCAGCTATCTTCTTAATGCTGCTGGTGATCACTTCGATATATTCACGGTTCGCCCAGTCTTGGTGAATTTCCCTTTGCACTGGATCCTCCTGTCCGGCCATCGTGAGCTAGTTAGCATTAGCCGCTGACTGTGCGAGAGCTTGAGAGGAAGGAGCAGCGCCCTCTGATGGACAAACACACACACAGTTCATTCTGGATCCTCATTGTGCGTGGAAAAAGAACGGAAACACAAATATGCGATTTATTCTATAAATTTAAAATACAAATACATTACATAAACATACATGAACGTTTTCTGGCTTGAATAAAATCTCCCTGTAAAATATTTAATTTTCTATCTATTGTAAAAATGTATAATGAAGCCAGCGCGTACGAACGTAATAAACGGAAAAAATACACAAACAGAAAAATAACATTCTAATGCACGTTATTAACAGACAAAACGGTTGACCATAACACATCTGGAGATTAAGATTCGCATTCTATCGAAGTATGTTATTTCTATTAACAATTTCGACTAATGTTCAGTTTCTAAACCTTGTACTGACCTGTGACTCTTAAAGCAGCACTTAATTATTTTCATAACCGCTTTTTTTCAACGTAAGAGCGGTCGCGGCCATTTGTAACTTAAATGTGCCAGACTTCCGGTGTCATCTGCTTTCAGTTATTTGTGCCGCTTCATATTGTAAACTTATATTTTTAATGTCATATTATTTTAAAGTATTGTTGTAATTTTAAATACATTTTTCAGTTTGACACTTTATTTCTGCTAATCATTTATGTCACAGTTTGGTCAGTTTCCCTAGATGCCTGGCCATATTGGAGATATTTGGATGTAAACAACAGCATAGTTAATATACTACTAAATATGTTGTTCTGCTGTCTAAAACTATGGAAAAAACACGTGGAAGCTGCTAAATCATATAGAGAAGGACTTAGAAAGCAGGAAAGGGCACAATATTTTGACAAACTAAAGTTAATAGATGGTAAAGATATGTACAAGCCGTATTAATTAAGATATTAGCTTAACATTTCACCTACCTGACTGGAAATTAAAAGAACAAGCACGAATGTTGTCAAGATTCTTGCCCTGGAAATCCTGGTTCAGTTTGGCCAACCACAAACGTCCTTTGTCCCTCAGACAGTTGTTCTGCATGCTGCTTCTTGATTCCTTATAACTTTTGTCAGTCTATAATACTCCAAATGTTTTTCCAGGTCTGACCGATTAGTACAGCCCAAAACATGACAATAAATGACCATTTTCAGCAGCAATAATTGGCTAAATTTGCAAGTTCCATTCGGTTCAGTAGCATTGTTTGCGTTCAGCGTCGTAAAACTCTCCATTGGAAGTCACACATTTACAGAAAATAGCTTATATGTTGTGAAATAAATTAAACAGCCTACTATGGTGCCATGTCCAAAGACATAAATATTATGGTACTAGTATTTTGGTCTTTTGACTTGCACTGTATAGAGCACTGTAAAAGCACTATTGGTACTGTTTGGCATGTCTGTGAACTGGGTTTTTACTGTGTAACATATTGTGCTTAAATCAATAGAATGATATCAACCAAGTTTAGAAACTGTAGGCGAAACCTTGCTGCAGCTTTGGATCAGGCAGTGGAAGAGCTTCCTAGATCATCATCGTCTCCAAACAGCGTCTCTTCTTTTCATAACTACAGTCTGATTAGAACATCACAGGATGACACGTATGTATTTGAGCACTTCAGAGAGGCCAGAGTGCATGTGTTTTAGATGCGTATCCAGTTATATCAGTGATAAATGTGCTGCCCTATTTATCATGCCTGTCACCAATAATGAGGCCGTTTTCTATAAATAGGAATGAAGATTTTCAGTGCTGCACACGTCCTGCAAAACAGCAAGATCTATGTGGGTTCCTAAGTGAGTTTTATCATCATCATAATCATGTTATGTGACACTTGCCTGTTTTGAACTAATTTCCTCCTCTATTTTCAGATACACAGAGCTTGGATGATCTTGTGGCAAAGCTGGAGTTTGAAAACGAGCTGAACCGTGTCTACAGTAGATCCTTCTCAGACCAAGAAGAAAACCGAGAGAGTGCAAATAGCAATGAGGAAGAGGGAAGTACAGGCGGCTGGGTTCATGAGAGTAAGGAGGAATATTCCTTTTTGCTAGACATGGTTCTTGAGATTGAACGGGACGATGACTTCACTGCTGACTGTGATGTCAGTTCTTTGGAGCTACAGTTATCACCATAGGGTGCCTCATACTTCTTTTCAGCTTGGAGGAAATGTAGTCTTTTTTTGTATTTCATGTATTTTGTCTAGCATAGAGTTCACAGAATACAATATGCATGACATTCTTAATTACTAATTATTTAAATTAAGTTATTTCTGTACAAGGAATCAATGTCATTAAAACAGATTAATAATCACTTCATTCCATCTCAGAATGTCTGTGTAAATTACAAGAAAACAAACATAACATTGCCTGACTGGCACTGAATAAAATACACTCTGTCAGTGAAATACTGTTTTTGTGAGACTGTTATTTTTTGTTATAATATCTACAGCGCCTTCCTTCATTTTTTTTGTGTGTTTTATGTTACTGCCTTAAACTACATCAATCTCCATACACCATTAAGACAAAGCAAAAGTATTCATACCTTTAGCTGAGGCTTTCCACATCAATATTTGGCAATTATCTGCCATTCTTCTCTTAACCTCTCAAGCTCTGTTGGTTAGGGGCAGACACACATTTTCAGTTTTTTTCAGAAATGTTTGATTGGGTTCAAGCCCAGACTCTGGCTGGACCACTCAGTGACATTCAGAGTTGTCTATAAGCCACTCTTGCTGTGTGCTACCAGCACATTTTAGTTCTGGAATGGTACTCTGCAGGTGATGAGCAGTGCCTGGTTTCCTCCATACCTGAACTGAAGTTCATCAGACTGGAAAATATTGTTTCCCACAGTCTGAGTCCTTCAGGTGCTTTTTTTTTTTTTTTTTTTTGCAAATTTCAAGTGTTTTCATGTGTCTTCACTGAAGTGAGTGGAGTGTCACAGTGACGTTTGTCCTTATGTAAGATTCTTCTATCTTCACATATGAACATAGAGCTCAACTAGAGTGACCATGAGGTCACAACTCTAGCCAGAGCTCTTCTCCATCAATTGCTCTAAGAAGAGTCTTGGTTGTTTCAAACTTTTTTCATTAAGGTTAATGGAGACTAGCTACATGGTGGCAGATCATTTTCTTATCTAGCGCCTAAACTCTGGAACAATCTACCTAGCACTGTTCGGGAGGCAGACACACTCTGTCAGTTTAAATCTAGATTAAAGACACATCTCTTTAACCTGGCTTACACATAAAAACATTAACACATTCCTATAATTCAAATCCGTTAAAGGATTGTTAGGCTGCATTAATTAGGTCAACCGGAACCGAAAACACCTCCCATAACACCTGATGTACCCGTTGCATCGTAAAAAGAATGGCATCTACGCTAATATTAGTCTGTTTCTTTCTTATTCCGAGGTCACCGTAGCCACCAGACCCAGCCTGTATCTGGATCAGATGGTCACTGCAGTCCCCCGGATCCAGTCCGCACCCAGCTTAGATCATGGATCACCACCTGGAGATGACTTCTACAGCCCTGAATGTCAACCAGATGAGCTCCAGAGACGGATCATCGCTAAAGACCTAGCCAACCTACACGGCTATCTGCGCTACACCACAGCTGGTTTAGTCTGGCCAGAGGAGAACTAGTCCCCCGACTGAGCCTGGTTTCTCCCAAGTAGGGCTGTGCAATATGGACAAAATAATCATATTGCGATTTTTTGAACGAATATTGCGATTGCGATTTTATTTGCGATTTTTATTTTTTTTATTTTTTGCTTTTTCAAACAAGCTACATACATACATTCTAAATGTATTCAGTGCACAAGAAGTGCATAACAAAACATTTCACCATGAAATAACATAGTATTAAGTTTAATAAACAAAACTGTAGTAAAATTGTCTTTAAAACAGACAACATAAAATAAATAAGCCATTTTACTTTTTTCCCGGTACTTTAGCCTACTTTGTGCAATAACGAATACATTCATTTCAGTGGAAAAATAAGTCCAAAACTCTAAACTTTAACATTTTGAGGGTTCTAAAATCTTTTGCTTTTTTTTTTTTTTTTTTTTAGAAATTCTTATGTTTTAATTTTTCTGATAATGAAAAAGTATAAACATTTATTTATTTTTAATCAAATGAAAAATAAACCCTTTTAATTTTTGTCAAACAAACAGAAATTTACTGTTAAAATCAATCATGGAAGAAAAATTATATTCAGTTTAAAACGTTTAAATAATAATTAAGTGGTTAATCTTGTTGTAATATTTTTTTTATCATATATATTGTTTTATGTAAATTATTTAAATAGGAATATATAAACACCTACATTATACTGTACAAAAGTAATACAGGACTAATATTGTTCTGTTACATGTTAAACCGTACTTTTATTTTGACAGGTTGCTGTGAAGTTTCTGTGTATATGATGCTAGTTTTCTCAAATGAAACGGTAAAAGTGAAACTCACAGCAGCGATTTGGCGATTGAGTTTATCTGTTCATGTGAGATACAAATGCCAAAAATTCGCTCGAGCGTCACGCGTGCTTCAGTCTACATGTAGTAAGTAGTAAAGAAATAAAACGCGTCTCTGCCATTCATACATACAGAAGCAAACGGAACATGCAGGATTCATATTAAAACGGTCTTTTTGCATTTCAGTTTTCACAGACACTAGTCCATATCGCGATTTGAATTAAGTGACAGACCAACTTTTGATTTATTAATCCAAAAATCGACGAATTACGTGGCATTCCGCGCTATAGTAGATTAGGTTTTTATGAATGGAGTCCGCGATCCAGTCCGTGTTTTCTTGGAGGAGACATTGTAATCACGCGACCATGAAGAGACAGAAATGACATGCCTTAGTGTAAATAAGATAAATAACATAAGGCAATTTAGTATGTTTAATAAAAGAACTATGTATAGCCCTGTTCTATAGGAAAGATAACCTTAAATGACTTCTATTGTGATGTGGCGCTATATCTAAAATAAAATGTACTTGACGTTCAAGGGGGACGGGGGTGCCGTTGGGGGGATAGATAAAATCGCAGCCTTGTGCGGTTTAGAAATCGCATGTGCTTAAATCGCGATTTTTTTGCGATTGCGATTAATTGCACAGCCCTACTCCCAAGGTTTTTTTCTCCATTTCTGTCACCTGTGGAGTTTTGGTTCCTTGCCGCTGTCGCCTCTGGCTTGCTTAGTTGGGGACACTTTCCAGCGATACCGTATACTATTTGAACTGAACTGGACGATGATATCACTGAACTGCCTTTAACTGAAAATTGATTATCTACAATAATGCGTTACTTACACACTATTGTGCTGTTTAAATACTGTGCAGTTGCTTTGACACAATCTGTATTGTTACAAGCGCTATATAAATAAAGGTGATTTGACTTGACATGCTTCAGTGAACCTTCAGTTCAGCAGAATGTTCTCTAATCTCCTCCCCAGATGTGTGGCTTGATGAAATTCTGTTTCTGAGATCTACAGTCAGTTTTTGTTTACCCTAGGGCTTGGTTTTTGCTCTGATATGCATTTTCAGCTGTTAAGACCTTTTATTAAGATGTGTATGCCTTTACAAATCATACCCATTCAATTAAATTTGTCACAGGTTAACTTCACTCGAAGTGTAGTAAAATCTACAACCAATATGAATGCTCCTGAACTAATTTTTAATGGTCCCAGATAAGGGTATGCATACTTGTGCAATGGAATAATTAGGGCCCGAGCCCAAAAGGGCGAAGGCCCTATTGTTTTTCTAAGGATTATTATTATTATTAGGGCCCGAGCACCGATGGTGTGAGGACCCTATTGGATCTGCTTCGTTTATTAGGGCCCGAGCCCAAAAGGGCGAAGGCCCTATTGTTCTTCTAAGGGTTCTTATTTTTTTTTTTTTTTTTATTTTTTTAAACCTTCTGGGCACTTTTGGGGGCCTTAACATACTCAAAAACTCTTGAAAATTTGCACACACGTCGGAATCTGCGGCCATCAGGACGCCACAGAGGCTGGGACCCGGGCGTGGTTCAGGGCCTCTACAGCGCCCCCTGGAACACAGTTTGAAAACTTGATGTACTGCGCACACATACTTGCACGTATTGATATGAAACTCGGTACACATATAGATCTCACTGAGCCAAACAACTTTTGTACTCTATGTCATGGGCTGAACGCAACAGGAAGTGAGATATTTAGGGCTGTTTAAAAAGCGCATGCTCTGGAATTTAACGTACTCCTCCCAGGGTTTCCAGAGGATTGTCACCAAACTCGGTCAGCATGATCTCAAGACATTGGGGACGCTAAATTGCGAGGAGATTTTTGATATCTCGAACGGTTTGGCCGTGGCAAGGCGACAAAGTTATGGCGAGAAATGAGAAACAGGAAGTGTCTAATTACTGTTGACCACATTGCTTGATTCTTATGAAACTTCACCAGTTTGTTTGTTGTATGATGCCGCTTCCATAAATGTGACTATTATGAGTCAAAGTTATAGCGCCACCAACTGGCAGCAGGAAACGTGTCATTTTCAAAATCCTTTGAAATCAGCCTCTTAATTTTACTTGATTTTCTTCAAACTTCATCAAAATCATGTCAAAACACGGCCGATGAGAATATGTAAAGGGGTCGATGATAAATCAAATGCTGTTGCCATGGCAACGTGTCAAACTTTAAAATTAGATTCCTGTCTTTTCGAGGCAGATAACATGCTTAGAATTTCATGAAACTCAACACACACGTCAATATTAATGATAGTTAGACACTGGCAAAAGGTCATAAATGGGCGTGGAGCAGGCACTCTATAGCGCCATCTTTTGACAAAAGTTGGGGGGTTAGTTTTTCCTACAGTCACCAAACTCTGTACTTATATTGTTCTCATCAATCTGGACAACTTTCTAAATCAAACTCATTAGCTAAGACCAACAGGAAGCCGGCTATTTTGATTTGAATGTGGATTTTTGGAAAAATCAGGCTGTAAACAAATTCACACTCCTTCTAAGAAAAATAAGGTATTCACACCAAACTTTTTTAACATGAAGAGAAGATTCTGAAGATGTTAAATTGCGAGCGAATTTGGGATATCTTGAACGGTGTTGACGTGGTGATTTTTTAAAGATGTAGTAAAAAACATAACCGTAATTTTTTTTATATCTTTAAAGTGCAGCATCCAAACTCTTTACAACTTTTTTCACACAGAGATCTTATCATTCTGAGCAAGTGGTGTAAATATCAATTATATACAAGCTTCTATGAATTAAAGAAAATTAAAAAAAGAAATTAGAAACCTGCTGTCACTCTGCCTGTGCCTGTCTGTGTTCAGTCACCATTGAGTCACTGAAGAGTGACTGAAGGGGGGAGGGGTGTAAGGGAGAGAGACCAGTGGAACATGCTGTTTTGCTTAAGACCATCTTTGAGGAAGATGCACATTGCTGTAGCGTAGTCGACATAAATATGTCTGATACTTTGAGAAAATATAAAGGGTCATTAAATCTTTCATTGTTTGTATTTTGCAGTTGTTGTTTTTTATTTATTTTTACTGAACTGTACCATGAACTTGTCCTATTCAGTCACATAGCAAAAGATTAAGAAAAATACAACTTTTAAGCATGAGTGAATAATCTTCATTGTAGACAATATTTTCATAGTGTATTTATTGAATATAAAATTATAATAATTAAAAATTTCAAGACAAACTTTGAAAACAAAACAAACTTTGCTGTTATCTGTTCAAAACATCCGAAAACCATCATTTTAAGATTAGTTATATATATATCGCCCCATTAAAACACTCAACTTGATTTTTAAAGATATTTTGAAAGAATTAAGCGTTTATAGAGCACTTTGTGTATTGCTGTACACCCACATGAACTGTGTTCATGTTCATGTTAATTCACAGTACATAAACTAATTTACCTTTAAACAATAAATGAATACTTTTTTTTAGCTTAATATTATTTAACATTAATAAATGCTATTTAATTATTGTTCATGTTAACTAATATAGTTAATGTTAACAAATGAAACTGGATGGCAACATTTTATATATTGTGTGTATGTGTCTCTGTGTTGATTTTCAAGTGTAACCCTTTCAATTCAGTAAACTTAAAATCCAAACAAGCAGAGGGTTACTGTGAATGCATTTGCCAACTGTGCACCGTTTTCCTAATTGATTCTTAGTTATGTAGCGCTTAAGAGTGATGTCTTATAACAGGAGTCACCAGCAAAGCAATATCCACATACAAATTGTACAGATAGGTAACGATTTAAGCAGAAGTGGTGAATGTAATGCAAGCAATAATAACATTTTGTTATCATCATGAATTACATGTTCTTATCATCATCATCAGAATATAGGGAAAATGTTCACATTTGGTTCACAGTTGGCATTATCTGAAGTCCTTGCAGGGGATTAGGTTTATAGCAAACTCCTCCTAGACATTTAATGAAATCAACATTATATTTGGTCAGTCTGATCTAGAGGCCTTAGAGATGTTAAATTGTGAAGATCTTGAGTTTCAGTAAAGGGCGTGTCCGTGGCGGCCTGACAAAGTTTGATGTTTTGCCATGGACATAGGTGTAATAACTCAGCCATAAAATGTCTGATCTGCCTCAAACTTCAGAGGTTTGGTAAGAGTCCTGGCCTGAAGACACCTAAAGGCCAATATTCAGATATTATCATAGCGCCACCTGTTGACACCAGGATATATCATATCTTTCACTAACTCAAACATACCAAGGTCAATCTGCACCAAACTTCATATGTTTGATAATAGTGCTGGCCTGAACACATCTACATGCCATTTATAGGCATAGCGCCACCAGCTGCCAATGGGAAGTTTGGCACATTTAAATGACTTATGACATATTTCTCATATATTTACTGTATTAAAAGCATACTGACCACCGTTTGCTGTTTTCCTAAAGCCACCGGTCGGCGTTGAGCCCGGGTGCGAGGGCCCGTTCATCGCTGCTTGCAGCTTTAATTAGGGCCCGAGCACCGATGGTGTGAGGACCCTATTGGATCTGCTCCGTTTCTTATTATTATTATTCTTCTTCTCCGGAATGAATCGCATTTTTGAGGGCCTAAACATACCCGAAAACTCATGAAACTTTGCACACACATCAAACCTGGCGAAAATGGACGTCTGATATGGGGTTCAGAGATGGGTGTGTCAAAATGGCTCGATAGCGCCACCTTTACACGTTCCGCGGTGTGCGCTTTCAATTGTGATTCACGTACATGCACGAAAATCGGTACACACATGTAACTCACCAATACCTACAAAAAAGCCTCTTGGAGCAAAATTTGACACCCAACAGGAAGTCGGTTATTTTTAATTTTCTCAGCAAATTTTGTGTCATTTTTGCCATTTTCAGGCGTCATATTTGAACGAACTCCTTCTAGAGATTTATTCGGATCAACGCCAAATTTGCTGAGTCTAATCTAAAGCCCTTTGTGACGTTAAATTGCGAAGATATAGAGTTTTCATCAGAGGGCGTGTCCGTGGCGGCCTCGCAAATTTCGATGCTTCGCCATGAAAAAGGAAGTTGCTATAACTCAGGCATAAAATGCCCGATCTGCCCCAAACTTCACATGTGTGATAACACTCCTGACCTGAAGACATCTACATGCCCATATTCAGTTTTACTCATAGCGCCACCTGCAGGCACCAGGAAGTGACATGCTGTACTCTGCAACAAATTCCTCCTGGAGATTTAATCAGATCAACACCAAAATCGGTCAGTCTAATAAAAAGGCTTTAGCGATGTTAAATTGCGAAGATCTTGAGTTTTCGTTGAAGGGCGTGTCCGTGGCGGCCTGGCAAATTTCGTGGTCTCGCCATGGATATAAATCTTGTTATAACTCAGCCATAAAATGTCCGATTTGCCTCAAACTTCACATGTTCGATAAGAGTCCTGGCCTGAACCAATCTGAAGGCCTATATTCTATTATAATCACAGCGCCACCTGTTGGCAACAGGAAATGACTTGTACCAAACTCCTCCTAGAGATTTAATGATATTAACATTATATTTGGTCAGTCTGATCTCGAGGCCTTAGAGATGTTAAATTGTGAAGATCTTGAGTTTTCGTTAAAGGGCGTGTCCATGGCGGCCTGACAAAGTTTGATGTTTCGCCATGGACATAAAAGCTGTTATAACTCAGCCATAAAATGTCCGATCTGCCTCAAACTTCACATGTTTGGTAAGAGTCCTGGCCTGAAGACATCTAAAGGCCAATATACAGATATTATTATAGCGCCACCTATTGGCAGCAGGATATATCATATCTTGCACTAACTCAAACATACCAAAGTCAATCTGCACCAAACTTCATATGTTTGATGAAAGTGGTGGCCTGAACACATCTACATGCCAATAATCAGTTATATGCATAGCGCCACCAGCTGGCAGCAGGAAATTTGGCACATTTAAGTGACTTTGACATATTTCTCCTATTTTTACTGTATTAAAAGCATACTACCCACCATTTGCTGTTTTCCTAAAGCCACCGGTCGGCGGTGAGCCCGGGTGCGAGGGCCCGTTCATCGCTGCTTGCAGCTTTAATTATTATTATTATTATTATTATTCTTCTCCAAAATGAATCGCATTTTTGAGGGCTTTGACATACCCGAAAACTCATGAAACTTCGCACACACATCAGACCTGGCGAAAATTTACGTCTGATATGGGTTGCAGAAGTGGGTGTGGCAAAATGGCTCGATAGCGCCACCTTTACACGTTCCGCGGTGTGCGCTTTCAGTTGTGATTCACGTACATGCACGAAAATCGGTACACACATCTAGCTCACCAATACCTACAAAAAAGCCTCTTGGAGCAAAATTTGACACCCAACAGGAAGTCGGTTATTTTTAATTTTCTTAGCAAAATTTGTGTAATTTTTGCCATTTTCAGGCGTCATACTTGAACGAACTCCTCCTAGAGATTTATTCGGATCAACGGCAAATTTGGTGAGTCTAATCTAAAGCCCTTTGTGACGTTAAATTGCGAAGATCTAGAGTTTTCATCGGAGGGCGTGTCCGTGGCGGCCTGGCAAATTTCGATGCTTCGCCATGAAAAAGGAAGTTGCTATAACTCAGGCATAAAATGCCCGATCTGCCCCAAACTTCACATGTGTGATAACACTCCTGACCTGATGACATCTACATGCCCATATTCAGTTTTACTCATAGCGCCACCTGCTGGCACCAGGAAGTGTCATGCTGTACTCTGCAACAAACTCCTCCAAAAGATTTAATCAGATCAACACCAAAATCTGTCAGTCTAATATAAAGGCCTTAATGATGTTAAATTGCGAAGATCTTGAGTTTTCGTTGAAGGGTGTGTCCGTGGCGACCTGGCAAATTTCGTGGTCTCGCCATGGATATAAAACTTGTTATAACTCAGCCATAAAATGTCCGATTTGCCTCAAACTTCACATGTTCGATAAGAGTCCTGGCCTGAACCAATCTGAAGGCCTATATTCTATTATAATCACAGCGCCACCTGTTGGCAATAGGAAATGACTTGTACCAAACTCCTCCTAGAGATTTAATGATATCAACATTATATTTGGTCAGTCTGATCTCGAGGCCTTAGAGATGTTAAATTGTCAAGATCTTGAGTTTTCGTTAAAGGGCGTGTCCATGGCGGCCTGACAAAGTTTGATGTTTCGCCATGGACATAAAAGTTGTTATAACTCAGCCATAAAATGTCCGATCTGCCTCAAACTTCACATGTTTGGTAAAAGTCCTGGCCTGAAGACATCTAAAGGCCAATATACAGATATTATTATAGCGCCACCTATTGGCAGCAGGATATATCATATCTTGCACTAACTCACACATACCAAAGGTCAATCTGCACCAAACTTCATATGTTTGATCAAAGTGCTGGCCTGAACACATCTACATGCCAATAATCAGTTATAGGCATAGCGCCACCAGCTGGCAGCAGGAAGTTTGGCACATTTAAGTGACTTTGATCTATTTTTCCTACATTTACTGTATTAAAAGCATACTGCCCACCGTTTGCTGTGTTCCTAAAGCCACCGGTCGGCGGTGAGCCCGTGTGCGAGGGCCCGTTCATCGCTGCTTGCAGCTTTAATTATTATTATTTTTTTTTCAATGTTTTGGGGGATTTTGGGGCCCTTAACATACACGAAAACTCTTGAAAATTTGCACACACATTGGAACCTGCGGCCATCAGGGCCGGACAGACGTTGACATGGGGGGGTCACCTGGGGGGGGCGTGGCACAGCATTAAAAATTGCGACTTTTGAGGGACTCTGGAGTGCACACCAATTGATCTACAGTCACCAAAATTCATACACATATAGACCTCATCGGGCCGAACAACTTCCGTGCTCACAGTCCGTGCTTCACCAAACAGGAAGTCAGCTATTCAGGGATGTCTAAAAAGCGCATGCAATGGAATTTGAAATACTCCTCCTAGACCTTTCCACCGATGGCCACCAAACTCGGTCAGCATGATCTCAAGACATTGGGGACGCAAAATTGCCAGGGGATTTTTGATATCTCGAACGGTTTGGCCGTGGCGGGGCGACAAAGTTATGGCGAGAAATGAGAAACAGGAAGTGTCTAATAACTTTAACACACTTTGTCTGATTTTGACCAAACTTCAGCAGTTTGTTCATCTTATGATGCCGATCACAGAGATGTGACTATTAGGAGTCAAAGTTATAGCGCCACCAACTGGCAGCACAAAGCGCAACGTTTTCTAAATGCTTTTAAATCAACCTCTTAATTTTACTCAATTTGCTTCAAACTTCTTCTCAATAATGTTGAAACATGGCCAATGAGAATCTGTGAATTGCATTATCGATAACTTTTATCATGTTGCCATGGCAACGTGCCAAACTTTAACTTTAGCTTTTTGTGTTTTGGAGCCACTTAAAATACTCAGAATTTCATGAAACTTCACACACACATCTGTATTAATGATATTTAGACACTGATAAAAGCCCATAAATGGGCGTGGAGCAGGCGCTCCATAGCGCCACCTTTTGACAAAAGTTGGGGGTTTAGTTTGTCCTACAGTCAGCAAACTCGGTACATATATTGATCTCATCAAGCCAGAAACATTTCTAATTTACACCCATTAGCTACGATCGACAGGAAGTCGGCTATTTTGATTTGAATGTGGATATTTGGAAAAATCAGGCTGTGGAATTTTATATACTTCTCTCGGGAAAACCAACCAATTCACACCAAACTTTTTTGACATGATGCCAACATTCTGAAGATTCTAAATTGCGAGCAGATTTAGGATATCTTGAACGGTGTTGATGTGGTGATTGATTGAAATCGGAGTAAAAAAAGATAGCCGTAATTTTATTATATCTTTAAAGTGCAGCATCCAAAGTCTTTGAAACTTTTTTCATACAGACTACTAGTCATTCTGATCAGACACCGTTCATTTCATAATTATACAAAGATCTATGAATTAATGAAAATTAAAAAACAAATCTGATCCCTCTCTGCTCTGCACTTATGTGTGTGCGTGGTAAGTGGGTGTGTGTTTTTTGAGTGTTAGGGTGAGAGTGGGGAGGGGGGATGGGTGGAAAGAGAGAGTCAGAGAGGAGGAGATAGAAGGGAATATTTAAACTCTTGGTTGTTTATTCATTAGGATCTGAATTAGGGCTGGGTATTGTGACCAATTTGGCAATTCGATTCGATTGTTATTTTTATGGTTTCGATTCGATATCGATTAGCTATCAATATTTCATTTAAAATGTTAGTTTTGCAGACATGGGATCACTATTTTGATATAAATGCTGGTAACTTAAAACTCCCCTACTTAAGTTTATTACTGAAATACACATCTACATTAATAATAGGGTGCGCACAGTTGTTTATTTTAAACAACTTTTATTTTAAATGAATACTGTAACAAGAAGTCATAAATATGTGCATCCAATGTACACCATGTAAACAAACTGCAAAATGCACATTACTGTAAAAAAAATAAAAAGACTAAATGTGCAACAGTGAAATCTATTAAGAACTTCAAACATGTTTAAGAATTTTTTTTTTTTTTTCTAAATTCAAATCAGGCCCATCATAAAGCCCTTGTCTGCATATACAAAACATTCTAACTGTTCATAAAACTAACAGTTCTTAACTACAGCCTAATAATTTTTGCTCACCAGATTTTTTTTGCAAAAAATTTACACCCATTAGCTACGACCAACAGGAAGTCAGCTATTTTGATTTGAATGTGGATTTTTGGAAAAATATAGCTGAATAAATTCATATCACTCATAGCAGAATCAGACAGTGCACATCAAACTTTGTCAACATGGTGCCAAGATACTGAAGATGTTAAAATGTGAACGGCTTTGGGATATCTTGAACGGTGTTGATGTGGTGATTTATGAAAGTAACAGTAAAAAAGATGGAGAGTTATTTCCATATATCTTTAAATTGCATTATTCTAACTCATCAAAACTTTTTACATATAAAGAACAAGAAATTCTTAGGAAATACGTGTAGTTTCAAAATGTTATCATGCTCAGAGGCCCCAAAAACATTAAAAGTGTCATATAAATTGTCAGATTAAAGCTCTAGTACCAGGGATGAACACTAGAGGTCCTCATAAGATAAGGAATCGTTTGAACAATAATGCTATTTAGCTCATTCTCAGTGTATAAGAATGAAAATAATCCATAGAATCAGTTAATATATACTGTACTGTCAGTGTACTTTTACATAATTATTTTGTATAGGTGCTTAAAGAGCATTAAAATCTTTTTTTAATCTTTTAAGGAAAAATTATATGATTTATATACATATATACAATCTCACTGATAGAATAAAAAATCTTATAAGTATGACACTATACTGCTCAGTTCACTTAATTAGAATGAGAAACAAATACATCAACTAAGTTAATATGTATTTATTTTTAATATATTTGTTTATAATTATTTCACAGATGCTTATAGATCATTAAAATAATATTTAAAAATGGTTGTAGATCATAAAACATGGTAACTATTTAAAATAGGGTCTCTTTTGTTAACAATGGTTAATGAACTAACACACGAACGAACAACGAACAATATATTTGTACTCGATTTTCTTCAAACTTCATCAGAATGATGTAAAAACACGGCCGATGAGAGTCTGTAAAGGCGTCTCTGATGCATCAAATGCTGTTGCCATGGCAAATAAATAAAAATACAAAATACATTCAAATATTTGTTTCCTGTGTTTTTGAGGCAGATAGCCTGCCTAGAATTTCATTTTCCATTTTCAATTTTCAATGATTTATTATATATTTAAAGTGCAGCATCCTAACTCTTTGAAACTTTTTTCATACAAATAACTATTCATTCTGATTAAACACAGTTCATTTCACAATTATACAAAACTCCACGAATGAAAGAAAATTAAAAAACATATCTGATCTCACTCTGCTCTGCACTCTATGTGTGTGTTTGTGTGGTAAGTGGAGGGGGGATGGGTGGCAAGAGAAAGAGTCAGACAGGAGGAGAGACAGTTAGGGTTAGTCCAAAGGGTTACTGTGAATGCATGTGCCAACTGGGCACCGTTTTCCTGATGCTATCGGGATGGCGACTGCCAGTCGGCGAGGGCCCGGTCAACGCTGCTTGCAGCTTTAATTAAAATTTTGTTTTGCCATTATGGAGTGTAGATTGATGTGGAAACAAAATCAGCAGTTTAAAATAAGGCAGCAACATAAAATGCAGGGTTATGAATACTTTCGCAAAACACTGTATATACATTTGGGCTAGACTTCATCATGGCTAGTTCAACCAAAAATGAAAATTATGTCATTAATTACTCACCCACATGTCGTTCCAAACCCATAAGACCTTCGTTCATCTTCAGAACACAAATAAGATATTTAAGAAATCCGAGCTTTCTGACCCTGCATAGACAACAGTACTATGTTCAAGGCAGAGTCCATGTGGCATCAGTGGTTCAACTATAATTTTATGAAGCTTGATTGTATCAAAAGCAAAATAAACATTGTAACTTTTAAGTTCCACTTTTAGACTTTTCATTGCTTTAAAATACTCATGGGTCATGGACACTTGCAGTAAAAATCTTATTTTTGGTTATAAATGGTAAAAACATTACTGTGATTAAGTTTTAATTACATTTTTTGTTGTATCTTCAAAACTTCTGCATAGTTTGAAAATAAAAATCCTGAAAGTGAAAATTTTGTATCATTCTGTTTAGGTAAAAGACAAATTTCAATGTAAGCATGATATGACAACACTTCACTTGCACTTTGTGGAGTCATTTTTAGTGTTTGCACAATGTCAGCATGACAAAGCAATTTCTAAACTGGATTCAGTATTACTCTGATCTTAACTTACTCTTAATCCATTTACCCTGCATTATAAAACCCACAAAACTACACCGTTTAAAACTGTGCCAAGGGGAAATTATACTACTGTGTGTGATTTAAAATGAAAAAAAAAAAGTGGAAGTGAAAATGTAAGGTTGAGGTTTGTAATATGCACTGCTTCAGTTTTTTTCCAGTGCTGTAAACTGAAATAAGGAACAGAAAGTTTTTTGTAAAGTTTATTTTTCAGTTAACAGTTGAAAGACAAAACCTAAGCTGTGCAGTTCAAGGATAAATTACAACTATTATAATAAACATTTACAGTTCCATCAGAAGCTTCCCTCAGAAAGATTTTAGGAAGCATCTTCATTAAGTAAACAGTCTAAAAAACAGTTGCACTTTAATCATGTCTGCACAGTCGGCTTGTATCAACCAATCTACAAGTGATATGAAATGGACGGTCTATCTTGCATGGCCACAACACGAGGAGGTCGCCAGGCTTATTTCGCCCTCTTCAGAAGCTCTTTGATATCAGCTTCAATGTCGCTGGTGAGGAACCTTCTGCTGTATCTCTTGAATGGTTCCCCATCTGGGCCGATGAGGAACTTCTCGAAGTTCCAGGAGACGTCGTTTCTGTTCACTGGACTCCAGATGATGCATTTGGGGTCACCCATCAAGGACACAGCGTCGTCGCTGGGCTGAGGGAGCTTCTCTTTGAGGTACACAAACAGAGGGTGGGCTTTCTCACCATTCACTTCCATCTTCTCCAGAAGTTGGAATTTGGGCTCGAAACCATTTCCAGGGCGGACATATTTCAGAGACTGAAGGATTTCTTCATTCTTGCAGTTCTCCTGTTGAGCAACCAAAATTGCACAATATGTTATGCAATAAATCAGATAATGGCATGTGAGCATAGAATCAGTTAATAATGCATGTATTGTTCATTGTCAGCGCTAGCAAAATGAACAAAGCTTTGCTGATAGTGATACCAGATTGTGAAAGATTTGAAACAATCACTTCTATAATGCAAACCTCTGGAAATACATACATATACACTACCAGTCAAAAGTATTTGAACAGTAATATTTTGAATGTTTTTTTTAAATAAATCACTGTATTTGTTTAATCCAAAGTACAGTACAATTTTGAAATATTTTTACTGTTTAAAACAACTGCTTTCTATTTAAATATATTTTCAAATGTCATTTATTCCAGTAATTTCAAAGCAGAGTCACATGATCCTTCAGAAATCCTTCTAAAATTTATTTTCTGCTCAAAAAACATTATTGTTATTGTGTTGAAAAAATGAATAGAAAGTTCAGAAGAACAGCATTTACCTGAAATTGAAAATAGTTTGTAACATTATAAATGTCTTTATCATCACTTATGATCAATTTAAAGCATCCTTGCTAAATAAAAGTATTAACTGCTATAATTCCTTTCCCCTAAATATTATACTGACTCCAAGATTTGAATTGGTTTAGTGTATAATGTTACAAAAGCTTTTTATTTAAGATATAATTTTTTAAAAATATATTAAAGAATCCTGAAAACTGTTTTAAATATTGATAATAATAATAAAAATGTTTCTTGAACAGCAAATCAGCATATTAGGATGATTTCTGAAGGATCATGTGACACTGAAGCCTGGAGTAATATGATACTGAAAATTTACCTTTGATCACAGAAATAAATTATATTTCAATATATAGAATATATAAATTCATAACACTATAAACATCTGTATACAGGATCTATGTATTAATATAAGACGTAATCTATAATATAACTCGTCCTCGAAAATATATAAAAAGGAGTAAGTAAAGAATGAGCCATACTGCTGGAAAGTCTCACCTGATGCCCGAACTGGTTGCAGGGAGCGCCCAGAATTACGAGGCCCTGATCAGCGTACTTGCTGTGGAGCTCGTTCATCTGGGTGTAATCCCTGACTGTTGTGCCTCAAAGCGACGCCACATTTTCAATAAGCACCACTTTACCTTTGAGAGAGGAGAAATTCAGCAGGTCCCCAGCCAAAAGTTTAGCGGACAGATCATAAAACTTCTTCACGGACCCTGCCATGCTCGCACACGCCGTTTACTGCGTAGCTCGAAATGATGGTTTACCAGCGAACCTTAGGTTGAACCTTGAGTTGAACCTTGAATCACAGACAGGGGAGGCGCGTAAATACAATTCAAGGAAGTGCATGTTGTATCGTCAGAGGGCAGCAAGAGGTAAATACTTACTGGTAAACACTGCCATCTTCTGTCAAATGGGGGAATTGTATTCCAAGCCCTGCATATCCTAGTAGTTAGTTAGCAGGTACAGTAAATAAATAAATAATAATATATTTTATTTAAAATAAAATTGTATTTTAAATAAAAATATTAATAATAATACATTTAATATTTTTATATTACTGATAGATTCGATACATTTACACTGGCAGTCAAAGGTGTTTAAACAGTAAGATTTTTAATGTTTTTTTAAAGAAGTCTCTTCTGCTCACTAAGCCTGCATTTATTCGATCCAAAGTACAGCAAAAACCATAAAAGTCTGAAATATTTTTATTCTTTAAAATAACTCTTTTCTATTTTAATATATTTTAAAATGTAATTTATTCCTGTGATTTCAAAGCTGCATTTTTTGCATTATTACTCCAGGCACATGATCCTTCAGAAATCATTCTAATATTCTGATTTGCTGCTCAAAAACATTTATTATTATTACTATTGCTATTATTATTATGTTGAAAACAGCTGAGTAAATTTTTTCAGGTTTCTTTGATGAAAAGAAAGTTGAAAAGAACAGCATTTATCTCAAATGGAAATCTTTTGTAACATTATAAATGTTGTCATTTTTTATAAATTTAAAGCATCCTTGCTACATAAAAAATATGAATTTCTATAATTTCTTTCTAAAAACTTAAAAATAAATAAATAAATTATACTGACTTCAAGTTTTTGAATTGTATAGTGTATAATGTTGCAAAAGCTTTTTATTATTATTTTTATTTTTTTATTCATATAAATGCTGATCTGTCTATTAATCAAAGACTCCTAGAAAAAAACTCAACTGTTTTAAATATTGATAATAATAATAATAATAATAATGACAAATGTTTCTTGAACAGCAAATCAGCATATTAGAATGATTTCTGAAGGACCATGTGACATTGAAGACTAGAGTTATGATGCCTAAAACTTCGCTATGACCACAGAAATAAATTACACTTTAAAATATATTCAAATAGAAAACAGTTATTTTAAATAGTAAAAAATATTTCACAATATTACTGATTTTGCTGTACTTTGTATCAAATAAATGCAGGTTTGGGGAGCAGAAGAGACTTAAAAACATTAAAAATATATATATATATACTGTTACTGTGCAAAAACCTTTGACTGGTAGTGTACATCATTTAATAAAAGGAAACATGCAGGATTTTTCTCTAAATAGTGGACTTTAATGAACGATTTCTTCTGTGTATACAGTAAAACATAGACTACAAAAGCACAGTATAAACAAGTTATTGTCTGAAAGTTATACAAGTCGCTGATTTCTCTGCTGTCTAATTTGCGTGTTCTTCTGTGCGCAGTTTGAGATTTTTAAATTATGTTGCATAAAGGCAGTCCGAACCAAATACGATCAACCCCTCGGCATACACATGTGAAACACTCAAACCTTTTCGAAAAACATTCTGTATTAAATTATAAATGAGAGATATTAGTGACAGTGAATTGTAAGTGTTTAGAAAACACGACAGTCATTCACTTTTAAGAAGTAAATAGCTTGTAACAGTTACCCCTACAACAATCGAATGGTTCCGTCCAGGAAGTTCTACCGCGACCTGTTCTGTTTAGGGAAGTGAATCTGTGCTTCTGAGTGTCTCCATAACATCTTCAGCTAAGTTCTGATTTCTCTATAGAAATCCTCTTATCTGAAACCATTTAACTAATGCGGTCGCTCAGTAAAACCCCTATACCCAGGCTGATTTTTGAATGAATGAACAAGGGAGACTTATTTTTTGATAAAAAATCTCTCTCGGTTATTTTCTTGCACTTTAACCTCACTATACAGCATTCAGCTGACATGTGGGAATGGCAGATTTTAAGCCTCATAGGCTTCACCTCTCTAGTAATTTTTCTAATAGCGGTATTTTATATTTTGTACTCTGGACTCATCACTGAAATCCACATCAGGACTGGTTTACCCCCGGTCAGGAGCATCACTATAGCCTATAAATACAAAGTGGGACCTTATAAAGACTGTGGGTCACTGTTCAAAGAGAGCTGCAGCATTGGACCCAAGCTGTCATGCATTGGGATCTTTTATGATGATCCAAAGAAGGTGAGTAGACCTTTAAATGAATGAGGACACTGGTGTACCTTCATGGGGGTCCTTAGGGACTGTATTGGTATGTCAAGAAGAAGATACTGCTTTATTGCTGCATTGGCAGTTTGGAGTGAATATGGAGTGGTAATGTTTAACGTTGAGACCAAACTTATAGTGTGCCAGGTGGATAAGTGACTGATTTGCATTTTTTTTGTTTTGCAATTTATTTTTATGCTTAGTGGTAGTTGTTTATGAGTCCCTTGTTTGCCCTAAACAGTTAAACTGCCCGCTGTTCTTTAGAAAAATCATTCAGGTTCCACAAATTCTTTGGTTTTCCATCATTTTTGTGTATTTGAAACCTTTCCAACGACTGTATGATTTTGAGATCCATCTTTTCACACTGAGGACAACTGAGAGACTCATGTGCAAATATTACAGAAGGTTCAAATGCTCACTGATGCTCCAGAAGGAAAAATGATGCATTAACAGCCGGGGGGTGAAAACTTTGAACAGAATGAAGATGTGTACATTTGTCTTATTTTGCAAAATAAGTTACATTTACTCTGATCTTCAAATTCAAAAAGTTTTCACCCCCGGCTCTTAACGCATTGTGTTTACTTCTGAAGCATCAGTGAGCATTTGAACCTTCTGTAATGGTTGCATATGAGTCTCTCAGTTGTCCTCGGTGTGAAAAGAAGGATCTCAAAATCAAAAATGCTGAAAAACCAAAGAATCTGTGGCACCTGATGGATTTTTCTGAAGAACAGCGGGAAGTTTAACTGGTTAGGACAAACAAGGGACTCATGAACAACTATCACTATTAGAAATTGTGTCCCTGTAATTAAAACCCATTGTTATGCTCTGAAATTGTAGCTTAAATGGCCCACTTTACCTGATGGTCCACCTGGCACATTACATTTAGAAGAATATACTGCGAATTAAAGTAATAATGTGATTCCTTCTGTATTTCTTCATTAATTTTCCATTAGACATTCCATATGTATCATATATTGCACAGGCAATACAAAACCACCTGCAGACAACATCCATTTAAAATGTACTTTACCTTCTAAGTCCCTCATTATATCAGACTAATATATACATCGTGCGAATAACAAAATTCTATTAGTAGCAGTGAAGTGTAAGCTGTGGCTTTAGACATGCATGTGCTGTTTCCTGTTTACAGAGCACTCAGTATGCAGCACTCGGCACATCCAACACATTGCACATGCATTACACTTTAATTCCCTCATGAAAGTAAATTGCTTCAATTACTTTAGTGCATTCATTTAATTTAAATCTGCTGTTTAGTTTGTTTGTTTGACTGTTCATTTTCCCTTAAGTAGGCTAATCTCTTACAAAGGTCTTACAAGAGGGCTTTACATTAGAGATGTTTTGCGCACTAAGTCTGTATTGTGATATTCCTTTTATTCTTTATTAATTTCAATGTATTATTTCTATTAGAAATGAAACGTATGGAGTTGTTGGTCCTCACACACCACTAGATGGAGATGTTGATGTAGTCATTTTGTGCAATAATGTTTATTATGCAGTTGACCATGTGGGGGTGGAATATGTTTGTATGTTCTGCTATTTTGATATAATTGGATTATCTGTTATTGTGTGGCTCTTATCGCATATAATCTCATTTGATCATATATAATCATGATAAATGGTGTTAAATTTTCTAATTTGCCTGGTGTATTTTCCATATTCCTTATTGCCTCTCGCAGTGTAGTGCATTATTACTAAAGCCAGAAAATTAGTTATGGCCATTACATTATAAAACCAGTTTTGACTGAATGCATTTATCTGTAAAAGCTGTGTTTTTACCAAAGTAAAAAGGTGGAAACATTAGAGGAACAGAGAAATTCTTTCATTAAGTTTTCACCTTCATGTAGTTTCAAACCTGCATGACTTTCTTGCACAAAAATAAAATACTCTTATCTTTTCAGTGCACCCAAGTTTAAGTTATACAGCAGATTGGTTTGACAAGTGAACAATGTTTCAAACCAGTTCTGTCAATCGAATCGATTCAGGCAATATCTAGATCTGACTCAACTGAATATATATGAAGATATATGAACAACTGATTTGTTCATATATCTTTGAAAGTTGGACTTTGTAATTGTATTGAAAAGAGCATATTTTGAAAAATCCCTTTGTTGTTCCAGGGAGAGATCAGCTGTATTCAAGTCAAAACAGATCATGAGAGTTTGTTTTTATGCATTATATACATGTGACCCTGGACCACAAAACTTAAATCTTATGTAGCATGGGTATATGGGTAAAAATTTTCAATTTTTCTTTTATACCAAAAATCATTTTCCATTAAGATATTTTCCTATCGTAAATATATCTAAACTTAATCTTTGATTTGTAATATGCATTGCACTGCAAAAAAAGCTTTTCTTACTTAGATTTTTTGTCTTGTTTGTTTCCAGCCAAAAATCAAAAAATGCTTAAATCAAGAAGGATTTTCTAGACGAGTAAAAATTATTTTCTTGTTTTCAGAAAAAAAACCAAGTCAAAATTACTTAAGTTTTTGCTTAGAACAAGCAAAATAATCTGCCAATGGGGTAAGATTTTTTTTTTTTCAAACAGAAAACAAGATTATTTTTCTTACCCCATCAGCAGATTATTTTGCATGTTTAAAAAAAAAAAAACACTTAACAATGTTAACTTGTCTAAAAAAATCCTTCTTGATTTAAGGATTTTTAGATGTTTTGGCTGGAAACAAGACAAAAAAGTTAGAGATAGAAAAGTTAGAAAAACATTTTTTGCAGTGTGCGATTTTCTCAATATATATATATATATATTTGCACCCACAGATTCCACATATTTTTATTGTCATATCCTAACAAACCATACATCAATGCAAAGCATATTCAGCTTTCAGATTATGTATAAATCTAAATTTTAAAAAATTTAACCTTATGACTGATTTTGTGGTCCAGGGTCACAAGTATGTATTTTTAATTCATAAGAGCTAAATTCTGATGTTTTTTGGATCCAGTTCAGTACAGAATAGTACAGAATGTGAAAGAGGACAAGCATAATTAAGTAGGCGATTGAAGCGATCTAGGTTGTATGGTTTGAATTTAGAGAAAGGCACCGAGGTTATTATTGCATGAACCCAAGCCTGGGCTGAACCTGATCTCAGAATGCCATAAAGAGGAAGGCAGAAAAGGTAAAATGTGTCAAGAGTTGGTGCCCTATACGTACCCTGTTGGCCCTTAGTGCCCTTACACTTTTAGGGAATATAAATTAGCTTCTACCACAACTTCTGTGACTGTTCGTCAGACCTTAGCGACTCCAGTTGCCCTCTGGGTTGAATCACTTTTCAAGTTGGCAACAGAGTGTCTTGTTTGGGATTTAGGATTGTATTTTTGTCTATCTATTTATGTATGTTTTTATCTGGCAAAAAAAACTCAACAGGAGCTAATGGGGCAATCAAAAAATAACCATCATTTCTGTAGCAGAGGATGCTCGAAATCAGTTTGTGTAGGCTGACAGTGTTGCTGGAATTATTTCTTGACTCGTTTTGGCAAAGAAAGTCGCTTGGTTTTCCTGTTTGTGCACAAGACCTTCTTGCATCATCACATTTCTCACACTTCCTGCCCACCTCCTCCTTGACCAGTCAAAATCGTTTTATAGCTTTAATGTGTACTCAGCCTCCCACCAGAAAGCCCTACTAGAAAGGAGTCTGACTCTTGATTGACAGCTCGGTCTTACTTTCAAAGGCTCATTGTCAATGGCAGACCATTTTTTCTTTCCCCAAGTCCCCAATTAGCAACTGTCCAAAGCTCCACGCATACAGCCATGGCCAAGTCCTGCTCCAGTTCAGCTAATTGGCATAATGATCTCAGCTCGTTAAGACAGGAGCCTGGGGTGCTAAACCCAGGGGTCAGAAGCTCCCAAAGGCTGCCGATAGAAAAGTAGAGAGAGGCAGGAACAGGATTGGAAAACAATGGACTCCTCTGGGATGAAGGATTTTACCACAAGGATTGGCGTGACCACCGCGGTCCCTCTATTTCTGATTCACTGACTGCTACTGTAGTCTGCAAGCCCGCAAGCTTTTGGGAACATCCTCTCATCAGGCCAAACAATGCGGTGGAAGTGAAAGCCCATGGGTCTGAAGATGGTTGCCATGGATAAGAAGAGCCGGGGAGACTTCTTCACATGCCGGATTCTGTGAAGGGCCTTGAAAGGCATTCCAGTCCCTAAGTGACGGAGAGTTTTTAGGGTTTGCTCTTTCTCTGTTCTCCACGTCGGCCTTTTGCAAGTCAGTCAAAATGATGAAAAGAAAAAATAGGCGCAGTAGGCACTTGTAGAATAGGTGATGCTGACTGTTGGCACAGTTGCACTTTTAGTAGTATTTCAGATTTGAAGTGTGTGCATGCTTTTTGGCAGTAGTATTGACTGGTTCTTTGATGTGAATGTAATAACTATGTAATAACAAAGACTTTAGTAATGTCAAGACGTTGAGTCCCAATACTGCACTGTCAGAGAAAATGTGAGTATATTTGTGAGTATATTTTATACCTGATCTACCACTTGGATAGGGATAGCTCATCCAAAAATAAAAATTCGGTAACACTTTGCAATAAGGTTCATTAGTTAACATTAGTTAACCATATTAGTTAACATGAACTAATAATGAACTGGACTTATACAGCATTTATTAATCTTTGTTAATGTTAATTTCAACATTTACTAATACATTATTCAAATTGTGTTAACATTAGTTAATGCAGTGTGAACTAACATGAACAAACAATGAACAACTGTATTTCCGTTAACTAACGTTAACAAATATTAGTAAATACATTAACAAATGTATTGCTCATGGTTACTTAGTTCATGTTAGTTAATACATTAACTAATGTTTAACTAATGAACCTTATTGTAAAGTGTTACCAAAAATTCAGTTATGATTTACTTAATGTCATTCCAAACATTTCTGTTATTGTACACTAAAACTAGTAAAATCATTTTTGGAAAGTATTAAATGAAATACTTTGGCTTTTTTAGATGGCCTCTTTAAACTACACATCATCATCGTGTTCAAAAGTTTTCAACCCCTCAGCTCTTAATGCATTGTGTTTCCTTTTGGAGCATCGTTGAATGTTTGCAATAGTTGTGTATGAGTCCCTCAATTGTCCTCAGTGTATAAAGACAGATCACAAAAAACAGTCATACAGTAACTGCTGGGAAGGGTTCACATATGCAAAAGATGCTAGAAAGTTGCTTCTTCAGATGCAAGTTGAACTGCAGATGCAATTGAACTGCTCAGGACAAACAAGGGACTCAAAAACAACTATCACAAAACATAAAATGAAAAGAATTAAAACAGTCATGGATCATTTACATTACCAGTCAAAAATTTTTGAACTGTAAGATTTTTAATGTTTTTAAAGAAGCCTCTTTTGCTCAACAAGCCTGCATTTATTTGATCCAAAATACAGCAGAAGCAGTAATATTGTGAAGTATTTTTACTATTTAAAATAACTGATTTCCAGTTGAATATATTTTAAAATGCACTTTATTCCTGTGATCAAAGCTAAATTTTAGCATCATTACTCCAGTCTTCCGCGTCACATGATCCTTCAAAAGCCATTGCTGATTTGCTGTTCAAGAAACATTTTTTTATTATTGTTATTAATATTTAAAACAGTACTTTTTAAAATGATTTTTTGATGAATAAAAAGATCCAAAGATTAGCATTTATCTGAAATAATAAGCTTTTGTAACATTATACACTATACCATTCAAAAGCTCGGAGACAAAGATAAAGACATTTATAATGTTACAAAATATTTCTATTTCATATAAATGCTGTTCTTCTGAACTTCCTATTCATCAAAGAAACCTGAAAAATTATACTCAGCTGTTTTCAACATAATAATAATGATAAATGTTTTTTTTAAGCAGCAAGAATGCAGAATGATTTCTGAAGGATCATGTGACTGGAGTAATGATGCTAAAACTTCAGCTTTGAAATCACAGGAATAAATTACATTTGAAAACATATTCAACTATAAAACAGTTATTTTAATTAGTAAAAATATTTCAAAATTGTACTGTTTTTGCTGTACTTTGGATCAAATAAATGCAGGCTTGGTATTTTAAAAAATCAAACAATTTACTGTTCAAAAACTTTGACTGGGAGTGTAGGTACACACAGTATTAAAAACCAAATATGTAAACTTTTGAACAGGATCATTAAAAAAAATAAGCTATTATTTTGTCTTGTGGACTATATGTAAACATCTGTTAGGTAGGATAACAGTACTAAATAAAAAATAATATGCAATGTTTATGATCCCTCGTATTTAGTTAAAAAGATTAACTTTTTTGCTAATTGTGACCCTGGACCACAAAACCAGTCTTAAGTCGCTGGGGTATATTTGTAGCAATAGCCAAAAATACATAGTATGGGTCAAAATTATTGATTTTTCTTTTATGCCAAAAATCATTAGGAAATTAAGTAAAGATGTTCCATGAAGATTTTTTGTAAAATTCCTACTATAAATATATCAAAATGTAAGTTTTGATTAGTAATATGCATTGTTAAGAACTTAATTTGGACCACTTTAAAGGTGATTTTCTCAGTATTTTGATTTTTTTGCACCCTCAGATTCCAGATTTTCAAATAGATGTATCTCGGCCAAATATTATCCTATCCTTACAAACCATATACCAATAGAAAGCTTATTTATTGAGCTTTCATATGCATGTATATATCTCAGTTTTGTCAAATTTAACCTTATGACTGGTTTTGTGGTCCATGGTCACAATTGTGCAAGGGGTGTGTAAACTTTTGAGCTGACCTATATACATTACAAAAATAAATAAATAAAAAATTAATCAATATAAGCACATTAAAATTGAAACGGAAACTGAAAATATATAAGTAAAAGCAAATTTAAAAAGGAATTATTAATACAAAAGAAGATTTTCTGACAGTGTGCTGCTCTGTTGATCAAAAGTTTGTATTTTACCATTACCAATGAGGTTCATACTTTTCAAACTTAGAAATATGCAGATTTATTATCTGTTTTGCAACACCAGGAAGTTTAAAAGCATATTTTATATTCTGGCTTGTAGCAGAAAGATCATGGGATGCCTTTAACTGATGTCAAAAACAGGCCCTAATCAAGTGTTCTCTGTTCTAAAGAACTGATTTGATGAGCTTGCTAGATTATTCTGATCATCTTCATGATCCATCAATCCTGATGAAAACTGACGAGTGACAGAAAAGATAACATCAACAAACTGCCATTTTCAGGAAGCAACTTAAGCGTCCTGTTGTCAACAAACGTCTTGGAACCGAATTCCAACTGGCTCCCGCCATCAAAACTATTAGTATTTTCGCAGCGTCCTGGCTGTCTGAGGATGGCAGGAACATGAAAAGGCAGTCCACTGTGAAGATGCGGATAGCGGCGGTGACAGCGAGGAGGGGAGGGAAGATGCGAGAGCTTTTTAAAGCGCGTCTGAAGTGATGAATAAATGAGTCTGCCTTCCAAGGTATTTTGGAGTCGATTTCCCAGAGGACTGCCGCAACAACGTAACCTCGGTGACATTCCGCAAATTTGCCTGAAATGGATTTGACTGTTACTTGACAAGTAAAACGACAAAAGTAAAACAGAAGTGCGACGCTGACAGTTACATATGCTCATCAGTACTTCTGTCTGTCTGTCTGTCAGTTTACTGTCTTGAATTATCTTTTCTCGCCATATTTCAATGTCTACACGCTTTTCTTTTCAGACGTTTACCTCAGTCGTGACTAAACATGCCACCTCAAAGTTAACCCTCCTTCCTGGACCCACATTGCATCTCCTTTAAACTCAATTTTCAGAGTCTGTATGAGCTTTTCCAGTTGTCAGCAGGTGGATGTGATTATTGTTGTATGACTTACTGGTATTTTGATAGGTAGTTTATTGTATGGCCTGGTGTGATGTAGTGGTTGAGGCTCAGTGAAGACTGAAAGTCATAAGGTTGCTGGTTTGACTCCATAAACCATCAACCTTTTGCCTTTAAACTGACATTTAAAGTCAACAGGAAATGGCAATGGTAGTCTATTACACTTCTGTAATGTGTTTTAGAGCAAAACAGGATACTCAATGAAAAACAAGGTAGGGCCATCGGGCATTCATTGTATTGTAAAATATATGTTTTTGATCTAAATTGGTTTGGTGTTTGAATCTATTGAGGTTACAGGCTCATGTGATGTTGCTGTGCTGTATATTCATGAAAACGTATATTATTTTGCATATTATCAAAAACTTATTGTAAACTATAGGCACACTGTCTGAGAAGCGTGCACACGTGAAGACGATGCTCATAGAGTGTGGGAGTATTGAACAGACTTTTTTGCCGATTTATAGGCCTTAAACGGTTAAATACACACACTTGTACACTACCAGTCAAAAGTTTTTGAACAGTAAAATTTTTGTTTTTCTTCTGCTCACCAGCCCTGCATTTATTTGATCCAAAGTACAGCAAAAACAGTAAAATTGAAATATTTTGACTATTTAAAATAACTGCTTTCTATTTAAATATATTTTAACATCAAATTTATTCCTGTGATTTCCAAGCTGAATTTTTAGCGACAGCAGTCTAATATTCCTGCTGTCTGTCGCTCATGTTAATCAAACAACAAAAGAGAAATAAATCTCTCACTGCTCTTGATTAAACTTTTTTTAACTTTAATAATTATATTTCATTTTAATAATGCAGTGTTTTAATACATTTGATTACTTTTATACAATGTATGTATTGTTTTTTATTTATTTGTTCTACTGTAGTATTTTTTTCTATTGCATGAAATTAGTTTCTTATTCTTGTTTAATCACTCACTGTTTACTTTTCTTTACTTGTCTACAGTGAGCTTGAGTTTTTTTATTTTTTATTTTTATTTAGGCAAGTATTATATTTTTTGTGATATTTTATAGTATTCATTTTTTGTGATATATGTCTTAAAGGAACACTCCACTTTTTTTGGAAATAGGCTCATTCTCCAACTCCCCCCGAGTTAATAAGTTGAGTTTTACCGTTTTGAAATCCATTCAGCCGTTCTCCTGTTCTGGCGATATCACTTTTAGCATAGCTTAGCATAGATCATTGAATCCTATTAGACCAATAGCATCGCGTTCAAAAATGACCAACGAGTTTCGATATTCTTCCTATTTAAAACTTGACTCTTCTGTAGTTATATCGTGTACTAAAACCGGCGGAAAATGTAAAACTGCGATTTTCTATGCCGATAAGATTAGGAACTGCACTCCAATTCCGGCATAATAGTCAATGAAGTTTGCTGCCGTAATATGGACGCAGCAGGTGGAGTAATATGACTAAGCTATGCTATGCTAAAAGTGATATCGCCAGAACAGGAGAACGGCTGAATGGATTTCAAAACTGTAAAACTCAACTTGTCGGCACCGATAGCCCTGTGGGCAGCACGGCGACATACAGCGTCGTTGTGCTCCGGGTGTCCCGTGTTCGAATCCCAACTCGAGGACCTTTCCCGACCCCACCCCCATCTCTCTCCCACTTTGCTTCCTGTCAATTCTGATCTGTCCTATCAAAATAAAAAATCTTGCCAAAAATAAATCTTAAAAAAAAAAAAACACGGTAAAACTCAACATATTAACTTGGGGTGAGTTGGAGAATGAGCCTATTTCCAAAAAAAGTGGAGTGTTCCTTTAAGTAGCATGGGTATGTTTGTTGCAATTGACATAATTTGTTTTGATTATTAATATGCACTGCTAAGAACTTCATTTGGACAACTTTAAATGCCATTTTTCATAATATTTTTTTTGCACCCTCAGATTCCAGATTGTCAAATAGTTGTATCTTGGTCAAATATTGTCCTATCGTAACAAACCATACATCAATGGAAATTATTTATTTATTTATTATATATTTAGCTTTCAGATATGTATAAATCTCAAATTCATAAAAATGTACCGTTATGACTGGTTTTGTGGTCCGGGGTCACACATTTCTATGGTATCAAAAATGTTGATATCATAAAGACCTTATTTAAAACAAAAATAACTATAGCTAAATCCTAAAGATGCCCTGTTGACTAAACTGTTGACAGAACATGGTCTCTGGCAATCCCTAAAGTTGCTGTCGTTGAGCTCATTTATTTATAATCTAATGCCATGTTGGAAGAGACTTAGTCACAATTTCTGTCAAAGGCTCTGAGCAAATGGAGGCTTAGTGACAGGCCAGTCTGTTAAAACACACTCCCCGTGAACAACACCTGTTGGGGGCGCATCGGGAAACCAGACCTCCCGCAGAACAAGGCCTCAGAACGATCCAGCTGTGAGTAGAATACTTGAGGAATTATGTGATGCTGTTGAAGGATCAGAATTGATTAGGACTTGTAATATAAACACTGAACGATTTTGAGAGGGAACTAAAACCAGTTTAATTCTGCGTTTCTGACTGATATTTTTCCTGACTGGTGGTGCAATCTATTCCTGGAGGGCTCGACAGGAGGCCGAAAATGACACCGAAGACTGCAAGATGAATGAACACTTTCCTCTAATTTAAAGGATGAATGTTCTGGGAACTGTTGCAGCCTCTTTTCTAAACAGACCTTCATCTGTCACAGTCTAGCTTCAGCGACCTACCCTTTTTCCCTCGAAATCCTCGAGAGACCTGAACCCCGAGCCGAGACTGGGTCGTACAATCCATCTCAAATTTCCCCGGTGCCCTCATTTGCAAGCATATATGCCTTCGGTTGGTAAAAGCAAGAGGCGTGCATGAAAAGTGACAGTTGGGCATCCGTCCACCCCGATCTCGAAGCTGCCAGACGACGTGTGGCAACTAGGCACAGTCTTATCGAACTACAGCTTCATTGTTGTTTTTTTACACCACACAATGCCACCTGCTCATGCAACTTTATCTAATCCATTATTTATATGCTTTTTTTCAGCCGTGGCTTTGTTTATTCTCATTAAGCTTGCTTTTCCTCTGTGACTCACCGAATCGTGGACGCTCCCTGTTGTCTTTGAACACAACTGCGCTAGCGAGAGTGAGAGAGTTCTTCCTGCTTATTTGTTGCATAAGATAAGCATTGTGAGATGTGTATGGCTCTTTTTGGTGACTACTGGAGGCAGCTGATGGGTTTTAATGGGGCTGGAAAAGTTTTTTGTTGTGGATATGCTGTTTGGGGATCAGTTTGGGAAGATCAGTGTTTGTTGGCTCGAGAAGTGCTTGTCTTTGATATAATCCTTACTGCCTTACTGAGAAAGTTGATAACGGTGAAAGCTAGCAGGGCCAAACTAATTAAAGAGAGGTAGAAAGGGCTGCATTTATTATCCACTGTTTGTTTTGTGTGGTGCACGTATGTTTCACACAGTGTTCATTTTCTTTTATCTTTTGACCAAAATGTCAATGTTTTGGAGTGCAATGATATTGCATTTTGTGTGGCAAAATATATTTTTATGTGAGCCAGCACATTCTGACTACCGTTAGACTTAAGTTGGTTTGATTTTATATATAAATATTTGTATGTATGCAAAGTGTATATCCTATATATATATGTATATATATATGTATACACATATATAATATTATATAAATATTTTCAGAGGTAAATAAATAACAATTACATTTTTAACAATATTGCAAGTGTAATTTATTTTGAATCCAATTTTTCTTTGTAAAAGGCAAAAAGTTGATCATACTGATTTCAAAGTTAAAGATTCATTAGTTTGAATATACCTTTAACCAAAAATTATCATAACATCGTAATTGATAATTCAGTATACTTCAATTTTTACAAAACATCCCATGTTTCGGTAGTGACAGTAATGCTTTTTTAGCAACAGCATTACATTTCAGAATTTAAACTTTTATAATTAAACACTACAAAAACATAATAAAATACAAAACATTTGCATAACTGTACTAAAATTCTGTTTATTTCCCCCAATTAATAAAATTATGTGTTCCCTTTTGTCACTACCGAAACAATGATGACGTTTCGGTAGTGACTGTTTTGGTAGTGACAATTTTATGGGATAACACCCCAATAAAACAAAGATACCACTACCGAAACGTCACCAAATGTTTCGCTAGTGACTGTTTCGGTACTGACAATTTTATGGGATAACACCAAAAAACAGAACAAAAAACCCGAAACGCCACCAAATGTTTCGGTAGTGACAATTTTATGGGATAACACCCCAATAAAACAAAGATACCACTACCGAAACGTCACCAAATGTTTCGCTAGTGACTGTTTTGGTACTGACAATTTTATGGGATAACACCAAAAAACTAAGATGTCAGTACCGAAACGCCACCAAATGTTTTGGTAGTGACCATTTTTTGGGATAACACCCCAATAAAACAAAGATGCCACTACCGAAACGTCACCAATGTTTCAGTAGTGACTGTTTTGGTACTGACAATTTTATAGGATAACACCCAAAAAAAAAAAAAACTAAGATGTCAGTACCGAAACGCCACAGAATGTTTTGGTAGTGACCATTTTTTGGGATAACACCCCCAAAAAACAAATATGTCACTACCGAAATGCCATCAACTGTTTCAGTAGTGACAATTTTATGGGATAACACCCCAAAAAAACAAAGATGTCACTACCAAAATGCCACCAAATGTTTCGGTACTGACTGTTTTGGTACTGACAATTTTATGGGATAACACCCCAAAAAAAACAAAGATGTCACTACCAAAATGCCACCAAATGTTTTGGTACTGACTGTTTTGGTACTGACAATTTTATGGGATAACACCCCAATAAAACAAAGATGCCACTACCGAAACGTCACCAAATGTTTCAGTAGTGACTGTTTTGGTACTGACAATTTTATAGGATAACACCAAAAAAAAAAAAAAACTAAGATGTCAGTACCGAAACGCCACCGAATGTTTTGGTAGTGACCATTTTTTGGGATAACACCCCCAAAAACCAAATATGTCACTACCGAAATGCCATCAACTGTTTCAGTAGTGACAATTTTATGGGATAACACCCCAAAAAAAACAAAGATGTCACTACCAAAATGCCACCAAATGTTTCGGTACTGACTGTTTTGGTACTGACAAATTTATGGGATAACACCCCAATAAAACAAAGATGCCACTACCGAAACGTCACCAAATGTTTCAGTAGTGACTGTTTTGGTACTGACAATTTTATAGGATAACACCAAAAAAAAAAAAAAACTAAGATGTCAGTACCGAAACGCCACCGAATGTTTTGGTAGTGACCATTTTTTGGGATAACACCCCCAAAAACCAAATATGTCACTACCGAAATGCCATCAACTGTTTCAGTAGTGACAATTTTATGGGATAACACCCCAAAAAAAACAAAGATGTCACTACCAAAATGCCACCAAATGTTTCGGTACTGACTGTTTTGGTACTGACAATTTTATGGGATAACACCCCAATAAAACAAAGATGCCACTACCGAAACGTCACCAAATGTTTCAGTAGTGACTGTTTTGGTACTGACAATTTTATAGGATAACACCAAAAAAAAAAAAACTAAGATGTCAGTACCGAAACGCCACCGAATGTTTTGGTAGTGACCATTTTTTGGGATAACTACCCAATAAAACAAAGATGTCACTACCAAAATGCCACCAAATGTTTCGGTACTGACTGTTTTGGTACTGACAAATTTATGGGATAACACCCCAATAAAACAAAGATGCCACTACCGAAACGTCACCAAATGTTTCAGTAGTGACTGTTTTGGTACTGACAATTTTATAGGATAACACCAAAAAAAAAAAAACTAAGATGTCAGTACCGAAACGCCACCGAATGTTTTGGTAGTGACCATTTTTTGGGATAACTACCCAATAAAACAAAGATGTCACTACCAAAATGCCACCAAATGTTTCGGTACTGACTGGTACTGACAATTTTATGGGATAACACCCCAATAAAACAAAGATGCCACTACCGAAACGTCACCAAATGTTTCAGTAGTGACTGTTTTGGTACTGACAATTTTATAGGATAACACCAAAAAAAAAAAAAAACTAAGATGTCAGTACCGAAACGCCACCGAATGTTTTGGTAGTGACCATTTTTTGGGATAACACCCCCAAAAACTAAATATGTCACTACCGAAATGCCATCAACTGTTTCAGTAGTGACAATTTTATGGGATAACACCCCAAAAAAAACAAAGATGTCACTACCAAAATGCCACCAAATGTTTTGGTACTGACTGGTACTGACAATTTTATGGGATAACACCCCAATAAAACAAAGATGCCACTACCGAAACGTCACCAAATGTTTCAGTAGTGACTGTTTTGGTACTGACAATTTTATAGGATAACACCAAAAAAAAAAAAAACTAAGATGTCAGTACGAAACGCCACCGAATGTTTTGGTAGTGACCATTTTTTGGGATAACACCCCCAAAAACCAAATATGTCACTACCGAAATGCCATCAACTGTTTCAGTAGTGACAATTTTATGGGATAACACCCCAAAAAAAACAAAGATGTCACTACCAAAATGCCACCAAATGTTTCGGTACTGACTGGTACTGACAATTTTATGGGATAACACCCCAATAAAACAAAGATGCCACTACCGAAACGTCACCAAATGTTTCAGTAGTGACTGTTTTGGTACTGACAATTTTATAGGATAACACCAAAAAAAAAAAAAAACTAAGATGTCAGTACGAAACGCCACCGAATGTTTTGGTAGTGACCATTTTTTGGGATAACACCCCCAAAAACCAAATATGTCACTACCGAAATGCCATCAACTGTTTCAGTAGTGACAATTTTATGGGATAACACCCCAATAAAACAAAGATGCCACTACCGAAACGTCACCAAATGTTTCAGTAGTGACTGTTTTGGTACTGACAATTTTATAGGATAACACCAAAAAAAAAAAAAACTAAGATGTCAGTACCGAAACGCCACCGAATGTTTTGGTAGTGACCATTTTTTGGGATAACTACCCAATAAAACAAAGATGTCACTACCAAAATGCCACCAAATGTTTCGGTACTGACTGTTTTGGTACTGACAATTTTATGGGATAACACCCCAAAAAAAACAAAGATGTCACTACCAAAATGCCACCAAATGTTTCGGTACTGACTGTTTTGGTACTGACAATTTTATGGGATAACACCCCAATAAAACAAAGATGCCACTACCGAAACGTCACCAAATGTTTCAGTAGTGACTGTTTTGGTACTGACAATTTTATAGGATAACACCAAAAAAAAAAAAAAAAATAAGATGTCAGTACCGAAACGCCACCGAATGTTTTGGTAGTGACCATTTTTTGGGATAACACCCCCAAAAACCAAATATGTCACTACCGAAATGCCATCAACTGTTTCAGTAGTGACAATTTTATGGGATAACACCCCAAAAAAAACAAAGATGTCACTACCAAAACGCCACCAAATGTTTCGGTACTGACTGTTTTGGTACTGACAATTTTATGGGATAACACCCCAATAAAATAAAGATGCCACTACCGAAACGTCACCAAATGTTTCAGTAGTGACTGTTTTGGTACTGACAATTTTATGGGATAACACCCCAATAAAACAAAGATGTCACTACCGAAATGCCACCAAATGTTTCGGTAGTGACTATTTTATGGGATAACACCCCAAAAAACAGAGATTTCACTACCGAAACACCACCAAATGTTTTGGTATTGACGATTTTATAGCATAACACCCCAAAAAACAAAGATGCCACTACTGAAACGTCTCCATGAAATTTTATAATTTACAAAGAAATATAAAATAAATATTTTTTTGAACTTCACTCAAAAAGATACTTTTAAAAACAATGGAAAAAAAGTAAAAAAAAAATAATAATAAATAATAATAATAATAATTCAATATTATTTCAATATCATTTTCATAAGTTTTGGAATTTAGGGGTTAGTGATTGGGACAGCCACCTCCCAGTTGAAAGTACCCAATAAATGCTGATTTTATACATATTAAGCATACTAATATTTTAAATATTATTGTGGGTTTCAATAAATAATAGAATTATCCTAGTAAACATCTAAATTTGAAAGATTTAAATTAGTTTTTTTGGTTGTGGAACAGCAGTTTGCACCAATTCTGTAGAATGCCCAATATTAGTCTCTCAGGCTCAATACTGAATTTTTTACAATAAGTAAAAAAAATAAGTAAAACTACCCTCATACCATTCTAGGTGTATATGACTTTCTTCTTTCAGATGAATACATTCAGAGTTATATTAAAAAATGCCCTGGCTCTTCCAAGTTTTATAATGGCAGTAAATGGCTCTTGAGATTTTGAAGCAAATTAAAGTGCATCCATCCATCATAAAAAGTACTCCACACAGTGAACTATCCCTTTAAGTAATGAAATGAAAACCTTTCTCAGCAATCATCTTTGACACTAATATTTACACTGATTCTCCGTTACAAAATGTGTGTTTATGTGTTGTAGGTCCCAGCCCAGAAGTGTCGCTATGCAGTGGGCAGTATTTTAAGTGAAGGCGAGGATGGCCCCAATGAGGAACAGCAGCAGCTGTATGAGAAGCACGGCTTCCGGGTTTTCTCTTTCCCAGAGGTCACACATGTCGTTACAGCCACCTTCCCTCACCGAACCCCTCTATCTATTTTCCTGGGGGTGCAGAGAGTCTATCCACAGCTGAACTGCTACATCAAGGTAACATCAAAATTTACTAAATGCCTGTTCTCTAGCTTTTCATCTTAACTTGAAGGCCATGTTGGTGCAGTAACCTAATTCAGGTGTGATTGATTCCGTCAGTTTGCTACTGTTTCCTTCAACATGATTGGTGTACTGGCGCAGAGAGGTTGTGAGGGAATGAACGCCTAGTCTGTCAGTGTTTCTGGCCTCTATCTGGAGGGATGGAGACAGTAATTATTAAGCAGTAGACTTAATAATAGCAATTAAGGGCAAAGAGAGAAGAAAAGCTGGGGATGAGGGCAAAGAAAGCAACAAATGAGAGAGTTGCAGGATTGCGAATTGGGAAGAGGTAAGTGGAGTAAAGTGCAGAGATTCGAAAGAAAGGTGAGATGCTTGTTTAAAAGATTTGAAAGCCGTGGCTTAAAGGGACAGTTCACCCAAAAATGTCATGTCGTTCTAACACGTAAGACCTTCATTCATCTTTGGAACACAAATTAAGATATTTTTGATGAAATCTGACAGCTTTTGGACCTTGCATAGACAGCAACGCAACTGACATGCTCAAGGCCCAGAAAGGTAGTAAGGACATTGTTAAAGGAACACTCCACTTTTTTTGGAAATATGCTCATTCTCCAACTCCCCCCGAGTTAATAAGCTGATTTTTACCGTTTTGAAATCCATTCAGCCGTTCTCCTGTTCTGGCGATATCACTTTTAGCATAGCTTAGCATAGATCATTGAATCCTATTAGACCAATAGCATCGCGTTCAAAAATGACCAACAAGTTTCCATATTTGTTGTATTTAAAACTTGACTCTTCTGTAGTTATATCGTGTACTAAGACCGGTGGAAATGCAAAGCTGTGATTTTCTAGGCCGATAAGATTAGGAACTACACTCCCATTCCGGCGTAATAGTCAAGGAAGTTTGCTGGTCATTTTTGAACGTGATGATATTGGTCTAATAGGATTCGCCAGAACAGGAGAACGGCTGAATGGATTTCAAAACGGTAAAACTCAACTTATTAACTCGGGGGGGGGGGGAGTTGGAGAATGAGCCTATTTCCAAAAAAAGTGGAGTGTTCCTTTAAAATAGTCCATGTGACAGCAGTGGTTCAACTGCTTTTGTTTTCTTTGCGCACAAAAAGTATTCTCATTCTATAGTTTCATAACACAACGGTTGTACCACTGATGTCACAGGGCTCTAGACTAACTTTTTGCACTGGTTGCACTGGTGCGCCTAACTTTTTTTCTTAGGTGCACCTAAGAAAATTTAAATTTTAAATCCCTGTCCATATAGGCAATATTGACTTGTAAATGATTAACTAGCAATCTGGTCAATATAAAGTTATTTATTTGAAGCATATTTTTTTCCCCAGTACTTTACCCTACTTTGTGTAATAACGAAAGCATTTCAGTGAAAAAATAAGTCCAAAACTCTCTATTTTAACATTTTGAACAATAGGGCTCTATAAATTATTTTTTTTCCCTCATAATCAAATGAAAGCAAAAACATTTATTTATTTTTAATCAAATGAAAAATAAACCTTTTTAATTTTTGGCAAACATATATATGATTTATAAATAGGAATATATAAACACCTACATTATACTGTACAAAAGTAATACAGGACTAATATTGTTCTGTTTCATGTTAAACCGTACTTTTATTTTGACAGATTGCCGTGAAGTTTATGTGTGTACAGTATGATATGATGCTTTCTCAAATGAAACGGTAAAAGTGACACAGTAGGTTTGGAGATTGAGTTTATCTGTTCATGTGAGATGCAAATGCCAAAAATTAGCGGGAGCGTCACGCGTGCTTCAGTAGCCTATACGCGTGTAGTTAAAAAAAAAAATACACGTCTCCACCATTAATACATAGAGGCAAACGCAACATGCAGGATTCATTTTAAACGGTCTTTTTGCCTTTCAGTTTTCATAGACACTAGTCCATATCACGATTTGAATTAAGTGACACACCAACTTTTGATTTATCAATCCAGAAATCAACGTATTACGTGGCATTCCTTGCCATAGTAAATTCGGTTTTTATGAATGGAGTTCGCGATCCAGTCCGTGTTTTTGCGGAGGAGGCATTGTAAACGCTTGACAATGTAGAGACATCCTGACTGCATCACATGCATTTTCAAACGTACACACACGTACAGGAATATCTGGACCACGGCCAATCAGAGGGGGGGCGGGATCCGTCCTTCATCTCTGATTGCTTTAGACCACGATATGGGTCTAATGTGTGTCTGTTGTTGAGCAACAGGGAGACTTTAAGAGTGACGGAGTTTCGTTTTTTCCCCCTCGAACGGCTGGTCGCACCGGTGCAACCTTTGATTTTTTTTAGTCGCACCATTGAGAAATTAGGTCGCACGTGCGACCAAATTGGTCGCACTCTAGAGCCCTGTGTCACATGGACTTTTCAATCAATGTCCTTACTACCTTTCTGGGCCTTGAATGTGGTAGTTACTCTGTTTTTAGTAGCATTTTTTATGGCCATCATAGTTTCACTATATTTTTTGGTATTTGTGTCAGTGTGTGTGTGTGGTGAGCCCCCTCAACCCTCCCCGCCATCTGCCCTGATGCAGCGTCAGTGTGAGCGCAGCCAACAGGCTCAGCCTCCTGCCTCCTCCAGCCTCAAGCTCTGTCTGCTCAGCTGCTAGATAACTTATCGCCTCCTGTTTGAGTCCTACCCCTTTCCTTTTTCATGCATGTTTACTTTCTGTCCCTTATAGAAGTCCTGATATCATCAGCTTGCAATTCTAGGCTTCCGAAAGCCTGAAGAACATCTGTGTTGACCAATCGGTGTTAAATGTTGACAGCTATTATCTCAAACACTAGGGATCATTATATTGGATTATTCCATTTGTTTGGGCATAGGGATGGCAGTGTTTCAGTAAAAACAATGCTTCAGATTATTCTAAATCCTCATGGCCAACATCTACAAAAAAGGATTGTCATAACAATTACTCTTGATTCTTAATACAGTGTTCTTACCCGAATGATCCACAGCTGTTTTTCTAGTGATAGTTGTTCATGAGTCCCTTGTTTGTCTTGAACAGTTAAATTGCTTGCTGTTTTTCAGAAAAAAATCCTTCAGGTCCCACAAATTCTTTGGTTTTCCAGCATTTTTATTTATTTGAACCCTTTCCAACAATGATGAAAGGATTTTGAGATCCATCTTTTCACACTGAGGAGAACTGAGGGACTCATATGCAACTATTACAGAAGGTTGAAATGCTCACTAATGCTTCAGAAGGAAACACAATGCATTAAGGGAAGACACTGCAGGCACAAACACTGTATTTTCATGCATTTAAGTTTGAGATTTTGGGCTTTTTGGTTTTTATTAAGTGTTTCTTCAGACAAGTGGAAAGAAAACATCCAAAAAACCCTGCTAAGTGTTTCTTTTATAGCACTTTATCTATTTGTGTCATTAGATTTCAATTACAGTGCATATTTTTAAAGCCCGTTTTCTCAAAATGAGTTTTTTCTTCTACACTGAGCCATAAATCTTTACTTTAGTAGCACTTACACACACCAAACTTTACAATTTTATTCCTATCTGTGTCCTGAAGGTTTTCACAGAGGGATTTGTTCGTATATAATTTGCTTGATTTTATACATTTTATTCCCCAAAAAATGGTAAAAAAAAATATTATTTCCTGTCTGTTCTAATTTTTTTCTTGATTATGGGTTATGGCGTGGCGAAATGTGACCTAAAATTCCCTTTGTAAAAACTTATGACTCTAATTTGTCAAAAAAAATTTAACTAGAATTTTGAAACTGACTTCATCCAGTGTTTAGATTTTTGTACTAGAAATGTATGCAAATTAGTGCATATTTCATTAAATAATGCCTCATTTGCATATTCAAACCTAACATTTTAGAAACCTTGTAATACAAAAAATGTTTGCAATTATCAATTTAATCAGTCAGCTGGGTAAGTAAGGTGATAACTATTAGATATTTTTTTTTTTACCCTATTCACCTGCTTTACCTGTTTACACAAAAGTTTACACCCCCGGCTCTTAATGCATCTTGTTTCCTTCTGAAGCATCAGTGAGCATTTGAATCTTCTGTAATAGTTGCATATGAGTCCCTCAATTGTCCTCAGTGTGAAAAGATGGATCTCAAAATCATACAGTCATTGTTGGAAAGGGTTCAAATACACAAATATGCTGGAAAACCAAAGAATTTGTGGGACCTGAAGGATTTTTCTGAAGAACAGCAGGCAGTTTAATTGATCACAAACCAGGGACTCTTGAACAACTATCACTAAACATAAAAATCATAGTTATGGATTATTCAGGTTACAACATAGTATTAGGAATCAAGTGTATGTAAACATTTGAACAGGGTCATTTTTTTTTAATCAATTCAACTATTATTTTCTCTTGTGCACTATATGTAAACATCTTTCATGGGAAATATCGTATTCAGGTCAGAACTAAATAAAAAATAACTCTTATTTTGGTAAAATAATGAACATTTTGCAGATTCTGAAAGGGGGGTGTAAACTTTTGACCTCAACTGTAATCTCGAGACACATTTTTATAAGTTTTACTGTTTTGGGAATAGTTACTAAAAGCACAATGTTTACGATGTTCTTGCGATGCTCAAAATGATTTAAAACCTTATAAACCTTATTCTGGGTAGACAGCGTATAACAATTTTCAGCAATGAAAACTAAGCTCATTTCATTCATGGAAAAACAAATCATGTTACCCTCTAAAATCCATATCTAATGCATAGCATTTAAAAAAAAAGTTTCGATAAACTAGTCAATCACACTAATGCACAAGCTGGTTGTCGCATGGTTTGTTTCTCTTTGAAAGTCTTCTATTCAATATGCTACCATGTGGCATGTTCAGTTGTGTTCAAACAGCTACAGCAGCTTAAAAAAACTTAGTTTTTTGATCACATCAAACATCTCCGACTGCGCAACCCTTCCACATCAAACCTGAGAATCAGATCCAGCGTGGCTTTGTTTACATTACATAACACGATTCCTACAGTCTATCAACATACATCGAATATGCATCACCTCACGAGAGACCTGCAGATTCCCGCCCCTAATCAACACCTAGGAGCCCGCCAACCAGCGCCTACATTCGTTCTGCTCTCTTGATGCCTCACAGACTGCGTTTTTCAAAGTCACTCTTAAATATATCTTTTAGAAGTGAATTTCCATTTTAAACAGCCCTCTCTTTTTACATCACCAACAAAAGGCAAATATTTCTGGTCATGAATAATCCATGGCAAAGGCCGTCTGTCCGTAGCTTCCGTGGGCTGCGGATGATTGAACTTTGCGTACAGTCAGAATGAGTAATTTGAAGGCAGTTGGTGATGTGAGACGGAAGGTTGGTCCTCCCTTGTTCGTGGGCAGATTGCACAGAGACGCTTCTAATTCTGACTAGGATAGTAGAAGGGAATCCCTATGGCAACCAGACCCGTTCCTGGAGGAGGTCGTTCAAGTGGAAACCTTGTTCTGCTTTCTTTGTGTTTATAATGTGCAGTAAAGTGACGTTACGGTATCGCTTACCCATGCATGCGTGACCACAAAATATAATTCTTCAAACTCAATTTAACAGAATCGTGCATGCTTTTTGGTCACAGTTACTTGCTAAGGCAAGTATTTCTATTACTGTTCTCAAGCTTGGGGTGTATGGATTAAAGTAGAAGTTCACCTCCAGAACAAAAATTTACAGAAATTGTACTCACCCCCTTGTGTTCATGTTGATGTCTTTCTTTCCTCAGTCATAAAGAAATTATGGTTTTTAAGGAACATTTCAGGATTTCTCTCCATATCGTGGACTTCTAAGTTGCCCCGAGTTTAAACTTCCAAAATGCAGTTTAAATGCGGCTTCAAATGATCCCAAATGTGGTTGTAAACTACCAGCCGAGAAAGAAGGGTCTTATCTAGCGAAATGATGGGTTATTATTTTTTATTACAATTTCTATACTTGTTAACCTCAAATGATCAGTAAGATTTGTACTGTTTTTTTTTTTTGAAGAAGTCTCTTATGCTAATCAAAGTTTAATTTTTTTGATCAAAATACAGAAAGTAATATTATGGCAATTTAAACAGTTTTCTATTTTAAAATACTTTAAAATATAATTTATTTCTGTGATGCAAAGCTGAATTTTCACCAGCCATTATTCCAGTCCTCAGTGTCACATGATTCTTCAGAAATCATTCTAATATGCTGATTTATTGTAAATGTTGGAAACAGTTGTGCTGCTTAATCATTTTTTGAAACTGTAATACTTTCAGGATTCTTTGATGAATAAAACGTTAAAAAGAACAGCATTTATTCAAAATGGAAATATTTTCTAACAATACAAGTCATTGCTATCACTTTTGATCAGTTTAATAAAAAAGTAATAATTTCTTTCAAACTTCCCAAACTTTGAGCGGTAGTGTTTATAGTTACGGAAGATTTCTATTTTAAATAAATGCTGTTATTTTTAATCAAAGAATTCTGAAAAAAGTATCACAGGTTCCAAAAATCTTAAGCAGCACAACTGATTGATAATAAATCAGCATATTAGAATGAATTCTAAAGGATATAAATAGGATTAAATTCTATTTTAAACTATATTAGAACAGAAAACACTATTTAAATTACAAAATATATTTTACAATATTACAGGTTTTTTTCTGTATTTTTTATTAAATAAACACAGCCTTGATGAATTCGTACTGATCCCAAACTTTTGAACGGCAGTGTAGAAAAAATAAAATACATTACTATATTTTAAGTGAGTAGACTTCTATATTGGGTTAAATAAACTATATAATATATAATTAGCAAATAAATTGTTGTGTCTTTATCAGTCGGGATCTGGATTTTTATTAAATTCAAATTATTAATTTAGTTCCAATGTAAATAGCTTTAGACAAGAAGCAAATTTGCACAATTAAAGGAATAGTTTACCCAAAAATTAGAATTTACTCACCCTCAGGTGTTCTTCAAACTGATTTAGAGAAATTAAGCATTACATACTTGCTCACGAACAGATCCTCTGCAGTGAATGGGTGCCGTCAGAATGAGAGTCCAAACAGCTGATTAAAATAATAATAGTAAAGTTCATCTCATGTTGTCCTCTCATCAAAGACATATTTGTTTAGTACTTCAACTTTTTTCACTTTTTAAGCCGTGCTTGATCTGTGCATATTTCTCTCCTGATTCAAACAACTGGAGAAAGCATATTTTAGAAACAATTGACTGAATTCCTTATTACAAGCACACACTTTTTGCTTCACAAGACGTTAATTGATGGACTGAATTCATGTGAATTATTTGCAGATTATTGTAATGTTTTTATCAGCTCTTTGGACTCTCTTTCTGACGGCACCCATTCACTGCAGATGATACATTGGTGAACAAGTGATGTAATGCTGAATTTCTCCAAATCTGTTGCAATGAATAAAAAATTCATCTGCGTCTTGGATGGCCTAAGGGTGAGTAGATTTTTAGCAAATTTGAATTTTTGACTAACCTATTTCTTTAAACAGGACAGCTGCTTTGACGAAAGTACCCAAGTACCTAAAGTATTCTTTATTTTCTTATATATATTTATCTTATATAACTAGACTATGTGATTTGTTCCGTGTCAATTCAAGCTCATATTGTATTTGATCTCAGACAGTACCAACAATTTTTTGAGTTTAGCACTTCCAAGAATCATCACAGCCGTCAGGCATCCTGACAGCATAGAGAACGAGTTTTCACATCAACGCCGGCCCCATATAACTCACACATGTCACGCAGAACCTCAGCGGTCCTCATCAAAGTCAGGAAGGACAAGAGACAGCACAAAGTGTCTGGAGATCATGATTGAATGAATGAGATCAATATTTGGTCAGTCTTACCCCTCCATTTTCTCTTACGTGAGTACACAGGAGAAACAGCATCTTTTTTAGACCCCTGCTTGCTTGCCTGTTCTCCTGTTGGTCTGTATTGATCCACAGGTTCAGGTTAGCTGTGCTAAGATAACACTACATGCTCATTACGTCCTGGTCCTTCCCAGCCTCAGTCCTGCAGTTTTGATTTCTTCTCGAGACACAATGTTAGTTCATCGACCGAGATCAAATTTAAAATCTTTGGTATTAATGCCACTTTTAAAAGCACTGTGGTGCTTCCGAAAAAAGCTTACATTCGCTCATTACACCTTATTTAAAATTCCATGTTGATGCTTTGATTTCAATGGTAGTTTTAGTCATAAGCACTAAAATTAATTATTAGACATTGTTTGTTCAAAATGTTCTTTTCAATTGCTGAACTATGTTGTTTTGTTTTGTTCCAGTGTTGCAGAAGCCATAATGAGGACACAGTTGCCGTTAAATTGGCTCGTTCTACTTACACTCCCTAGTATATTAGGAATGTTTAAAGTAACAACGACATATTCATATTAGGATGTCATTATTCAAGTTACAAACTGTGAAAAGACTAAAACAAAAAAGACAATGCATAAATGATTCTGTTTTAAATGATCAAGAAATGCTAAATGGCATAATAGTGACTCAGCTGCAATGTGGGAAATATGCAATATTTTGTTGCCGGACCAGCCAGAATCTCCTAGCCAAAAAATATGTGTGGTGCAAATCTAACACCTTAGAAAACACTCTTCTTACTGTGAAATATGGTGGAGTTAGCATCATGCTGTGGGGTGGTTTTTCATTATCCAGGACTGGGTATCTTGTTAAAACATAAGGAAAAACAAATGGTGAAATATCCAGGAAAATTTCGCAAGACAACCTAGAAAAACTGCCACTTGGGGGGGAAAGTTCATTATTTACACTGGATGAATTGTGACTGTCAGTCAGAGCCGTGCTCCCAATCCGGTTCCAGAAACTGTGGCACTGTTTGAGAAATTTAGTGCACAGGTGACATCCAACTAACTAGAACAACTGTTGCAACATGAGCCAAAATTATACCCGAATTGTGTTAAATCGTTATACTTGCCTCAAATGATTTAAAGTGATAGTTCACCCCCAAAAATGAAAACTCTGTCATGATTTACTCAACCTCAAGTTCCAAATCTGTATCAAAAAGAAATTAAGGTGTTTGAGGAAAACATTCCAGGATTTTTCTCCATATAGTGGACTTCAATTGGGATCAATGGGTTGAAGGTCCAAATCGCAGTTTCAATGCAGCTTCAAAAGACTCTACACAATCCCAGTCGAGGAATGTCTAGCAAAACGATCTTTCGTTTTCTAAAAAAAAAAAAAAAAACTAAATTTATATACTTTTCAGTCACAAATGCTCGTCTTGCAGTAGCCCTGCAATACACGTCTATGACTACACGCATTACGTAATCATGCTGGGAAGGTCAGGCGGTTAGTTCTTCGTCTGTGTACTTCGGTTCAAAAAAAGTATTTAATTTTAAATTTTTTAATTTTTCCCAACTTAAAAATCATCCGACATTATTGTTTTACCCTTTTTTGTAAAGGGTGTTTGACTTTCTTTGCATGTATTCTTTGTAAGAACTAGGTTGGTACTTCTGTTTACGCTATCTATCACTAGATAATACCCTTATTTCTCGGCTGGGATCATGTAGAATCTTTTGAAGCTGCATTGAAACTGCAATTTGGACCTTCAACCCTTTGGCATCCATTAAAGTCCACTATATGGAGAAAAATCCTGGAATGTTTTCCTCAAAAACCTTATTTTCTTTTCAACTGAACAATGAAAGACATGAACAGGGGACATGAGAAAAGTTTTACTTTGTGTTGACTAACACACTAAACCATATAAAAGTAACTAGTGTGTTATTAGGGGTTCAAGCATGTAGCACTGAAACCCTATTGTAATTGTTAGAATGGCCAAGGATCAGCAATCTCCACTTAAAACTGATTGTGCAGACCAAACCCTAAGTCGTAGAGACTTGAAAATTGGAGGGGTGGTAGTACTCACATCGCCAACAACTTCACCAAGGCTCACCCCAATCGGCCTGACATGGCACTAGAGTGATCAAAAGTATGAAAACGCTTATAATTCCTAAACAGTCAGTTGCAGTGTCTTATATCATTGGAATCCCATTGGGATTTTTTGAAAAACATTTTCAAAAATGCATTTTCACTGCTGTCAATCAAAGTGTTTGTTAAATGATCAAGATGTAAAAAAAAAAAAAAAAAAAAAAAAAAAAAAAGTTTTTTACTAGTTTTACTTTTAACTAGTTTTTCGCATCATCTGAAAAAAAAAAACACTGCGGTACAATTCTTTGGATTCTCTAGGTCAATATTTAAAAAAAAAAAAAAAAGGAAGCTATAACAGGGTCGTTTTAGGCCTGTCCACATTTACCCAAGATCCTATAAAGCCTAAAGGAAAACTCAAAACTTCAGGAAACCTGCTGAGCACATGCGACAGTTGATTCTTAACAAGCATGCAGTGTTTTAAGGAGATCGGACCACAGCTAGTGCTATAATGGTTAAAAAGAATTCAAAAACACTGTATTTTTATGATAAAGGACCTCAAATTGCAGAAAATGTTCATACATTCACGCATACACTAGATCTTCCCATCGTACAATCGATCTCATGATTCTGAACAACTTTGCCGGCAGGACCACTGCTGTCAATCAAATTGTTTTGATTACAAGAAAATGTACTATTGTGAACTACTCCTAGGTTTTACACTCAACCTAAAAAAAAAACTCTGCAGTACAATTCTCTAGACTCTCTAGATCAATAATCATCAAAAAATGATTAACTTTTCCCTTTGGATAGCTGTAATGGGTTCATTTAGAAAATGGGCATGGCCAAAAATACCTATAATAAAAACTCAAAACTGATTGAGCAAATGCGGCACATGATTCTAAACAAGCATGCAAACTTTTATGGAGATCGGCCCATAGCTGTGGCTGTAACTGTTAAAAGGTTCAAAAATGTTGTATTTCTATAGCAAATCCAATTAAATGGCTAAAAAAGGCCCTCTTCCTGCCTTTTCAATGTGACTAGGTGATGTGTGAAGTCAAGCTAGTGCAAGATGAGCATGTGTGTTTAAATTTGTAGTATATAATTTATTTATTTATTTTTAGAAAATGACCAATAGTTTCACTAGATACGACCCTTATTCCTCGGCTGGGATTGTGTAGAGCCCTTTGAAGTGGCATTGAAACTGCACTTTGGACCTTCAACCCATGGATCCCTATTGAAGTCCACTATATGGAGAAAAATCCTTGAATGTTTTCCTCAAAAACCTTAATTTCTGTTCAACTGAAGAAAGAAAGACATGAATATCTTGAATGACAAAGGGGTGAGTAAATTATCAGGAAGTTTTAAATCTAGAATGAACTAATCCTTTAAAAGTGCACTTTGTAAGGTCGGGTTTTACTTTGTGTTGACTTGCACACTAAACCATACTAAAGTGTAGTGTGTTATTTGAAAAAACATTTAAGGTGAGACACTGCAGGTGAATAGGGTAAAAAAAATTAACTACTAGTTATCGCCTTACTCAGGTGATTGATTACATTGATGACTGCAAACATTTTTTGTATTTGTATTTGTAAGTTTTCTAAAATGTTAGGTTGTAATATGTATATAAAGCATTGCAATATGCACTAACTTGCATACATTTCTAGTACAAAAATCTAAACACTGGATGAAGTCAGTTCTTGATCTTGATCAATTTTTTGACATATTAGAGTCAAATGTTTTTACAGAGGGGATTTTGGGTATGTCATTTTGTCACTCTATAATTCAGAAAATACTTAGAGGCAGAAAACATATTTTTTTACAGTTTTTTTGGGAATAAAATGTTGTATAAAATCAAGCAAATTATATAGGAACAAATCCCTCTATAAAAACCTTCAGGATATAGACAAGAACAAAAATGTAAAGTTTGGTTTTGTGTACGTGCTACTGAAGTGGAGATTTATGGCTCAGTGTAGGAGAAAAAACGAATTTTTAGAAAACGGCCTTTAAAAATATGTATTGTAATTGAAATCTTTTGACACAAATAGATAAAGTGCTATAAAAGAAACACTTAACTGTGTCTTTTGGATGTTTTTTTCCACTAGTCTGAAAAAACACTTTATGAAAAACCAAAAAGTCCAAAATCTCAAACTTGACAGGTGCATTAAAAAACTGTTTTTGCCTGCAGTGTCTCCCCTTAAAGTAAACATTTTAAATGTATTAAATTCCAAGTCCATCATTACACACACACACAACATAGATAATTACAATAGAAATTACATTAATGTATATTTTAGTTAATCAAACATGCTTGTCAGTACATTTGGTGACAGTGGAAGTAATTATAAAATTAAATAAGTGGGTCAAAAAAGCACTCTGAGGTTAAGCTAATTGCATTTAATACTCCATTTAATGGCAATTAACATGCAATTAAGTGACTGAAAACATTACATTCATTTCGCACTTATATTCTTCTAAAGGATATTTTTTGTACTTTAAGTGTACCTATATTTAAATTTGTGAGGTGAGTAAATGATGACAGAATTTATTTAGAGACAACTATGGGAAAAAGGCTAAATTGAAAACCACAATACACAGGGTGTTGCATATAATGTCGTTCGCACTTTCCTGCTTGATTGGTAGGTTGTCATGAACTCAAGACCTCAAACTACTCAAAATTCTTGATCTTGTGGGCAACTGTCTGCCTTGTCATTTAGAATATGTATAGCACTATCTGACAGTCAGTACATCAGCACTTGGAATGTCAAATACTTTTGCTCTGATCAGAATTTTGATTTTGTTCACATTGTACCACAAATGTACGTCTTATCTAGCTGTGTCCGCCTCACTTGGTCTTTCTCTATCTCCGCTCTCCATCCTACAGCATTAAGCTGAAAGTCCACAATCAAACAACCAAAGTGGCCATGAACTTCTTGGACCAAGATAAATGCTCTTCCAAATGCCACAGTGACATTTTAGCTCAAAAGCTCCCTCTAAAGATTATTGGAGAAGGATGACAACATGAACCAAACCTTCCTGCTGTTTGCTCGTGAAAAAGCTCCATGTTTGATAATCTCCTGTTGTCACGCTGCAGGAGAGATGCAGCGTATTTTGTGCAGCCTGTCCTCAATCCTCACAAAGATGCACAAAATGTGAACATCTACATGGAAAAGTTTAATTAAGATTAAATTCCCATTCAGGGTATTTTATTGGCATCCAGTTTAGATCGAATCGACAACCAGGTGTCACGCTGTGTGTTTTCACAGTCTCAGTTGCCTGGTTTCTTAATTAGCTGTTTGGTATTTCAGGTGAAAGGGTGTCATATTAGCAGAACGTGTGATGAATTTTACACAAGCAGCTTGTCTAGCCTGTTCTCTGAATTTCTCCTTTAATAACTGACATAAATGTATTTTTTTGCAGACTTTGTTGGTTTATAATGCTGCAGGCAAAAAAGAAAACCATTAAAAAGTAACTTAAAGCTGATTTTTAACCATTTTTGCATTGTTATGCTACTGACATTGTATGGAAAGATTTAGACTTTAGCCTCCATAGCCAGCCAAGTTTTATTAAAAGCCCATTTTGCCATCGGTGAATTGCCGCTTTAAGTGCCGCTTGATCGTCTTATTGAAGGATATGCACTTAATGTGTTTCTAATAATAAACCTGAACACAATTGGTCAGCAGCATAATTGAAAGCCTTAAAGCCATTGTACTTAATCAAAATTGAAGTCTGCTGTTATATTAAAATTGCCACAGCCTGTAAGTTAATTTTACACTATATAGATTTGAAAGCCATTAACCAAATCAATCAATAATGGAAAGGCTTTGGAGCTCTTCCAGTCGGAATACATCTTAGTTGATGGTGTGAAATAATTTTAAATAAGTTATTTTTTATTTACACATACAAATATATACACTAACAAATTTTTTTTATTGTTTTTTAAATGTTTTTTATTTGATCCAAACTATTTAAAATAACTGTTTTCTATTTGAATGTATTTTAAAATTTAAGTTATTCCTGTGATTTCAAAGCTGAATTTTAAGCATCATTACTCCAGTCACATGATCCTTCAGAAATGATTCAAATATTTTGATCTGTTGCTCAAAGAACATTTATCATTATTATTATGTTGAAATATAGTTATGAGTATAATTTTTCAGGTTTCTTTGATGAATAGAAAGTTCAGAAGAACAGCATTTATATGAAATAAAAAATCTTTAGTAACATTTTAAATGTCTCCATTATCACTGTTCAATTTAAAGCATCCTTGCTAAATAAAAGTATTCATTTCTATAATTTCTTTCCTTCCCCCAAAAAGCTCTAACCTTTTGAATGGTAAATATATAAAATATATTCAAATAGAAAAAAGTTATTTTGAATAGTAAAAATATTTCAACATTTTTCTGTTTTTGCTGTCCTACGGATAAAAAAAAAGCAGGCTTGATAAGCAGAAAAACATAAAAAAATCTTACTGTTCAAAAAGTTTGGGTGGGAAAATTTTCCTAAATGAGATTACCTGGATTTTAGCATTAGACGAATATACAGTGGAGATCAAAATTAGAGAACTATAAATGCTTGCTTTTTTCTGAAATATTGTTAATCTTCATGGCTCAAAATTTGAAGGAATATAATCTGTAGGTATACCTATATTCCTCTAACATGTTTGACAAAATGTCAACAAAACCTTTATTTTGTGGAAAGCACAAGGATCAGAATTTGAGAACAGTAACCACTGTAGCACGAAAGAAGATTACAACTAAAATTTTGGAGGGCTACAGCTGTCAGTAATTAGTCGCAAGTCTAGAGGCCCTGCGGCCACAAAAAATCACTAGTTTCTCAGACTGCGCTGGTGTGATATTGGTCCACTCTTTTACCACTTTCTTCCACAGTTTGATGACTGTACTGGGTTTCTTAGCCATAACTTTGTCGCCAAGAGATTTTCAATCGGGTTTAGATGAGGACGCTGACCCGGGCATTTAATTATTTCAGTGTTCTTACTTTCAAGGAACTGCTTTATTCATTTTGCAGTGTGAAAACATGGAATTTCTCTCCATATAATGGATATGAGTGGTGCCCCCAAGTTTGAACTTCCAAAATAAAGTTTAAATGCAGCTTCAAAGGGCTTTAAACGATCCTAGGCGAGGAAGAAGGGTCTTATTTAGCGAAGCGATCAGTTATTTTCTAAACAAATTGACAATTTAAATAATTTTTAAACCTCAAATCCTCGTTTTGGTTTGTCTTTGTAATCCGGTTCAATACAGTTAGGATATGTAAAAAAAACTCCCAGTTAATTTTCGTCTTTAACTTCAAAATCGTCCTTCAACGTTTTACCTTTTTGGCTAAAGGGCGTTTGATCTTCTTTGTATGTTCACTTTGTAAAAACTGGGTCGGTATTTCTACAGCGATGTAGGACAATTTTGAAGTTGGGGAAGAACACGAGATGGGAGTTTTTTCAACATACCCTACATGTATTGACCCGGATCACACATGCGCATCACAGAGACGAGACAAGACGAGCATTTGAGGTTAAAATGTATATAAATTGTCAATCTGTTTAGAAAATAACCAATCGTTTTGCTATAAGACCCATCTTCTTCAGCTGGGATCGCTTAGAGCCCTTTAAAGATGCATTTAAACTGCAATTTGGACGTTTAAACTTGGGGACACCATACATATTCATTATGGAGAGAAATCCTGAAATGTTGTCAGAAAGACATGAACATCTTGGATGAAAAGGGGGTGAGTACATTATCTGTAAATTTTAGTTCTGGAAGTGAACTAATCCTTCAAGTAGAACGCACCTTTTCCTTCTGTTTGGAATGTTCTGTGAGATTTCTGTCACGAAACAAACGTCATTCAAACCAATCAGGTTGTGAATGTATCACTATGCCTTTAGGTTTAATATCTTTAGGTTTGCTGTCAAATGCATTTGTCTTAAATGGATGACTAGCCTTTTTGGGGCACTTGAATAATTTAGTATCATTGTAAACCTGCTATATTTGAGAAATTACCATTGGCCTTTATCTGGACAACCTCCTGTCACAGGGTTTCAGTCACCCTAGGGCGGCCCACCATTTTGCAATCACAGTGGAAATTGAAGAAATGCTGCCAGTTAAAAGGGGCTATTAGCACCAGGTGCCAAATTATAACCAATAACTCAGAAGTATCTGTAAGTGTTCTTAATTTTGATCAGAGTTCATTTTCAAATATCTCATTTAAGTTTTTAATCTGTGCTTCGGAATACAATTAATTTAATAAATATGCTTAAAAACTGCCCTTTTACTCCTTTTAGAACCAAGCAGTGACCTTGAATTTCGACCTAGGAATTTTGATCTCCACTGTATCTTTACAGAAGGACTTTAATATTGAGAAATAGTTCGTCAGAATTTCCTGCAATATTCCTATTTATTCTGACTGAATAGTGTCTGTTGAGCATTGTACGAAAGCTGTTCGCATGATTGTTAGAGGTGCCCTCAGCATCCGCAGAAGCCACTGCACATCTGTTGGACTTGAGGGCATTTTTGGGCACCCTGCAGGCCTGAGCCAAGATCATTGCTGGTAAAGGGCACAGACGGATACATGGAAAACCTGAAAGGTTGACTGGATAGTAGGTGTGTATGTGTTCTGTGTGTATTGACATTGCTGGCCTTTAACGCTGCCAGTGTTTGTGTGTCTCTCTCTAGACGGTCTACTGCCCACTCAACCATATGGCCTTCCTGACCGCAAGCCAAAGCTGTTTGTGACCTATGACTAGACTGTCTGATGTGGCTGAGATGTAGCACACACAAACACAAACACAAACACAAACACACACACGCACGTTATTAGAATAGCGTATTTTTATAGTTTGCTTCCAGGTGCAGACAGTGACACTTATTCCTAATTTGTGCTTTGAATCGTTTGTTTGTTTTCTATTCTTTTTTTCCAGCTGTCGCCACCCGTGGCTCAGCTGTTCCACCCGTGTCATGAAATATTCATTAGTTTGTTTGCTCTGTCACCTTATATTCCTTGCTGAATCATTAACACTTATTACTCTAGAGCATTGAATATTGAAATCAGACAGGTGGGATTCTCACCCAGAAATGTATTGTGGTTGTACCATGACACTTAATGATTATCATATTCATGGTATTTCATTCATATGGGATTTAGATTATTTTAAAATTCCATTATTCAGATATTGCTTATTGGGAGTTCTGAGATATGTTTCATTTAAGTTTTAACCTTGTCTCAGATGTTTCTCCTGAATTAAAATGGACATGCATGTTGTGGACAAATGTTTGAATTCATATTGAAATCTCTGGATTTGGATTGGATCTTTTCAATTCAGGAGAAACATGGAAGCACCAGGAGACTTTACTTTTTTAAATTTAATCTCATAGAAAGCAATTTGAAGTTTAAAAAGAAACTAGTTTGTGATTTTTCTTAACTACTTATACGCTCCTGTTCAAAAGTTTGAGTTTAAGTTTCTTATGCTCACCAAGACTGAAGTAATTTGATAAAAAATGCAGTAAAACAGTAATGTTGTGAAATATTACTAATATTTATAATAACGTATTTCTTTTTTAATACATTTTAAAAAGCAATTTATTTCTGTGATGACAAAACAGAATTTTTAGGAGTCATTACTCGTGTCACATGATCCTTCGGAAATCATAAACTATCAAAAATAGTTGTGCTGCTTAATATTTTTAATTTAAAACTTCTTCTGTAACATACATTTTCTTTACTGTCACTTTTGATCAATTTAATGCATCCTTGCTGAATAAAATAATACTTATAATAACTGTAATTAATTTATAAAATATAATAATAATAATTATTATTATAATTAAATTAATAGAATAATTTATTTCGAAAAAATAAGAAAATGATTTTTTTTTTTGGTAATAAAAATAGACCTAATTATTTTTGTAATCGAGTAATCGGTCAATTATTCTGACGATTAACCATATAATCGGATCTTTTTTTTGTAATAAAATATACAAAAAAAATTGTAATCGAGTAATCGATCGATTATTCTGACAATTAAATGAGTGATTGCTTCTTTTTTTGTGGTAATAAAATCAGACTTAGTAATTTTTGTCAGAGTAATCGGTCAATTATCCGATTAATCGAGTAATTGGGTAATTTTTGTGGTAATAAAATAGACCTAATTATTTTTTTGTAATTGAGTAATCTGTCAATTATTCTGATGATTAATCGAATAATCGGATCATTTTGCGGTAATAAAAATAGTCTGAATTATTTTTTGTTATCGAGTAAACGGTCAATTATTATGACGATTAATCGGATAATTTTGTGTTAATAAAAATTGACCTAATTATTTTTTTTGTAATCGAGTAATCGGTCAATTATTCTGATGATTAATTGAGTGGATAATTTTTTTTGTGGTAATAAAAAAAAAAAAAAAATATATATATATATATACACATACATGCATATACACACATAATTATTTTGTAATCAAGTAATCGGTCAATTATTTTGACAGTGAAACGGACCTAATAATTACTACATTTTTGTAATTGAGTAATCGGTTGATTATTCTGATGATTAATCGAGTAATCTGATCTTTTTGTTTTGTGGTAATAAAAACAGACCTTATTATTTTTGTAACTGAGTAATCGGTCGATTATTCTGATTATTAATCGAGTAATGGATAATTTTTGTGGTAATAAAAAAATAGACCCAATTATTTTTGTAATCAAGTAATCGGTCGATTATTTTGACAGTGAATAAAACAGACCTAATAATTATTACATTTTTGTTATTGAGTAATCGTTTGATTATTCTGACGATTAATCGAGTAATCTGGTCATTTTTTTGGTGGTACTAAAAATAGACCTAATTATTTTATTGTAACTGAGTAATCAGTTGATTATTCTGACGATTAATCAAGTAATTAATCATAATTTAATTAATTTAATAATATACTCTGAAGCTCTGAAGAGGAAGTGTCCAGTACAGGTAATAAGATCATTCTTTCCAAATCTGTGACATTCACATATGTCAGTGTAATTAAAAACTATGAGACTGCTTTAAAAGTGTTCCTGGCACAGTTTGGAAGAGAGCTGCGGTGTGTGTGTAAGCACATGTGCCCGCAGGGACTGTGCGATATGAGACATTGGTGAGTGGCGGATGTCTGGTCAGGCCACAAGAGGGACGGCAACACGTCCCTCTGCCCAGCCTGTTCCGTTCCAGCAGTTCAAACATGACTTTTGTCCCAGAGCCTGGGGGAGTCCAGGAACATTTGCGAGAGGTAAATGTCACATTTGAATATGATTGATCAGCCCTCTGTGCGAAAGTGGCTGAGAATTAAGATAAGATGAATCCAGAATTAGTATAGGAAGGGGGGACAAGATGATATTTGCATGGTTGTGGTGCTGGAAATTGATTATTTTTGGTTTTTGAAGATTCAAGATGCTGCTTGATGGTGTTATCATCATGCATTAAATTACAAGGTGGATGAATAATCTTTCTAAACTCAAGGACTGATTTTCTGTCCCGCTGCCCTCAAGGGTTGTGTGTGTGTGTCAGTCAAGCTGAAAGGAGAGTTATAATTCAAAACCAAAGCTACTCGAGGCGTAAGAGTAGTAATCTCCCATCAGCTTTTGCAGGACACATGATCAAACCTGAATTAAAGAGGATTTGTATTTGTAACTTGCAATGACTGTGGAAGGAGATGCTAATGTGGCACAAACCAAAGAGAGAGTCGAAGCTTTTGATTAGCTGAATTATTTATTGCCTGACAAATGTGTTTTTGGGTATCTGTGTGTGTGAGGTAAGAAAAGATGAAGCGAGCTGGCCAATATGTGTTGAGGCGACGTGTTGGAGGCGGTCAAGCTGTGGCTGGAGGAGTGTGTGTAGGTGGGATTGTGTGTGTGTGTGTGTGTGTGTGTGTGTGTGTGTGTGTGTGTGTGTGTGTGCGTGCGTGCGTGCGTGTGTGTGTGGTCATTGAGGTGTAAATGAAACAGCACTCTGACCCATGAGGTGAAAATGAACTAGCAGTTCTCGGCTTGTCTGGTTGCATTTTTTTTTCACCTCTGTGTTTCTCGTTCTTGCACTTTCCCCCACTGGTTTCCTTTAGCCAAATCCCAGCAGGATCAAACGCAGCTCTAGAGCGGTGACTGGATTCCTGTACATACATTTGGAAAAGCTGAGAGAATTTTGGGATTCTCTGGGTGTTCCCAACTACCATCCACATTAGTACTAATAATACTAAGTACTAAGTCCACTTTCAGGCCTTAAACATGTTTTACACAATATTGCAACTTTGACTATTTTAGACTGCATTTTGAAAAGTAAATAAAGTTACAATCTTAGCAACTACTGTTGACTTGTTAGTTAGCATAACCTTTTGAATGGTTAGTTGACTTAAAAATGAAAATTCTTTCATTAAGTACTCACCCTCATGTCGTTTTAAGACCGCAAGACCTTTGAAACACAAATTAAGATATTTTTGATGAAATCCGAGAGTTTTCTGACCCTGCATAGACAGGAACCCAACTACCATGTTCAAGGTTCAGAAAGTTAGTAAGAACATTAATAAAATAGTTAATGTGACATTAGTGGTTCAACCATAATTTAATGAAGCTATGAGAATACTTTGTGCGCAAAGAAAACAAAAGTAATTTACATTTTAAAGCATTTAAAGAAAGTTTTTGTCAGAGCCCTTGTTATTCTTAATTTTGACGTTTATTTTCAATTTTACACCAGACATGTATATCGGTTCACAATATCGGTCATCTGTCTACTCTATCCATAATAATCAGTATCGGCCCTGAAAAAACATATCGTCTACCCCTAATATACAACTTTTTTTTGTATTGGTGCATATAGAGTTGGGCTTGACCGATTATGATTTTGGCCAATTATCGGCACCGATATGAATCATTTTTATGGCTTTTCGTATCGGTAATTTTTAAAACCGATAACCAAATTTGCTGATAAAATAATTTAAAAGCATGTAAAGAGTTTTTGTCAGAGCACTTGTTATTCTTAAACTGTATATAGGTTTAAAATATCGGTTATAGTCTACTTGGTCTGTAATAATCGGTGTCAGAATCAGCCCTAAAAACACGTTCACAAGAGTATCATGGCGTTTCTGGGTCTTAAATATGTCAGTTGGGTAGCTATGCAGGGTCAGAAAGTTCTTGGATTTCATCAAAAATATTGTAATTTTTGTTGCGAAAATGAACGAAGGTCTTATGAGTATGGAAACATCATGAGGATGAGTAATTAATGACATAATTTTAATATTTAGGTAAACTTCAATCTCTTTAAGAGTTTTAAATGAGTGAGGATGCATTTAATTGATCAAAATTGACTGTAAAAACATTTCAAATGTTATAGAAGGTTTCTATTTAAAATCAGCATATTAGCTTGATTTCTTAAGAATGAGACTGAGAGTAATGGCTGCTGAAAATTTTGCATCACAGGAATAAATTAGATTTTAAATAATATTAAAATAGAAAACAGTTATTTTAAATTGTCATAGTATTTCACAACATAGTGTTTTTCCTGTGATTTTGAACAAATAAATATAGCCTTGGTTAGCACAAGAACATTAAAAAATTTGACAGACCCCAAACTTTTAAACGGTAGAGTAGATAATAACATCCAGATTGTGTTTTCAAGCCATAGAGATAATGAGGAGAGGAACCATAATTGTTTTCAGGTAGTAAACAAATCATTATTTAGGCACTGCAACAGCCCCCTTTAAAGGATGAATAGATGAAGAGACAGATATTTATTTATTTTCAACAAAGGCATTTTCAAGACATCCCTGATTAACTTTCACAATTACAATATGTCACCCTTTTTTTTTTCTAATGTCTGTGATGTATTTGACTTCAAAGCCTACTAGTTGTTTCTTGCATCTCCAAAGTTTAAAAACACATTTGTATTTTTGTAAGTTGCATCTAAGATTCTCAACGTTGTTTTGTCTCAGTAAGGTCACCATGATCTTTCATGCCTAGCTTTCCGTTACTCAAAATTTGACCTTTTCTATTGCATGAAAAATAACAAAACTAGTTTTAGGTCCAAATCAAAGCAACTTTGAGGTAGCTGTCTTTCATCTATGGTTAAGAGAAATTTAATTGCTGGGGTTAATTGCAGGGCTCCCCATTAACAAAGTAGGCTATTGTGAGTTAGAGTAGCCCATGTTGAAGTCTGGATTCATCCGGTAATGATATGCACTGTTTGGGATTCCTTGTCTTTCGCTCTCCCAGATAAAAAAAAACAAAAAACCTCTAATGATGGATTTTCTCATCAGATCTGTGTCTTCGGATGGTTCCCTCTCTCCCATCTTTCTTCTCTTTGGAATATCAAAGGATCTAATCTCCATGGAAATCTTTCCGAACGTTTCCTTGGTAACCAGGCTGAGTTTCACATGGCTCGGATTTTCTTGTCTCAATTTTTAATTTATAACTTTTATCTTGGAGGTTGTGAAAGTGGTACAGTTCATGAAGTAGCCTTCATGAAAATTAACAAAAAATGTCAGTATTATTGGCTATCTACAGACTTTTATTTGGTCAAGCCTCACTTGGAAAGGATAAAAGTGCTAAAGCCTCTTAAAGCAGAATGCCACAAGTTTGATGTGCACTTTAGGAAGATTGTGGACCATATAATGATAAGGTACGATTTAGGATAGGCGAAGCAATCTCTTCTTTCAGTCTGTTACCTAAAATGTGCTTTTATCTTGTCCTGTGTGAAATATGAACACCTGTGTTGTTTTTTTTACCTTCTCTTGGATTCTTTCCGTTGTTCCCTAGAGCTCCTGGGATGTTTCATTCTTCATGGACAGTGATTCTACCACCATTGTGACAGAATGTACCCATTTCCCAACTTTATAGATGGTCTGAAACACTTTTCTTAATCATTTCTTGGTCATACTGCCCATTTTTTACTACTAGGGTAGTTGCAAATCCTACTTTTTTTAAAGAATTGACAAAGGAGACCCTGCCAAACCGGTGGACCTCTCCTTCAAGATAACGCATGCAAATTTCAGCTTTCCTATTCGCTTCCTGCCAGGGGATTTTCGCCCAGACCTGTAATGAAATTTAGGAGCAGTCGACTGTGAGTTTGGAGTCTCAGGAGCTTGGGGGAGCTTAGAGGAGGACCAGAACCATTTAGCTTAAGGAAATGGCTTTGACAAAAGACCGAACACTGGGACGTGTTTCTCGGGTCAGTGATTTACAAGGGAGGACCAATTGAATGTATTTAGCTGGCGCAAATAGGCCACGCTAATCTGAGAAAGCAAGTTCCTTCGAACAAAGTTGTTTGTGAAAGAGGATGAAGTCAGTGCTTTCGCGCAAAATTTCATAATGGGATCTTTGTGATGGTGTGGCTTTGACTTTTGGTACAGAAAGGACTGGGGGAAATTCATGTTTCTGTGATCTACATCAAATCTGGTTTAATCTATGTTATCTGATATGTTCTAATTGTTACTACGTCTAAAATGACGTTTTGGAATTAGCAACAGAGGCATTGGATGAGCTGCGTAAGAAATTAATCCTACTCACAATGACGTTTTTTAACGACAAAAAATGGACGAAAGTCTTGAAATATATCATCTGATTGATGTCTTAAGGTGTGGAAACCGTAGTATAAGCGGAATAATTAACTTTCAAAATTCTTAAAAAAATAATGCATTCTTTCTAAGAATTCAACTGCCTGTTGTCAATTATTCTTACTAAATCTGTTAAATTGTGCCATGTGGCATCTTTCTTTCTTGAAAATACCTCTTTTTTTGTCAAAATAATGGTATGTTTGTAGCAGAAAACCTTACCTAGGATTTTTCCCCCTTAGAAGTGTCAATATAACGTCTAAACGTATTTTTAGAGATTAAGTGGCCGATAATGGTGATGGTTGTCTACTACTGGTAAGGAGACACTGGTTGTCCATCCCCTGTATTTTTCAGTGACGTTTGACAGTTGTCCACCCCGTAATCCGGTAGATTACTGTCATTAGAGGAGGAGGACAAGAGCAGGTGTCGGAAGAGAATAATTCCAGTGGACAGCAGCAGTCTATTGTGGAATATTGGGATATGATGTGCCTGTTGAAGCTGAGGACTGTTCTAGACTCTGTGACGACTGTATGAGCACAGACTGTGTGAATCTTTTGAAATTGTACTTCTTAAAATACAGTTTAATACTTTCTTCTTTTGTAAGCAACTTTTTGACACCTGTTTCTAAAATGGCTTTTCAACTGAGTTTCAATGTGTTGCTGTGTATTCCCAATATATTCTGGGTTGTCACTAAAAGAGAACTAGGGTGTTCTAGGTGGTTGTTTAGAGGTTACTTTGGCAATTGATAAACAACGTTATTATAGTTACTAGTGTGTTCTGGGCGTTTGCTAGGGTGTTCTAGAAAAATAGCTTGGAAGCCACAAAAGTGTTTTGGCTGGTTGATAGGAGGTTACTAGTGTGTTCTAAGCCGTTATTAGGAGGCTACTAGGGTGCTCTTGTTGGTTATTAGGATGGTTTCAAGGTTTTTGGGAATCATGAAGTTGCTTGTGTTTTGGGTTGTTTCTAGGAGGTTACTAGGATGTTCTAGGCAGTTGCTAGTGATTTCTGGGTGGTTGATACAATGGTTTTTGGGCAGTCATTAGATAGTTAGTTAGTGTTTTGGACTTTTGCTATAAGTTTACTATGGTGTTCTAGTCACTTGCTCAGAAAGTACAGTACTACAGTGTCTTGGTGTTTGCTAAAAAGTTACTGGTAGTTTTGGCGGATGCTTGGAGCTTACTAGGGTGTTCTGGGCAGTTGCTAGGAGGTTATTAGGGTGTTCTGGGTGGGTTAATTAGAGGTTACTAATTTATTTTTAGTGATTGGTAGGAAGTTACTAGAGTTTTGGGTGAATACCAATATGAACTGGGTGGTTGCCAGGAGGTTTTTACTGTTATCTAGGAAGTTATAGGGTTTTAGGTGATCACTAGTATGAAGTGGGTTGCTAGAAGGTTGTGTTTTAGTGATTTTAGTGTGTTCTGGGTGGGTACTAGGAAGTTACTAGTGTTTTGGGTGGTTGCTAGAAGGTTACTAGTGTGTTCTGAGTAGTTATTAGGGGGTTACTAGTGTGTTTTAGGTAAATAGTGTGTTTTGGCCATTTGCTAGGAGGTTATTAGGGTGTTTTAGGTGGTTGCTAGTAGGGCTGCAACTAACGATTATTTTAATAATCGATTAATCTGTCGATTATTTTTTCGATTAATCGATGAATCGGATAAATTTTAAAAACAAGGGATTTACAACCCTTTATTCAAAAACAGAACTAAAATCTTTAGAAAGTGCACGAACATGTTGCTCCTTGAACTGTTATAATAATAATAATAAAATAAAAATGGACTAACACAAAAAACATACACATGTATGCTTTACATCTGCCAAATATATAGACTAAATAAACTAAAATTACTATCCGTCAAGACAGCGGATTGCTGTGGTGTACATGCTGCATTTCCCATCAAGAAGCCTCTCAAATTAAATTCCTCAGTGCGCATTAAAAAAGTCATGTGACTTTGCACGCTGGAACGGGATAACTTGACTAACTTTCTGCTACATTCATTCTGCCATGGCGGTGTTTAGTGTCCTGCCATCAGCAGCGACCAGCTGGAAGAGTTCCGCATTCAAATGCACGCAAAACTGGCCTCAAAGCCCCAGCAAAAGTAATTACCATGAATGTGTCAAGGCAAAAATTAAGAAAATATTCGAATTACTTATTAATAAACTAGTATTTTCTGATTCAGTGTTGCAAAGATGAAATTGATGATCCTGCCATCTGCTCATTAATGCGGCGCCTAATGCATCTTTATGGATTAGCTAATGAAAGAGTTTTGTTTTCGATTTTAATTATTTCGTTTTATAGTAAAATAATAATTTTAAGCTTTCTATAGATATTGTGTTTGTGAGGCAATTACCTGGGTTTCGGTTAATTATTGTGAAGCGCTCCTGTTTAAACCAAAGATATCAAGCGTATTCTGTTTGTTTTCTTTAAGAGCACATTTTGTTGATACTGTTAGTACACACAAACTAAGGTAGACCCTTTACAGTTCCGGCCCGGGTGGTAAATTACTCTTACCTTTATGAGCAAAGCGCGCTTCTCTCCGCACAAACTTTGGAATTATCTTGATTGAATGATTAAACTAATATTGTGATATGTTTTAAGTTTTTTATATCAATGGATTTTAATTTAAATCGCGATGAATTAAGCAGGCTTTTGATCTGTCTGCCGCTGTTTGCTAGGTATAACTTTAAAAAACAAAAACTTGAATTTAACAAACAAAAAGTGTTCCAAATATATCTCTAAATTAACTTTATAAACTAAAGGAACGAAAATAAATGTAATCACTTTGCTATTAAAAACAGCAGCTGTGTAATGAGGAAGAGAAAGAGAAAAAAAGACAGTCGGACTGGAAATTCAGTTGGCCAAAAATTGATGAGCTGTCTGACATTTTTACAAGGAATGTTTGTTTAATAGCCTATTTAATACTCTTAGGCTACTTTCTTAATTAAATATATTATTTCTTTGATTTATTTTAGCGTTTTTAGGCTGCTTGTTCGCTGACTGAAGTGTAGGCTATATAAAAAACAACGTGTCACCGTCACAGCCCTATTCAAAACTGAGACGATTTCACCTCAGCAGAGCTCCTCTTTCTCCTCACGGTTGTGGTATGTTTTCGACACATTATACAGACAGACAGTGTTACAAAAACTATAGAAGTAGTTTTCTCCATCTCCACTATCCAACGACCCGTACAGCAGCTGTTTTGCGATCGAGCATTGGCTGCTGTGAAAGTACGCTAGCCAAAGTAGGCTTAAATATCAAACATGTTTGATATAAATCGGGGCAGCATATATAATGTAGAAACGGTGCTTTATGCTCAAATGTTCCAGTTTTGCGCATAAGTTAAATTCGCATTTTTGGATGGAAACACAGCTTATGAGGTGCCGAACTCTGCTGGCATCAGTGCGGGAGAGAGACCGAATGTGTCCACTCCGCTCTGCGCTCAATTATTTTTTTAATATATATAATAACATCCAAATGTCTCTGCGTCGCGCGACACAACGAATCGATTATGAAATTCGTTGCCAACGCTTTTAGTAATCGATTTTTATCGATTTTATCGATTCGTTGTTGCAGCCCTAGTTGCTAGGAGGTTACTAGTGTATTTTCTAGTGATTGCTAGGAAGTTACTAGGGTTTTAGGTGGTTACTAGTGTGTTTTAGTGATTTCAAGGAAGTTACAATAGTTTTGGCTCATTACTGCAGTAGGTTAATAGTGTGTTTTGTGCAGTTGCTAGGAGGTTACTAGTAGAGGAAGGTACAGTACTAGTGTGTTTTGGTGTTTGCTAAGAAGTTACTGGTAGTTTGGCTGGATGCTTTGAGGTTACTAGCAAAACTATAGAACACCCAAGATGGGTCACTCGTATAGTTTGAATGGGGAAAAATGCAACGCTCATTATGGCCGCGAAGTCTCGCTTTCTTAATGAAACAGCCAATCGTTGATTAGTAAAGTCAGCACATCACTGCAGCTGCCGTTAGAATTTCAAAGATGGCCACCAAGTGGAATGACTTGCCTTAGGTACTTTGTTACTAGTGTCTTCTGGGCAGTTGCTAGGAGGTTATTGGGTGGTTGCTATAGGAGGTTATAGTGTATTTTTAATTGTGCTAGGAAGTTACTTGGGTTTTAGGTGGTTACTAGTGATTTAGTGATTTGCTAGAACGTTACTGGGTTTTGAGTGGTTACTAGAGTGTAGTGTGTGTGTGTGTGTGTGTGTGTGTGTGTGTGGGCTAGGAAGTTACCAGTGTATTTTTAGAGCTGCTAGGAAGTTACTAGTGAGTTTTAGATTAACACTGTTTTGTAGAAAGTGATTACTGTTTTGGGCAATTGCTAGGGGGTGAATAGGGCATTTTAGTCAGTTGCTAGGGGTGGTAATGGTGTTCTGGGTGGTTGTTAGTAGGTTTTTTAAAGTTTTTGGATGGTCATTAGTAAGTTACTAGTTTCTTGGACGGTTGCCAGGAGGTCACTGGGGTGTTCTGAGCAGTTGCTAAAGGAGATTACTATGGTGTAATATTGAAATCTACCTTGAGCCTAAGCCTTAGAGGGCACTCCTATTAACAGTTTATTATCTCAGTCCTCTGATAGATTTCTTTTTGAGTGATCTTTAATATTTTCTCTTCAGATGATATCACCGTTTGGAATTTCCTACACATAATTATATTAGCTCTACAAAGCAGTTTAGACATGATTAGGCTATTCATCTCTAACCAGCAACAAATCCATGAAATATGGAAGATCTGGAATTCACCTATCAACATAACTGATTTTAATATCAAAGTCATAAACTGTTCCAGAATCAGCACTTCAGAAAAGTGCTGAACTATTTCATACATGTGTGGTTTGGTGTTCTTGGCACATTTATCTCTTCATAACACTTTCAGCTCACTGTGGTTGCCCAAGACAAAGCATATGGTGGTGTGTGTGTGTGTGTGTGTGTGTGTGTGTGTGTTGCTAGTGACAGGATATGCTGTGTTTAGAAACAGTACATTTGTACTTTAGGCCATAAGGTCTTATTTAGTCCCAAATTTATCCAGAGTGCTTTTGTTTATTTTTCTAAAAACACACAGGGTATATTTGGAAAGGGTTCTCCTCTGACACTCCATCAGATGTTTATCCCCAGGCAAAGAAACTTACGAAAGAAAAGAAAACACTCATCCGTTCTCATATGAAAACCTGTGGCGTGTGAGAGGAATAAAGTTATACAAATACATCAATAATGTTTTATTTCTCACAGGCATTCTCTGTTGGAAGCAGCCCGACTGACCTTCTGTTTCCTTTTTTACTTTCTGCTTGTGTGTGAAAGAGATTTTGGTATATGCTTGGTATCAATACTTCATTGAATGAGTAAAAAAATTATATTATTATTATGTTATCACAGCAATTTTGTAACACCCTGTAGATACCCTCACTGTTGCGTTTCCTGTAGAAAAGCAACACGTTTCTAAATGCAGAGCCAGTTTGAATTGCAATGAATGGAGGGACGTCCCAGACAATCTTAAAGCTACTCAATCACCAAGCCAAATATTTGATGGGCTTTTCCAGCAGTCACCGCAGGGGTCTGTTCTCCTTGTCACTCACGTCTTTTTCGTAAATAGCGTGGAGTCTCTCTCTGCGTCTTATCTTTCTCTCATGAGATGTGCCATCCCTGGAGACACTAAAGATATTGGGGATATTTTATGGTAGTGGTCTGTCACTATGAAAGATCCTTTCACCTTGCAGGAGTAATATGGCATTTTGTTATTTAGTTAATAGTCATTTTTGTTGTGGCAGGGTCAAAGTGTTTGATGTGGTTGAACCATCAAATTTTACAAGACAAAAAAAAAACTGAATTGCAAGATACAAACTCGTATTTGCTAGAAAAAAAAAGTCAGATGTTTTTATCTCAACATTCTGACTGTCTAATTTGCAAGTACAAGTTTTAAATCTCACAATTATAAGAAAAAAAGACAGAATTGCAAGCTTGTATCACGCAATTCTGAGAAAAAAAATTGAGCATTTAAAAAAAAATTATTCAGTGACCGAAAAGGGCTTTCTTAATTACATTTTAAAATATGAATATAAATATTAATTACATAAATTAGAATATCTTACAATTAATTTTTTTTTCTTGCAATTGCTAATTTACACAGTTCTGACCTTTTTTTGCGTGATACAAACTCGCAATTTAGATTTTTTTCTCAGAATTGTCAGATATAAACTAGTAATTACGTGTTGTAAAGTCACAATAGCAAGTTATAACGTCAGAATTGTGAGATATAAATTCACAGTTCTGAGTAATAAACTCACAATTCTGAGAAATAGTCAGAATTGTAAGATACAAACTCGCAATTCTGAGTTTATATCTCGCAATTATGAATTTATAACATTATTGCGATTTATAAATTGAGAAATTGTGAGATATAAACTCGCAATTCAGAATTGCGTGATATAAACTTGCAATTGTAAGTTCTAAAGTAAGAATTGCATGATATAAACTCACAGTTCTAAGAAATAAACTCACAATTCTGAAAAAAAAAGTCAGAATTTTCAAGTCTCAATAACTTTTTTTTGTGGTGGAAACGGGCTTCCATAATAACATTTTAAAATACGTTCAAATAAAACGATTATTTTAAATTCTTATTAAGGTAATAATTTAATTAATGTAAGTATTTGATGAGAAATGTTTGGTTTTGTATTGAGATCTTTGTATTTGGATTGGAGATGTTGGTAACCTGACAAATCAGAGCAGTTTGAGACAGTGTTGATCTCTTCTAAAACTCTTGAATACTGTTCTCTTTCTCAAAAAAACTCAACCAGATTGAATCAGTTTAATCTTTTTGCTTTCTATGTGAAGCAATGGACAAGATCTTTCTTGATATTTTTATCTCTTAAAGGTCGTATTCTGAAACTGCCATCGAACTCATAAATGTTAAATGTCTTATTAGAAGTGTACTGAAGTAATATCACGCTTGACACATTTTCTATTGGACTATGGTCCCTCACTCCATCCGGATCGTTATTTCTGTGATTCTTTGAATGAATAAAAGCCTTGAATCTGATCTTGGAGCATCACTAGTTCAAGATTCCTTTCATAGAGTAGAAAGGCAATCCATGCTTTTCGTATTCTTCTATTGTTGAGAAGAAGAAAAGCGGAAGACATTTCCATGCCCTGTTTTTCCTTTCTCTCCATCTCCGCGAGTCTAGCGAGATTGAATCTATATGAGGGAACATTAATTAAAAGGATATACAGAGAAGAACAGCACTGTGAGATAGAACCTTTCCTCTTGAATTTGGATGAGAAACTTTGACCGCTTTTCATCTTCGTCTCTGGCTTACCCAGCCATCCCTTTTCTTTTCCTCTCCATCTGTTTTCTTTTCTTCTTTAAGTTTGCGTTTGAGCCTTTTTTTTTTTTGATTCTGTATTTTTTTTTCTACCTTCCCCAGCGTCATTAAGTTGGTTTTCTACATTGATTTTATACACAAATATTCCATGTCTCACCTTGAGATGCCATTCAGCGCATTTGTATTTAAGCCATGTACAGATTTATCACCATAGCCATAATCAACTGGAAATTAGTTTAAATGACTTGAGTGTTAATATGGACTACTATGAATATTTTATGCCATTTTTTGTCATTTTGGAACTTGGCAGACTCTGTCCTCATTCATTTTAACTACAGTGAAAAAAGTGACTTATTCAAATATTGATATTCTTCAAAAATGCACCTTTTGTGTTCCACAGAAGAAAGTAAGTTTGGAATGAGATGAATAAAATAATGACTGAATTTTCATTTTTGCAGTGAACTATTCCTTCAAATCACATTTGCTTTGTACTACAATGAAGAGTCATCAGCACTAGAGCTTAACAGAAGTTTCTAAAAGTAAATGTACTGTTCAATGTGCTGTTTTTTTTTTTGTTGGTATTTTATTATCTATTAATATCTACAGTATATGTAATAGTTTAGATTTTTGCCATTTACACTCTTAAAAATAAAGGTTCCAAAAGGGTGTTTTTGTACTGATCCAATAGAAGAACCATTTTGGTTCCCCAAAGAAGCTTTCAATAAACAGTTCTTAAAAGAACCATTTTAAAAAGTCTAAAGAACCTTTTTTGACTATAAAGCACCTTTTCTGCATTTGAAAGGTTTCGTGGATGTTCAAGGTGCTTCATGGAACCATCAATGCCAATAAAGAACCTTTATTTTAAGGAGTGTATTAAGGTTGATTTCTTTGGTTAAACACCTTATTGGGAAGTTTTGCAAATGCCTTTGAAGACAAATACAAATTTAGGCTTCTACGAAATTGTTTCTTTATAAGCCATTCGCATGGTAAAATATATGAACAGTGGCTGATTCTTCAAGGCAAAGGAATGACATTAGAGACTATTGACCTGATGATGATGGTGGATATGAATCTTCTTGCCCTTCGGGTTTATTTTGATTGCAAAGTGCCACATGGGACTGTGAGCTGGTTAATTATCTAGAATCAATAGTTCAGCCATAAACCAATTACATAATCCCACTAGAGAAAACAGGACAATACCCTTATGGATTCTGCATCAGCATTTTAAGTTCTACTAGACAAAAAAAGCCAAAACTTCTAATAAGGATAAATTAGCTGAGGTTATTTTTACCGTAGATCCTTGCGTAAACAATCAGCCCAATTTTGTGACCTAAGCGTCGGAATCAATGAATCAACAGACATTGTTTAAAATTGCTCATCTGTGCATTTTCCTTTTTCATGTCTTGAGGGACCGTATTTCAAATAGTATGGCACGGATACATTGTTTATGATATTGGAATATTAATAGTGTTGCGTAATTCCCCAGCTTCCAGTCCCTTCTGTCTCTTATCCCTGTTTACGGCCCCAGTCCTCTAGCTTTGTTCGTGGCAGCGCACGTCAATCATTTGTCAGAGGTAGAATAGGGCCGTGGCAGGGAGATCAAGGTTTTAGATCAGGCCTTTTCCTTTTTCAGGCTTTGAATCTGTTTGTGAGTTCAATGGTTTAAAGCTTCCAAAAGGGGGGTTTTGCAGTGATGCCATGGCACTATCTTTGTTCACCTTTCAGTGAACAGTTCTTAAAGGGAACCCTAGGTAGAAAATCCATGAAAGATTAACGCTATTTAAAAATCCACAAGGTTTTATACAAATTTTTGACTGTAGGTGGTGCCATTATTTCGATTATGTGAAATGGTTGAGCTGTTTTTCCCGTAACACAATTCGGAATACACAACTCTAAACTAAAATACTGATGCGATTAGGGTTGTCATGATTAGTTAATTCTAATCAACTACTCGATTTTTTTTTTTTAAATCCTCGGTTTCATTTTGCCTGCATCTACTAACCGGCAAAATACCAGAAGTGGTATGCAACCTTTTATCTTTTTCATTATGCTAAGTGTTTATCGCAATTTCAAAATAAAAGGTAAACCCTCACTCTGAGTTTACATGTTTTGATGTCCACATATTTATTAAATTACAGTGGCTATAGCATTTCTAAAGACACAGATATAACCAAATATTAAAAATTAAGTGGACATTTGACTTAAATATGTTGTTAAATCAATATTAAACAAGGATTAGATTGCGCAGTGAAGTGTAAAAACAATCGTCAGGCCATTGGCGCCCTCTGCAGGCCTTTGTTGTAATGCGTAACGTACATTAGCTCAATTGTTTATAATATATTATTTCAGCAGTTTTGTGCAATAAAGCATATGATTTCTTGCTTTTGATTCTTTATGTCAAGGGTCACCAAACTTGATCCTGGAGGGCCGGTGTCCTGCAGAGTTTAGCTCCAACTTGCCTCAACACAGCTGCTTGGAAGTTTCAAGTATACCTATTAAGACCTTGATTAGCTGGTTCAGGTGTATTTGATTAGGGTTGGAGCTAAACTCTGTAGGGAGTGTGGTGACCCCTGCTTTATGTGAACTAATTATTATTGCTATTATGTATGCATTTGAAGTAATTTTAAAGGCTATTGTTCACTTACATCTATTTTTATTACCACAAAAAATATTATAGGGCCCTATGAAATCCGTTTTCTGTTTTTTCTGTTTTAATTTTTCTGTACTAATGGTTAATTTTATATTAATGGTTAAATTAAATTGTTTTAATTAAAAAGCCTGTCTAAATAATTGAGTTTTACCAAATTCTTTTCCATTACTTTTCTGGATTCCATTTGAATGTTTCCAGTAAATTTTAATAATCAAAAGCATCTTCAATTAATTAATTTTGTTAAAAATAAAATGTTCTTAAATTAGCCATTTAGATTAATTGATTAATTTATAAATTAGTCTATAGATTAATTGATATAAAAGTAGTTACGATGCCACATTGTACAGATTTTGGTTGTAATTTTCAGTCGAAGAGCAACAAGAGAAGCGATGCAAATCTTTACTGCTTTCCTAGCATTAAAAAAAGGAGGAAAGAATGGGAAGATGCCTGTGGATGAATAAAACTTCCTAAAGACCCGCATCTTTGTTTTCTCTACTTTAGCCCTTATGCCTTTGAGGCTTTTAGTAGACCACAGCTACTGAAAGAGCTTACATATGGCAGAGACACGAAATGCTAGATACCATCCTGGCAAGATATAAACATGCAATGCTTGCCACAATGCTGCAGCCACTGAAGGAGTTTCTCAGTGTGGATTTCACTCGATATCTGGATGCATTTATACTCTTTGCGGGGGAAAAAAAATGTTACAGAATTTGGTTTAAGCCTAATCTTATATCTATCACCACCCGTAAGCTCTTTCAGTAGCTGTGGTCATCGTATCAGTATTTTATTTTCCGTGTTGTGTTGCAGTAAAAATAGCATCAGTAGCGGCAGTAGTTCACCAAATGCAACCATTTTATGTCATCAAAATGTGGATTTTTTTAATTACGTAAATCTTTAATGGGTTTTCTACTGTATCTCAGTAAGAGACATCATTTAGGTTATATAAAGTCATACAAGAACATTTTAAGTTTATAAAGAATCTTGTTCAACTAAAAAGAACCTTTAATGCAATGGAAAGTTTCTGTGGATGTTAAAGGTTCTTCCTTTATTCTTTACCTTTATTTTTTAGAGTGTAGGAGTTTATGCTAATGCTAAAGGCAAGGTGATGAAGAGTCAATGAGTAAGTATTTTTATATACCTATAATTATAAGAGTTGGGTTCTGGTCATAATATAGCCCAAAATCTGTCAGAATTAGATTTGACTTAACAACCTGACTGAGTCATACAGCTGTTGAAAGACATTGTCTGGGATAAACAGATGGCGGGAAAGATATTCAGTAAAAGCTGAAGAACAGAGATGTCCCTGATGTCCCAGACTGTTTGAGTACATGTAGACAACTAAACATCAGGGGGTCTGTTTTTAGGGAAGAGCAGTTGTCTGGCTTGTACCAATGTGATTTCAACAAACCAATTTATCCAAATATAATTTCTGTCCAACCATGCTTTCTTGCACTTCAGTCGCTTACATAAGACAGTTTCTGATTTGCATATTCAACACTTCACTTTAAAATATTCATCAGCTTAATGAATATTGATGTAACATTTGACTACCGTTAACTACACCCTGCCTGAAGTGAAAGCGACAAATAGTCTGTAGTCTGGATGCAGTAATGGGCCTTTTAGGGGTTTTAAAAAGAATATAATTATCCAAATGATGCCTTTTGGATGTCCTTAACACATTACTTCCACAGAAAACAGGAAACACACTCATCCTGAACATCCCAAACAGAGCCTCTTTTTATTTTTTGTGCATTCCTTGTTTAAAAATGCCTGTTTCAATTAGTGTGATTTAGTGCTCATAAGATTTTAATGAAAAGATCACAAGACATGATTTGTCTCAATAGGAGGTTTAACGACTCTGTTGGGGGCTCTTTAAAATCGGTTGAAATGAAGGAAGCTTTGCAGGCTTCGATAAGAAGTGTGTGTGTGTTCAGAATAATCTGTTAGAGATAGAGAGGGCATAACAACGGTCCAGGCCTCATCGAGTTAAAATCAGTGAATAATAAGGGAGAAAACCGAGGAGAGGAAGTGTCAGTGGGTGGACACAGCTCTCTAATCTTAGTGTCTTTGGAAAACCTGCTCTTAGCTTTTCAACTTTTCCTTTTATTTGCTCTCCCTCTCTTCTCATCTGTCTTTCTCGGTTATAAAGTCAGACCTTCCAGAAGAAATGTAGCGTTGTTAACAAGGAAAATGTTCTGTTAACCCATCACCTTGAGTGCCACGGATTTCTCCTAAATCGGCTTTAAAATTTGCTGATAATTTACACAACCCCATGTCATTCAAGATGTTCATGTCTGTCTTTCTTTATTTAAAAAAGAAATTAAGGTTTTTGAGGAAAACATTCCAGGATTTTTCTCCATATAGTGGACTTCAATGGGGATTAATGGGTTGAAGGTCCAAATTCCAGTTTCAGTGCAGCTTCAAAGGGCTCTACATGATCCCAGTTGAGGAATAAGGGTCTTACTTAAGGCGCTTTTCCACTACACAGTACCAGCTCGCCTCGGCTCGACTCGACTCGGCTGTTTGGTTTTCCACTGTGTAAAAGTTGTACCTGTACCTCCACAATAGTACCTGGTTGTCATAGCGACGCTGCAGGAAACTGCCGTGACGTGATCTTCTACGCGACACACACCCGCTGTCTGCACCTCCTCGTTTGACCACGGCGTATTCTTCCAAGTTGCCATAATATGTAATGGATTGGATATGTCACGCAATCTCTGGCCAAACTTTTTAAAAATGGCGGGGTTATTCTGGATACTATTGCTGGCGCGTGCAATGATGACGCAGTGAATAGTGACGATTCTCTCTGACCAATCAGCAGTCTGCTGTGTTTTCACGTCACATTTTAGTATCGCCTCAGCTCGCTTGGAACCTCGCCGGAGGTGGTACGAAAAAAAGTACCTGGAAGCCGGTACAGGTACAACTTTTACACAGTGGAAAACCAAACAGAGCCGACCCGAGGCGAACTGGTACTGTGTAGTGGAAAAGCGCCATTAGTGAAACCGCACATGATTTATTAATTAGAGTTTAAATGACTTTATTATGTGAAATGAAAGAGGCTGTTGTGTTGATATTACACAAGATATATTATTAGATTATACGATTCCTTTATTTGATCATAAATACAGTACTATTGTGAAATATTATTACAATTTAGAATAAATGTTTACTATGAGTATATTTTAAAATGTAATTTAGTCCTGTGATGCAAAGCTGAAGTTTCAGCATCATTACTCCAGTCTTCAGTGTCACATTGATCTTTCAGAAATCATTCTAATATGCTGATTTGCTGCTTAAAAAACATTTATTTTTTTATCATTGTTGAAAACAGTTGTGCTGCTTAATATTTTGTGAAAATATTATCCAGGATTCTTTGATTTAATAAACATCAAAACCAGCATTTATTTAAAGTAGAAATCTTTTATAACATTATAAACTTTCACTTTCGACCAATTTAATGCATCCTTGCTGATTATAAGTATTCATTTCTTGGCAAAAAGAAATCTTTTCGCTGTGTATTTCAGCTTGGAAAAGAGCTAAGACCACTTTTTAGAGTTTTTGTTATATAAAGGGGTTGACCTAAAAAAAAGAAGTTTAAAGTTAAGTTCCTTTTATCTTTTTGTTTATCTGTCTCTTAGGAAAGGAAGTTATGCGCACATCCGTTTCTAGAGATCTACCGAGAAGGAATGATCCACTATATGGGTCCGCTGGCTCGGCAGGGTGATTTCTATGTTCCTGAAGTTAGAGAGGCCCAACGATGGCTATTGGGAAAAGAGTCTGAAGAGGATGGGAGAACAGACATCACAGGTATTTATTCAATTCAAAGATGTTTTTTTTTTTCTCACTTGTTAAACTTAAAAAGGTAAATGATAAATGATATCTCTTACTGAAATATGTAGTAGAAAACCCATAAAAAATTTACATTATTTAAAAAATCCCCATCGTTTTATACTTTGGACTATGGGGGGTGCCATTATTTTGATGGCGTCAAATGGTTGCACTCGTGAGCTACTGGTGATACCTGTTGCTATTTTTACCCTAATGCAACTCGGAAAATAAAATAGGCAACTGATACGATGCCACCCTGTACACTGATACAAATGATTTTGTGGTGAAGTAAATAATATAGAAAAACAAATGTAATTTCTACATTTAATAATTTAGTTCAAGAATAAAGAAAGAGTAAATTCAATATTAGGACTCAATTTAAGCTTGTCGAATTTTAAATTTAATTTTATGAATATATTTTACTTGGAATTGTTGGTAATTTTTTACCAAGATCCTGTTGTTCCTACCATGCACTTAATGCACTTATGGAATAATTAATAAGGTTAATTTTTTTTTTTGCTGTTTTCGACATGTTTTATGGTTGCTTTAGTTGTTAGGTGAAGTAACTTGCTGTTTTGTAACATCTAGAGTTCATTTTCTACTCATTTCTTTTGCTAAATTTACTTAACTTAGTTTAGTAAATTTTATTTGATTCCATACTTACGTTTTGCAAGTTTTTGCACACATATTTTTAAGTAAATTTACTTGTTTTTTTCTCATTGTACAGCTTTTAGTTGTAATTTTCAGTTGAAGGCCAACAAGAGAAGCGATGTAAGTTTTCACTGCTTTCCTAGCGATATGAAGAAAAGAAAAGAAACGAATGGGAAGATGCCTGTGGATAAAGAAAACTTTCTAAAGACCTGCGTCTTTGTTCTTTCCACTTTAGCCCTGGCGCCTTTGAGGCTTTTAGTAGACCACAGCTACTGAAAGAGCTTACAAATGGCAGAAACGAGAAACGCTAGATGCCATCCTTGCAGGATGTAAACATACCGCCTTGTCAGCCACTGAAGGAGTTTCTTTCTAGATTTCACGCGATATCCATGATCATTTTGATTCCTTGCAGGGAAAAATCAACGGTACAGCATTTGGCTTAAGCCTATGCTTATATCTATCACCAACTGTAAGCTCTTTCAGTAGCTGTGGTCATTGTATCCGTATTTAATTTTTCTGTGACGTGAGCGTTTCGATTCCCAGCCAAGATTTTAAACTGCCCAAGTACTCTCCAACTGCTCATTGAGCACTAATAGTAGCCTATCACCAATTTAACAAGTTCACATTTAGTGCAACGTGCATTTCACTGGTTTAGCCCCAAAATCACCTTATGGAGATTTTGACGTGGATGTGTCATATTGGCTGAACTGTGCGATCACCTACATCTGCTCTAGTGATAATGAGACACAATCTGTGTGTATGTATGGCGTATTGCCCTGGTCAAACCAAAGCCCAGAGGTACCGCCGAGCAAATATGAAACACGGGTGAGCTGTTTGTGACCTGAGGGGTGTGTTGTCCACACCGGCTGTCCTGGACAGTGTGTGTGTGTGTGTGTGTGTGTGAGAGTCCTAGTGATGCCAGTTCCACCTGTTACCCTGAAACAAACACATAGTAATAACTATAATATATGATAGAGGAGAAGATTAAAGCCGAGAAGATGGAAGATTAAAGGACACATTTGAAGCCTGCTGGTTTATTGGGTCCAAATGTGCAGCTAAATTGAATATGTTTCACAGCATGTCTTGTTTCTACTGTCCTCTTGTCACTCAAACGCATGTTTGATCCTCTAGGGATAAGCAGACTCTCAAAATGAGAACTTGTTGAGAAGCAAAGACAGTTGCTAGTTGGTTTGTAACTTTCAAAAATGAACACTAAAAGATTACTTCACTTCTTCCAGAATAAAAATTCCATGTTGATTTATTCACCCCCATGTCACCCAAGATGTTTATATCTTTCTGTCTTCAGTTGAAAAGAAATTAAGGTTTTTAAAGGAAACATTCCAGGATTTTTCTCCATATAGTGGACTTTAATGGGGACCAGCGGGTAGAAGGTCCAAATTGCAGTTTCAATGCAGCTTCAAAAGCTTACATGATCCCAGCCGTGGAATAGGGATCTCAGTTAGAGAAACAATTGGTCATTTTCTTAAATAAAAAAACAAAACAAACATTTATATACTTTTTAACCACAAATGCTCGTCTTGCTCTAGCTCAACAACTCAACACGCATTACGTAGTCATGTTGGAAAGGTCACACGTGACATAGGTGACGTAAATACCAACCCAGTGTTTACAATGCGAATGTGCAAAGAAAGTTGGATATTGGATGATTTTGAAGTTGAAGTAAAAAATGAGATTTTCGCCATACCCTACCTTTTTGAACCCAAAGCACACAGACGAAGAACTAATGCAAGACAAGCATTTGTGGTTAAATGTATATACATTTTAATTGTTTTTTTGTTTGTTTGTTTGTTTGTTTGTTTAGAAAAATACCAATCTTTTCGTTACATAAAACCCTTATTCCTCGACTGAGATTGTGTAGAAGCTTTTAAGCTGCATTGAAACTGCAATTTGGACCTTCAACCCATTGGCCACCATTGAAATCCATTATAATCTTGGAATGTTTTCCTCAAAAATCCTGAAGAAAGACAGAGATGAACATCTTGGATGAAAAGTGACTTACATTGCATTCAAACTACACATGATTTCAATGTATGCATTTCCTAGGAATCAAACCCATCCCCATTACCAAAAACCATTTCAGAATTAATAGTATTACTACAAGAAGTAGTCAAAGTAGCATACTTGATTTTATTTTCCATATCGAAATATATTTTTTGCAATTTTTTGTCATGCTTTTACCCTTTTATTTCTGTCAGTTTTTTCAGTCGGTCTTCCTAGTACCAAAATAAATGTGTTTTCGATTTATTAGTGTACATTATACAGTATACCAAAAAATGTCACTTATTTTTGTGAAATTATTTTCAACTTTTAATGAGCATAAGTCTGCCAGCAGTGTGCCTGTAGTGACACAAAGTGCAGGGAACAGATGTGAACAGGAGAAAACAGATTTTCTAGTCCTTGATTGTGAAGTACTTCTGATTGTCTCTGAGCAGATGTCTGCCTGTTTTGAAATTGCCAGGGATGTTTCACTGCAATCTGTAAAGTCAGAAATGATTGACCGTTTAATTATTAATATGCACTATCATCTCTTTTTAAAGACTAAGTAAATTTCAATAATTAAAAAAAAATACAACTTAATGTTGTGATGTTTCAGCACTGTGTCAGCTACGCAGTCTTAGGCAGATAGCGCGAATGATGTTGTCAAGTGATGTTTTAGTTGTCATGCCAAAGGAATCGCTGTTTTGCTGAAGTGGTGCGAAGCTGACCTCGCTGCTCAGATTTAAGCATTCAACATCTGTTCCCTGGTGAAAGATGCTGTTCACGAAACAGCTTCAAAATGAGTTTTGTCAAAGTGGCATATTGCACTAAAATGTGCTTTAAATGGCAGGGCTTGTCTCTGTGTGTGGGTGCGTGTTGTGTGCGGCGGGTCGTCACATATGGGAAACCAAGGGTAATCGTAACACCTTAAATTTCACCAGGGAGAAAAAAGTGATTACTATTAAGCATACACTAAGGTTCTCTCTGCGTGATTAAATTTCATTGTGAGAAATTAACAACAAAAACAATTTTGAGATATACAAATTAGTTTCAATTTTATAGGGCCCTATGATTTCCGCAATGCAGAAAACATGGAGTCATCAAGTCATAAAAATGGAATTTACTGTAAAACACAAAATTTTGGATGAATAAAGCAAAAGTAGGTCACTCGAACTTGAATTAAAACACAATATGGACTAGCGTTTGTGAATATTAAGCCGCTAAATACTATTTAAATATGAATTCTGCATGTTGTAGACATACGTTTTTGTTTACTACACACATACCGAAGTGCGTGTGACGTTTGCTGTGTTTTCAACCTCTGCCGCCTCAAAATATGAGTACATGAGCACATGAAAATCATCTCTGGAACTGCTCTGAGAGTCAATTCTTGAGTATTTTACTGCTTTGAGTAGAAATACCGCCATATCATATACAAACAGAAACGTACAGGTCTTCACAGCAACGCTTCAAAATAAAAGTTTGATTTAACTTGAAGAAATTGTGACAGATATATTACTCAATGTAATGATAGTACTTCTACTAATAATAACAGGGTTCATACAAATACTATAAAATGAAATTCCCGGACTTTCTAAGATTTTTAGGCCCTCCTTTTTTGATTTTCAAGGATAGAGATCTCACTTACTGAACAATTACTTCTTTTCCACAAAAAAGACAAATATATAAATATACTAAATATAAAAATATACTAATTAAAAATGGCAAATATAAAGTGAATCACATGCGAAGTACTGAAGTATTACAAAGTATACTACACTTTTACTATAATAAAACCACATAAATCATTTGACTTAGATCAGGATTTCAAATCATTTCATCTGAATCATTCAATTTGTGAAATGATTCAGGAACCCGTTCCGATCTAAATCAAATGATTAGTGAATCATTTTGCAAAACAATGGTTTAACTGATTCAGAGTTTCAAAAAAGCTCCATTTCAACCATCACTACATGCTTTTTTTTAAATCGTTACAAGCAATATTGAAATTAGAAAATTAATAGCTCTTTTAATTTGATCTGGGTTTTGCAAAAGAATGACTGAAGTCAAGAGTTTGAATCAATCGTAGCGTTTTGAGCGTAAACGACTCAATTGATTTGGTTTACCTATTTCTCTGTTCGCGTCTTCAGCCACTACTACTGGCTTAGCTCGATTGTTTTCGAACACTAACTGAAATAAGCAAAAACGGTATTTCATGTTTTTTTGAATTGGATGAATTTTACGTGAAAAGATATGTGCTTATTGACCAAATTAAACACTTATTTCATAGATAAATTTTTTTTTTTCAATAACTCAGGCTCTTTTTTAAGTACCTCTTCAGGAATATTGCTATTTTCAAGGGTTTTCCAGGCCTTAAATTACAAAAAGTCAAGTTTACATACTTAAAGAACATTCGTTCAAGTTTACATTCGTAAAGAACCTTGTACGAACATTGTTTTTGAAAGAATAAATAAAATAATATATATTTTTAAAATAAAATCAATTAATTAGAGATGCTTTCGATTATTACAGTTTAATGAAACCATTCAAATGGAATCCTGAAAGTTAATGGAAAACACAGAATTCAGCAAAAATAAAAGTGAATTTGAGAAAAAAAAAACTTATTTCATAGGGCCTTAAAACATTTAGTTAAACTTTTAATAAATTGCTGTTAAATAGTACCCTGGAAATCCAGAGGTCTCGCGAGAGCACAATTTGAATTGTCTCTGCAAGACACTCTGGTATCGAGCAATGATGCATGTTACTGCAATACGTAAGCAATTCTGGGAACCAATCAAATCGGTGTATCTGATGTAGGCGGGCCAGAGGCGAGCTAAGCTGATGACGACAGCGCTGCGACGTCCGGAATCATTAGTAAACATTGAAAGAGATCTACAGATGAAAACCAGTTGTTTGAAACGGCTTTGGCCACTACAATGACCGAGTTAGACTTGGCTTTTCATTTAAAAGAGGAACAGAAAACCGCGCTCGAATCGTTCCTTTGCAAGATGGACGTTTTTGCTGTTTTGCCGACTGGATACGGCAAGAGTTTAATCTATCAGTTAGCTCCGCTGGTAGTTAAGCGTAATGGACGAACACGAAAAGGAACAGATCTGAAGCGGGCAATGCCAGATAGCATTCGGCAGTCCCGAGTCCTGGCTGTTAAAAAAGAAGTGGCGATAAATGTTATCGAACAAGGTCTACCTGGACAACCTGATCGGGATTGTGGTGGATGAGGTCCATCTCATTTACAAATGGTAAGAATCACTTGGTAAACTTACTGTAACGAAAAATTGTCTCGCTGCTGAATGAAACGCTTTGTCCATTCACATATTAGTTGATATAATGAATAGTTTGATCGGACCTAATTGTTTTATGAGGTTGATTTGGCTGTCGTAATTAATAGTTATTAATCTTGTCACATTGTTTATGTTATAACATTGAAATCCACTCTTATATGTTCACCGTCGCTCTGGATACGTCACACCATGTATTGTTGTGATTGGTCGTGGCGTTATCCAATTGCGTGCAGTGAGAGTTTCAAATGCACGCTTGGTGCCGCCCCTCGAGTTAGGTCCTTTTCATTGCTCGATGCCAGACCCTTAATCTTAATAGATTAGGGTCTGAATTTTTCCAGGCTAGTTAAATAGTGTAAGTTTTATGATTTTGATTAATTATATATACTTCTTGACTAATATTTTTTAATTTAAACATTAAAACAAAACAAATGGGGAAAAATTATTTCAGAAACGTTAAAATGTAAAAAAAAAAAAAAAAACTAATTTGGAAAAAAGTAAAACTGAATTTGGGAAGAAAAAAACTGATTTGACTTATCACCTGATCAGTGCATTTTAATAAAAAGAATCTCAAAATATTTAAAATGATTTGATTGATTTGATGATGAATTTTAAAACATGTTAGATTCTTTTTATTCAAATATACTGATGTATATATAATATACTGGTGCTTTTTTAAAAATGCATATTTTTGACCATTAAAAACATTAAAAGGTCAAAACAATTTAAAGCAATTTTTCAAATAATAAATAATATAAAAATGTTTCTATTACTTCAATATTAAATACAAAAATGTAATATTCTTACATTCTGACAGTCACAGCACACTAGGTTTTTTGTTTGTTTGTTCCATTTAAACACCAAAATCACTGAACACTGCAGTCCAGTTTAACTAGCCATTAAATACAAACAAATAGTACATCGTAATTTTAGTGCAAACATCCGTCCTTTCTATGTAAATTAGGCTCATTATAGAGTGCATATTCACACAACTCAGCACTATTTGCGTGCTGCAAACATGCCATTTCCTGCAGAAAGCGGGTGGTAAACAATTAAAAAGAGATGAGGTCTTTCCCTTCTTCTGATTTGCTGTTAAATTCTATACTGAGTCTTTCTAAA
>NC_133380.1:8855253-9039021 GCF_049309525.1 Garra rufa | reverse complement strand
AAAATAATAATAATAATATGAGAAAAAGGCTACCTGGTCTGTGCAATAAGTCTTGACAGATTTGTTTTATTTTTATAAACAGCCACAACACTGAAAAGACAAATACACTAATACAGGAAAGACTTGAATATGGTTGATCATAATGTTTGTCTCTTACATCATGCCAGAAACAACATAAGCTGATTCTAGAACTTGTAGGTTATTATCAGGCAAATAGTGAACCACAGTGTGACTTTATCGATCACAATCACTTGATCTAATCATGTGATCAACATTGAGATGTCAGAGAGCCAGACTGTCTGACAAATTTACAGACACATGTTTCAGCCTAAAACAAAATCCATAATGGTGAGAAGAGAAACTGCACAAATGTGCAAGTGATTTAAAAAAAAAAAAAAAAAATTTGTAAGTTCTTATTGGGTGCCTCTGTTTTGTAGCACCTTTTGAACAATTTTTACAAAAATTATTGACATTACAAAAGGACTAAACAGGACTGAAGGTAAAGGTTTTTGAAACTTTCTCAGAAGTGCTTATCTGATTTCTCTCTGAGCTTTTCCCCCCGTCATTAGATCTTCCTCATGCCAAGTTAAGAGCGTCTGCGACAGTTATTTTGGAATCCGACACAGTTGAGCTGAGTTGTGAGAATACTGAAGATCTGAAGATTGAGATGTGTGTCTTTTACATAAATGGAAGAGAAAGTAACTCCAAACAGAGTTCATCATGTCAGCTCTCACTCACTGGATCTCAGATCAGTATTTGGTCTGGAGATCAGAGTTCAGCTGTGAAAATAACCTGCTTCTACACTGTGATACAAAGACAAGTTAAAAAAACATCGGCTCACTCTGATCCAGTGACAGTAGCAGTCCAGAGTAAGATTTTCTTTATAACTGATCTATTTATAACATCACTAATCAACATTTTCAAATACAAATGCCAATACCCATACTTGTATTTGTATTGTGTGCTAGTCTCAACAGCGACCTCTACTGGTGAAACGTTGACAACAGCCACAGAAACAAGCGAGTAACCGTACATCTCTATGCATGTGGAGGATTCTTGTAGTAGAGCATTTCTGATATTATGTTATATTATTGTATTTTGTGCTGTATTATTAATACCAGTACTAATAAGAGTTAATTTTCCAAACTAAATTGACACTTTAACATTTTTCAAATCTGTTTTGTGAGTAACATTTATTTTTTAAATTAAACATATGTGTGACATATACCATACATCTTAACATACAAGCTTTTATCACAATGTACACCATCACAGATTTTAAAATGCATTGGAAAAACTTTTAAATATTAATGCACTAAATGCACCTTGTAACATAATTGAAATATCTTTTCAAACTGTATAATTGGCTTTTGTCTCTGGTAACTGATTTCCTACATACTGTAATATTAAATCTGTGTCAAATGTTAAATAAGACATTAAATATCACTTGACAGTGATATCAGATAGAAACACTGAGGTCTGTAATCATTATGCAGTAGTTCAGTTTTTACTCAAATATGATTTAATCTGATATCTTTTCTGTTGCAGCTGTTCCTCACACTATTCACACTCACTCTGAAGGTTATTCATTCACTCATACAGAATTGCTAATCTGTATTATTATTTTTTTTTACAAAATGTCTTTCTTTCATGATCCTGTGATCACATTGTATTTTTAAAATGAATTGAATAATAATAAAAATTCTCCACATAATTCCTCTGATTTAGTACTGCAATGTAAACATAGATTAAAACCTTTTTTTTGACAGACTCCTGGCTTTATTTATGTCTGGACTAATAAGATTCACCTGTCTGTGCCATTTTACCTGTAAGTACAATGTGCAGGTTTAGTTGTGAATAATCTGAACTTGATTATATAGAAACATGATAATAAATTCTATATCTCTGCAGGTTCTGCTGATGTTCTCAAAGAGCTGAACTAGACCTCCTCTTCTCTTTTAACTGTCAAAACATGAATGACCTGTTTCTTTTCTTTTTCTATTTCTTTACACTAAAGTATTAAATATTATATCTAATTTAGTCTATATGTATATTTTTTTATTCAGCTATAATACACACATTGCTTTTACCTTACAGACAAATTCTAACATTAAATCTGAGAATTGAACTGCAACAATTTTATAAAATGATCATAGTGTCCTGCTGGTTTTGTAAATTTTTTTTACACATTTCGTCTGCATGTTTTTAAACAACTTTAGATATTGAGTAAAATCCACACTGAGAAACTCCTTCAGTGCCTGCAACATCCTGACAAGCGTCGGCATGTTTACACACTGCAAAAAATGCTTTTCTTACTTAGATTTTTTTGTCTTGTTTCCAGCCAAAATATCGTAAAATTCTTAAATCAAGAAGGATTTTGTAGACGAATAAAAATTATTGTCTTGTTTTCTGAAAAAAACAAGTCAAAATTAAGTGTGTTTGTTTGCAAAATAATCTGCCAATGGGGTAAAAATTTTTTATCTTGTTTTCTGTTTGAAAAAAACATTCTTACCCCATTGGCAGATTTATTGCCAGATTTATGGCAAAAACTCACTTAATTTTGACTTGTTTTTTTTTCTGAAAACAAGAAAATTTCTACTCATCTAGAAAATCCTTTTTGATTTAAGAATTTTTTGATATTTTGACTGGAAACAAGACAAAAAAATCTAAGTAAGTAAAGCATTTTTTACAGTGCACCCTACCAGGGTGACATCTAGCATTTCTTTTCTCTGTTGTATGCAAGCTCTTTCAGTAGCTGTGGTCTACTAAAAGCCTCAAAGGCATCAGGGCTAAAGTGGAAAGAGCAAAGACGTGGGTCTTTAGGAAGTTTTATTCATCCACAGACATCTTCATGTTCTTTTCTCCTCTTCTCATCACTAGGAAAGCAGTGATAAGAATCACTTCTCTTGTTGCCCTCAACTGAAAATTACAACCAAAAGCTGCATAATGTGGCAGCACATCAGTATTTTATTTTCCAAGTTGTGCTGTGGTGAAAAAAAAAAAGCAATAGGTAGCACCAGTAGTTCAACAAGTTTAATTATTTGACGTCATAAAAATAATAGTTTAAAATATGTATAAAACTTTTTTTTTTAATCTTTGAAGGGTTTTCAACTAATTTCAGTAAATGACAATTTATGTTTTATTTATCTTTCAAGGGTTTTCTACATATTTCAGTAAATGACAATAATATGTTATATTAATAAGTCTTAATAGCCAGGGTGCCCTTTAATATTGATTTAACATTGATGCTTCCTCGCTTGACCACTTTATCCTTCAGCCTGCAATCCAAAAACTGATTAAAGTTTATCTTGAAGGAATCTCAATTCTCTAATTACACCCTGATTAGTCCAAAAAAAAAAAAAAAAAAAAACTCATGCACATAGAAATTCTCCTCTCCCTTAAAAATGGCCAGATTCAAATAAGGTTATGAATGAATGTTTGTTCCAGGTGCAACTGCGACATCTACTGGTAAAACTTTGCCTTTTCTGACTCTAAACTGCATGATTTAACGTGAGATCTTTTCTGTTACAGCTACTGTTCATCCTAAATGTTGTTTATCTACCTATACAACAACACAATACTGATTTGTCAGTTTTGCATCAATGAGACGGTCTCTTTAAAATCTCAGTAAAACAGCTTAGAATAAACATCTCAGAGTAAACAAAGCTGAAGACTAATGGCTTTCAGTTGTGCTGGTTTGAATTGAAAAAATGTATAATGTCTTACTTTATAAGATCACTAATGGTACAGTTATTTTCGCTACATTAAAATGAAGATTTAAAGTATATTTGTGGACATACTTTACATAATATATCGTTATACAGCAGAGATAGCATGTGTATGCTATTTCAAATTCAACCTGTGGGTACAAAATATGTTACATCTGCCCTATTCAATAGTGCAAACGGCTGTAAGTGGTATATCAAATATACCACATTAACTCAGAGTTGATTTCATGGTGTTCTGTATTATGAAGAGAAAGCAACTACAAACAGTTTATCATGTCAGCTCTCACTCACTGGATCTCAGATCAGTATCATGAAAAATTCAAAAACCATCTGATCACTCTGATCCAGTGACAGTAACAGTCCAGAGTAAGTTTTACATATGCATATGTTGAAATAACTGATCTATTTACAGCAGTAAAACTTAATCACTTTTCTCAAAAACAAAGGACTATATATCTAACTGTATTTGTGTGATAGTCTGAACAGCTTAATACCACTACTAATTCGTTTTATTTCAAAACTTAATGGACACTTTAACATTGCTTAATCCTGTTTCTGTCTGAGCAGCGACCGCTACTGTTAAAGCTTTCATTAAAAAAAAAAGTTTTATTGCCAAACTAAATGCAGCTTGTGACATTATTGAAACCTCTTTATTGCCACAGAAACATGTGAGTGAATATAATTTTTAAAATTAAACAAACTTGACAAGCACACATTGCACATTTCACTTTAAACTGTTCAATGTTTTTTTTTCTAAAAAACGTTCTTATTGAGTTGTATCTCTTTATTTTATAGCCTTTTCTGACTGTTTCAGTCACAGCCTTAACAGATAAATAGTGTTATATAAGTACATTGAAACTATATAGGTAATCAACCATTGTCTGTGGCAACTCTATAAGTACTCTATAGTGTATCTGTATAGTTTCATGTCTTTTCAACACACTCTGCCACACTGTTGATTTTATCAGCTGTTTTCAAAGCAGCATCTACTTTGCCTGATTCAAGCAGAGAGACAGAAACATGTACGTACATTTTTGCTTTGCTTATGAAAGAATATTAAATCGGTGTTAGATTTTAAACAAAAATAATTATAAGACTGAAGTGTGGTGTCACATTCACCTTCATAAAACGCACTGCAGAAAGCATACGGTTTCCTGTAGTCTGATGTGTTACTTCCTAATTCACCTATTGTGAGAGTCCTGTCTCTGTTCTCACACTCGCTGTAATGGAGTTGGTCATCTTCATCGTTTTTCAGCTCCTGATGGAGGTTCAGTCTTACAGTAAGTGATCTCTGTTGTTTAATGAGTGAACAGCGTGTCATTGTCTAAAATATTTGAACATGTCTGATCATTAGAGCTACAAATGAATCTACCTGACATATTAGTTTTTTCTTTGCGGACTTACTTAAGTTTTTAGAATCCAAAAATATGTGATTAATATTGGAATATTATTGTGCCTGTAAACATTGTCAGTGATTAGATGTATTGTAGCTATTGATTTGTTTTGGGTTGTTTCAGAATCTCCTACGATGAAAGTATCTCCAGATGTCATAAGAGAGTCCAGCTCAGTGAAGATCAGCTGTGAGACGCCAGCAGATGTTATAGCGAATCAGTGTTATTTCTACACAAACAGAGAAGAGAAAAATATAAAAGTCAGTTCATCATGTGAGCTTGAGCTCACTGGTGCTGAAGTGCTCAGATGGGCAGATGTAAAACCACCTGTATCAATCTACATTAACTGTTACTACACAATACATGAGCGAGGCATCAATAAACCATCATCTGATTCTCCTCCTGCCACAGTGACGGTTCTGGGTGAGACATTTCACTGCTTCTGTGTTAGAAACTGTTATGGCTGTGTTTTTGATAACTGGATCATTTGTCTTTAAAACAGATTCACTTCAGAAACCCACCATCAGTGGAAATGATGACGACGTCCAGCCCGTTATATCATGTGAAATACCACTTTCAGTCAGAGCTGATTTCATCTGTAGTCTCTACACTGAGGATGATGATCTTCTGTCTCAACGTGTCTCTCAGTGGAGTCAGTCTGGAGGGAATCTTTGTATGTTTTATTTAAGTCAGAGTGAACTCTTCCCACGATCAGTGAACAGCAGACAGCTGATCTGTGTTTATTCACTCAAGACTGAACCTGAGCTCAGATCACCTCACAGTGACACATACACCATCAGAGGTGAGTTATCACTATTTAAATTTTTTAAAACATGTGTACATTTAATGGCTAGAGACGTCTATATAATTCTGTAGCCAGTATGATTAATTATGTAGGCCAGTAGGATATTATGAAATCTTAGAGGACGACTGATCAATAAGAGCAATTCAGTCAATATATATCTCTCAATCTGACACTAAATCAGTAGTCTGTGAAGTCACAGTCGTGGCCTAATGGTTAGAGCAGTGTTTTTCAGTTCCAGTTGGATGGCTGAAATGCAGAACACATATTCAGAGTATTGGACACCATACTTGGCAACCCCCTTTAAGCATAATTTGTAGAGTACTTTTCAGTCAAATACTTAACCACACTGTGACTTTGACAAGTCAACAATCTGATACATTTAGACAGGAAGGAAGAGCTATTTGAGCTCAGATCATAGTTGAGATGTCAGAGAGCCTATGTCTGACACTATGTCTGACACATCTATGGAAACAATTTTTTTTTTTGATATTTTAAAATATTCTTTAGAAGTTCTTCTCTTAATGTTCTACAGCATCTTTTGAACTCTGTGACTGCAAGAATACACTGTTGTTGAAGTCAAAAGTGTAATTAAAGTATCCTTAGCCATATGCTCGATATGAGCTCATCATGAGCCTTACTGATTATGATTTGATTATGATTTTTACACAGCTGCAATAAAATGAACATAATGCAAATAAAGAGCCATTGCTCAATGCTCAGTGATTGACAGTTATTTTACATGAGTGTCAAATAATATTTGAAGTATTGCTATAAATGTATAGATGTTTGTATCTTGTTTCTGACTAACACCATGAAACATCACAGAATTCAACAAACCAGTTTGGATATTTGTGCTGTTGTTTTCTCTAAACACAATACATTTTTTCTTGTGCATTAGATCTTCCTCAGGCCAAGTTGAGAGCATCTAAGTCATTTATTCTAGAAACAGACACAGTTGAGCTGAGCTGTGAGAATAGCGAAAATCTGAAGATGGACATCTGTTACTTCAACATTATTGGAAGAGAAAGAAACTCAAAACAGAGCTCCTCTTGTCAGCTCTCACTCACTGGATCTCAGATCAGTATTTGGTCTGGAGATCAGAGTTCATCTGTGACAATAGCCTGCTTCTACACTGTGATGAAGAAACAAGTTCAAAAACCATCTGATCACTCTGATCCACTGACAGTAAGAGTCCAGAGTAAGTTTAGTTTATTTTTAAATAATATACTCACCTGAACTAATATAGAAGTTACATCACCAATATGTGATATGTTATTTTTTATATTTGAAGGACCTTTACCTTCAACAAACAAACAAACTAATGTAAATGGATCCTGATATAATGCATATACATATAATAAATCATGCAAATAACTCCCTGTAATTCTGATATATTCGCTTGTTAAGTGGTGGCTATCTGGGATTTTGATAAGGAGTTAAAGGGTAGGATTATAATTTTTTTGGTAGTATTATGCCACATTGTAAGTGTATAATTAGCACCGTTTGTTGTTTCTCATATCATCTGATAGAGCGGTTGGACCCAGAATTCACAGAAGAGGTGACTCATGACGTCAAACTTAACAAGCAAATTCTCTCCACAGTTTCAACATCAACCACCACTGAAAAAACTACAACAACCATGAAAACCAGTGAGTGATTGAGTTTGTAAATCTGTTACTCTTACCCCATTCTGAATGTCCTCAAAATGACAATCTTCCAAGTTTGTGATTATTTTCTGAACATTTACCGTTACTGCCAAATTCAAATTTTTTTTCAACAGCTTTAACTATAATGTCCACGTCTGAAACCACAACATACAGTAAGACTTCTAAGTTACTGATAAGACATTTTCTGATATATGTGAGAAACAATTCCCTTCTAAAAAGTGATTCTCCTTGCGATATGTTATTTTTATTTTAGTAGACCATCATTCAAAGACAAACCTGCCAACCAGCACAGCAAAGGAAACAATGCGTAAGTTATCAATGGTAAAAGTCTGTCACTATGTAAAATAAATATGTTGGATACAAAAGTTATATTAAAAATACAGCTGGGATCCATTTTCGAATCTTACTTGTACATGGTAAGCACTAAGCAGTAGCACACAGAGAACTAAATAATGACGTGGTTTATGATCATGCTGCTTTTGTAAACATGGTTATGGGCCATTCACACAGAATGCATTTTTCCATTCCATTATTATATGTAAATGCACTAGACGAATATGCATTTATCTGTTTTGTTGTTTGTTTGTTTTTTCTTTGTGGTGATTGGCACAATTAAATTCAGTACCAGTAAAAAAAATATATGTATGCCAGTCTTGGTTAAATACAACTTAAGATGTTCTAACTGCGGTTTCAATAGCAACATCCACTCCAAAAACTTCACCACTGGACAATATAATTTCCACATCTGAAACCTCAGTGTCCCGCAGAACAGGTAACTTGCTGTATCTTTTCTAAAAAATAAGTATAATACCATGAACATGGAAAAATCTTTTTTTATGTTAATCAAATACTGAAACACTGCGGTGTATTGTAATCATCATGCATCAGACAAGTTTGATTTCATTTGAGGTCTTTTCTGATGCAGATTATCCTCGATGTGCCTCCAGTATAAGCCATACTGAAGGTCCAGCCACAGCATCATACAAAGGTATTATTGTGAGTCTTTTTCTTTCAGAATTGAATTGATTTTACTCTTGCACTCTTTTTCAAAACTCTGCAGAATATGTACTTTTTTCCATACCAAAAAAAGAAAGAAAAAACACTACATATGCGTTTGTGTATCACTTACATTTTTAAATGGACTAGTACATCTACAGTAACCATATTAAACATCATATTACTCATGAACACGTATTAAAGTGTTGATTTTTATTTTTTTTTGACACAGATGTCTGGTTTATAGTGCTGGTTTCCACTGGTGTTGCTGTAATTTTGTCTGGACTCATGGGATTTATCTGTTTGTGCTGGTTTGCAAGTAAGTATTTAAATTTGAATTTATTTATAAAACAATAGATAGTCAACCAAAGTGATGTACAGTAATAAAAACTGAATATATAATATTGATGCTCATTGTTTTCTAGGTAAAAAAAGAAGAAAACAGTAAGTTTTATATTGTATTCATATGATTTATATTCAGCTGTATTTGTATATATTTTAACTTCTTATTTGATATATGCATGCATGGAAAATCAATAAAACCTGATGCGATCAGTCAAGGACCTGGTATGGTGAGTATCACCATAATAGTTATTATAAATACTTACAGTGCCTTGCAAAAGTATTCATACCCCTTCATTTTTTTGCACATTTTGTTTTGTTGCAGCATTATGTTAAACTGCTTTAAATTAGTTCATCAAGCACAAACAGTCTCCTCAGATCACTAATGCAATAAAACAGTTCAGGTATACATTTAAAGTGGGAATTAGCGAGGATGGAAAAGATTATGCACAGCCAAAACTCCGCTTGCATTTCTCACCAGGAGCTGGCGCAAATTTAAAATTCCATTTTATTTTATTTGGTTTTGTATTATATGTATATTTTATCCAGGTTAAGCCTAACCAGGGACTGGGGCTGCAAATTAGCCTTTGGCTAGAAGCCTATATGTAGAGCATCGGCTGCATGAAATTGTAGCAATGTTATACTGCATTGTCCCTGTTAAATAAACTAATCAAATAAAAATAAAAGTGACGTCAGCAACCATCGACGCAACTTCTTATAGTCAATTCTATTTCACAACAGAATAAACAAAAATACATTTGTACATTTGTTTTACATACCTGAACATGCTATGCATCAAGTAAAAATAAAAAATAAAATACAAATTTGAATAAAGAAACGATTATTCTCAGTTATAAATATTGACAGGAATCTTCCATCAATCCATTGGTGCAATTATTTGAGTGGGTTACATCTGCACATCTGCATTTGGCAATTATCTCCCATTCTTTGCCTCACCTTTTCACCTCTCAAGCTCTGTCAGCCTGGATGGGGGCTGGCAGATATTTTCTAGAGTCCTAGTTGTTCCAATCGTCTTCCATTATGGATAATGGAGGCTACATGCTTCTGTGAACCTTCAATGCAGCAGATTTGTATCTGAACTCTTCCCTAGATCATTGCCTTAACGCAAGTCTGTCACTGAGCTCTACAGGCAGTTATCTTGACCTCAGGACCTGGTTTTTGCTCTGATATGCATTTTCAGCTGTTAGACCTTTTCTGAGAGGTGTGTGCCTTTCTAAATCATACTCATTCAAATGAATTTGCCACAGTTTAACTCCACTCGAAGTGTAGTAACATCTAGAAGCAATATGAATGCTCCTGAGCTTAATTTCGAGTGTCCCAGAAAAGGGTATGAATACTTATGCAACAGGATCTTTTCAGTTTTTTATTTCTAATAAATTTGCAAAGTTGTTACAAACCTGTTTTGTGCTTTGTCATTATGGTGTATAAGATGTAGACTGATGTGGAAAAAAAGTTATATAAAGCAGTTTTACATAAGCTAATGCTGCAACAAAACGTGAAAATGAAGGGGTATGAATACTTTTGCAAGGCACTGTATATTAAGCCATAATGAATAAGAAATGTCTAAAACAGACTTGATCTTAATCGATTATGTTATTTAGAGTTGTTCTGGACCTGCAGAGACATATTCTCTGATCACTTCTGTACCAGCCACATCTCAGCCCATATCTGGAGGTTAGAGAAAATCATTTTCAATTGATCTCAAATAAATAAAAAACACAGTAGCTAACCGATCTCACCAACTGATTTGCTGGTAAGTTAGACCACTGCTTCTCAGAAACTGGTACTGCAGCCATTTCCTCTTTCAAGTCATCAGCAGATCAGTATTGTAAACCACATCTTCTCTTAAAGAAACATTTTACTGATGATCCTTGTGTGTTAGGATGACTGACGTATACCAACCTTAGAAGCATTTTCTTTGATAATATTTAAGCACTCAAATGTGTTGTCTAAAATCAGAACATGTCATGCCAGTAATGCAAATGAAGCACTCTTTTTAACTAATTGGTCAAATGGTTTTGCAAAAGGGACCAAAACTAGTTGCCAAAACTCAGAGTCAGTCATTTGAGTTGACAGAATTCATTAAAAAACAGACTTTTTTCAGATTCAGACTATAATTCCATTGAGTCTGAGAATATCAAACATGTTTGATATTTTGAGCCGACTTTAGAAGGCATATTGCTAATCATTTGTCACGTGTCTTCTAGCAATGAGACACATGCTTCTGCATTTTTATGTTTCAAGTTCAACATAAGGTATGTTTTAAGTGATCCGACTATTGCATTACAGATGTTTTGATCAATAAACAACAGGAACATCAAAATCCAGAGGACAATGAGGTATTTGAACACTATCACACACCAAAACCTTATGACCGTCCATCATGAACAGAATACTAACACTTTCATTTTGCATGTCTTTTCTTTCTTTCTTTTATCTTAAGAATGTTTATCATCTGTACTGCACAATCCCCGACAAGCCAGTTCACTCAAACGCAGAAGATCACCTGTACAGTTTGGTGAAGATGAACTGATAAATCTCATGCTGTGTTTATTATGTACAGCCTCTATATCTCCTGAGACCCAGCTATGGAGTTTTTGCCTCTGTAGTGGACATTATATTTTATTGAATTTCTATGAGAACTCACATGTCACAGTTTTAATGTCAAAGGGCTTTTTAGAGATACCAAATGTTTGGACGTTTGACCATGACAATGACCTTTCCTTGGTCTTTAAAGATGGCTAAAATTGATTTAGTGAAAAACTGTACATCCTTATAGAAATATAATAATATTTTGTAATTGTCATTTAAATCTGAATAATTTTCAAATTGTTTATCATAAAGCAACAATGCAAATTGTTTTCAAATCCAAATATGACTTCCTGGTATGAAACAGGACATTATTTCATACATGTCCACTGTAGAGGACACCAGGACTAAAATAATTTTTATTATGCATTTTGGGAGACATAACAGGAAAATAAATAATATATCAATATTCTTATGAAATATTAGATATTATTATGAAAATCTGGTCAATTATTACTCCCATTATCATCATTCTTTTTTCAACATCCTGTCCCAACCGCAACACATTAATATGCAAATTAGATACAGTGTATAGATCATTGGTCTCAAACTCAATTCCTGGAGGGCCACAGCTCTGCACAGTTTTGCTCCAACCCTAATCAAACACACCTGATCCAACTAATCAAGGTCTTCAGGATTACTAGAAATTATTGAGCAGGTGTGAGTTGGAGCTGGTAGGAGCTAAAGTCTGCAGAGCTGTGGCCCTCCAGGAATTGAGTTTGAGACCTCTGGTATAGATACACTGTGTTTAATGGGAAAACCAGTTTATGGAAATTTTTTCACACATACTGCATGAAACAAAATGGTATACCAAATCATTTTTGTTATACGTTTTATACCTTAAAGTTTGGTATAAAATAATCCTGAAACCTAAAAATTGGTTGGTGGTTTAAAAAAAAATCCAGTTGGTTTGCCTTTTTGATGTCCATTCATGTAATTTTATTTTTTTTTTAGAAAAACTGAGTCCTAGTGTCCTCTACAGAGGACATAAAATAAAATATCATTTTTCAAAAATGCTAATTTTTCATTTTTTTTTTTCTAATGATCTAAACAATCTAATCGCATGAAAAAATACCAAATTCACAAATCTTTTTTTCTGGGTCTCTGGAGGATAAAGAAAATATCTTAACTTCTTAACAGACAAATAGGTGTTTCATCATTCAGTGTTTGGTGTGGAATATACTGTGACCTCAGGGACTATCTTCTGTGGCAAGGCCCACTAGTGCAATACTACCTTGTAAGAAAAGCTTTTTGAGCATTCAATAAACTTTGAACTTTGTGAACTAATTATAAATCTTTTTAACTTACTATTTTTTCTCCTTGCTATTCTGTATCATTGTTGTTATACACATTTGCAACGTTCGCAAACAAATGACTGACTTACTGCTTGCTCACCCTCTTCTTCGTTAACTTTTAATGCTGGTAATTTCAATGACCGACTTGTTGCACGCCAGTCTGTTGTTGTGGGGACATTTCCACGCCCAGAACGAAACTAACTGTGATTGGTTGTTTGACATGTCGGTCAAACAGCCTTATAGGCGGGCCTTGGCCAATGAAAGGTGCCATGGATTCCAGACCTTCAGCCGCTAGGACCGTGGTTCAACTTATATCTGACAACACTTCTGTAATATTACTTTAATATTGTAACATGTAAAACAAACAGGGATCAGCTATGTTTCTGTTAATGGATACACATTCTGGCCCCCCAATACAACAGCGATGGACAAACCATTCACTCTTATTCAATGTGAGTGCTGTATGCTAGAGCACCTGGGTGCTGATAACGCGCGTGTGCAGGTGAGACCTGAACTGCACAAGTTGCTATCTGTGTTTAAACTCATTTAAGCTTTGCCAGTTTAAGCGGGTCATCGGATACCCATTTTCCACAAGTTGATATGATTCTTTACAGTCTTAATAAAAAGTCTATAATATACTTTGGTTAAAAATTCTCAATAGTACTGTAAAACAACAACCTTTTACCTTGTCAAAATCAGCTCTGCAAAAAATCAGCTCTATTTATTGCATGGGCCTTTAAATGCAAATGAGCTCTGCTCGCCACGCCCCTCTCTGCCTGGGATGATGATGAGCCTTAATGTTTACTTTAGCCGCATTTAGCGGCAAAACTAGCCAACAAGCACATTAAGAAAGGCATAAAAAAAGATGCATAAAAAACCCTTATAACTTACTTCTGCTGTGGGTGAAGCTGCACCAGGAACGATTCGCACAAACATAGATGCATATGTAGATGGAGATCGGTGCTTTCCTTTTAAAAACAAAAGTAGCTATCCTCTGTCTTCAGCGGCTCAGATGTTGGGAGTAAATGACGACTGCTATGTTCATTATTACATCCAACAACAGAACATCTCAATCACTCAATCGGAGTCATTCTTGTCTTCCCCTGCACCTGAGTCGACACAATGGCGATCAGATCGGTTTCATCTCGGTGAGGGCGGGTCTAAGGTAAGGCGCTCATGTCAATCAACTATCGTGGGAGAGAGACTGACATGTAATGCTTATTTCACATGCAAAGACGTGTATTAACGTGTTTCCCAGAGAAGTCAGTCTGGAGGGAATCATTGTATGTTTAAGTCATAGTAAACTCTTCACACTGTCAGTGAACAGCAGACAGCTGATCTATGTTTATTCTCTCAAGACTGAACCTGAGATCAGACCACCACACAGTGACACATACACTGTACACAATCAGACGTAAGCATTTCATACATACTCTATATTGCAAAACAGATGAAATTACAGTGATATTACCTTAGGCCTATGTGTAAAACAAAGGGGTAAAATGTTTGTGTTTAAGTTCTAACATATCAGGCAAAGGTAAACATGTAAACAAAATAGAGCTGGGCGGTATGACCAAAAATTTATATCACGGTATTTTTCAAAATTATACGGTATCACGGTATATGACGGTATTTATTTTTTTTTCATGCATGACTAGGTGTTAACCACATTTCCTAATAAATTAGAGAATAATTACTGCAGTATATTGACTTACATTGACCGGACTAGTATTAACCCAGGTTTGATTGGTCTCACAAAATGCTGCTGTTCACAAAGAAGTGACAGTGGCACTCATAATTGTAATGAGGTGAAGAAATCAGAATTCATGATTTGCAGTCAAAATACACAACACTTTATTGTGCATTCTTCACAAGTTCACATTTACAAGTCTACGCGTTTCTCTTCCAGCAGGAGGCGCTGTCAGAATGGTAGTATACAAAGTAGCGCAACAAATGATTTTGAAACGTGCAGCGCTCATATTTATTCAATGGATAGCCTTTTGAAGTTTCATCGCAATTCTTGTCTTTCAGTCCCCACATTTTAGACCACCTGAAATCATAATTATGACTTTCATAACCCCCTAATAACACTGCAGTCATCAATGAAAATTAAGAGCTTTATTTAAGACTTTCAAAAACAAACCTTACACAAAATACGTTTCTTTTTTATTTATTTTTCCCACCATGTTCGGGGCACAAGAAAAATATTAAGGGACTAAATTAATATCAGCGTATGAAGTATAATCGTCTCTCATTGTCTGAAAGAATGCACATCAGATTCTGAAAGTCAGTTTTTACTTTCACTTTAACATATTGATCAGTTTCCACGTTGCTTGTGTGATATCCATTGGCTTTAAAGCATAAATATTAATAAAAATACAGTATATAGAAAAGACATCTTTAAAATATTGCGACGTAACACCAACGTAAAGCCATTGTTTTTCTCTCACTGAAAGCTACATCTGTCTGCGCACAATGCGCCGATCTCTGCTCTCATCTCTGCAGACACACCCCCTCTTGAAATTTCGGCATTACAAGTTTTGCAAATCGCTAACCCTGGGTCTTTCTCAGATATACTGAAATACGTCCACACCTCAGATGTGTTGCTTCAGACAAGCACGTGCAAGCTGCGGTTTCTGTTTGCGTCAACATACGTGTTCCCAGCGCTTTATACGCACACACTCACCGGTATTGGGGTATATGAAAAATGAATATCATTAAAAAAAAAAACACCGGTATTCGGTATGAAAAGGTATACCGCCCAGCCCTAAAACAAAATACAATTTTCAAATTAGGATTCAGTCATGCTAATTTTTAACTTAACCAGTAAGTACAATGTACAGGTTTAGTTGTTCATAAACTGAACTCTGAAATAGAATCATATGAAAATAAAGTCTGCAGGTTCGGCTGATGTTCTCACAGAGCTGAACTACACCTCCTGCCAGATGGAAACAACATCTCTACTAACTTCCTCTTTGTGCTCCTCAAAACATGCATATTCTTAACTTTATGATTACTAAGCATCTGAACTGCTTGATTTTGTTTGCATGCTTTTTTTGCATCTGCCAGCCTCCATATGATCATCTGAATAAAAGGAGCAAATGTGTACACAATAAAGTGACCACTAACTGTGTGTGAAAACACACATCTATCCCCAAAGCAATTGAATTTATAAACAGCTTTGTGTGAATATCAGGATATAAAATAAATCAAAAGTATTGTAGGCCTACTTGCAATGCAGGAAGAGAATTAAACCTCAAGAGATTCCCATTCAAAGTAACTTGTGATTATTTAGCAGCTATAGGAAAATAACAACATGCAGTAAACAGTAAAACTGTTTTCATTACAAACCAGTGTTTTCATAATTAAGATAATACATTAAAATAATATGGTAAGACACACCCATTTGCAAGATCAAGCAGCAAAACAAGCTGTTTTGTACAGCTAAAAACAGCTGGACGCAGATGACACCGTAAGCCAGACCCATAAAATGTACAAATGGCTGCACCTGCTGTTACAGGAAAAATAAGGTGGATAGACTCATTTATCATTATAAACAAAAACAGACATTCTCTTGTTTCCCATTGCTTCCAATGTACTGATTCATAATTGATCATGTTTTATGGTCCAGAAAGGGACTTGGGTCACACTGGATGATTTTCAAATTGTAACTGATTTCAATAGCCTAGGAGACCACAGACATGATGACAGCTTCAGCTGATTTTTAGCCTTCTAATCCTGTCAATGCCCACATTAGATAATTCGAGAAAACACACTTGTTGACTGTAGAAATGATTTCACAGTGACAGAAGATCTCACAGAGATTTGCAAGATCAAACGCAACTAGAGAAGAAGAAAAAAATATGGAGGATGTGAGTCTTTTGAACTATTCATATCTCATTAGAGTGATGTGTTCATGTCATGAATCCTACATGGGTAAAATCAATGGTGAAATTCGTAAATCTAAGTTATGTGCACATACAAAGTGCTAGAGTCAAGTTTAAGTTACATGTTCCAGTGCAAACAGCTGTGAGTTTCATGATCACTCATATTCATAAAACGGACAGCAGAAGGATATGGTTTCCTGTTGTCGGATGTACCACTTCCTAATTCATGTATTGTGAGAGTCTCGTCTCTTTTCTTACACTTGCTGTGATGGAGTTGGTCGTCTTCATAGTATTTCAGCTCCTGATGGAGGTTCAGTCTCACAGTAAGAGATCTCTGTTGTTTAATGTTGATTAAATACTGTATGTTCGCATTTGTATTGAACAAATTGCCAATTTTAGCACACAATAGGGCTACCTGTGAACCTACTTGACAATCGTTTTTCTGAATATTTTATAAATATTTGGCAGTTGTTTTAATCAGATTTAAGAAGCCAAATATATAAATGATTAATATCAGAATATTATTGTGCCTGCACACATTGACCATGGGATATAGTAATAGTAATATAGTGTTTAATTGGTTTTGGGTTGTTTCAGAATCTCCTACTGTAAAAGTATCTCCAGATGTCATAAGAGAGTCCAGCTCAGTGAAGATCAGCTGTGAGAGCCCAGCAGATGATAAAGTGAAGCAGTGTTATTTCTACTCAAACAAAGAAGAGAAGAATATAAAAGTCAGTCCATCATGTGAGCTCAATCTCACTGGAGCTGAAGTGCTCAGATGGGCAGCTGGAAAATCACCTGAATCACTCGACATTTACTGCTACTACACAATACATGAGCAAGGCATCAATAAACCATCATCCCATTCTCCTCCTGCCACAGTGACGGTTCTAGGTGAGATATTTCACTGCTGTTCTTAGGTATTAGAAACTGTTATTTCTGTTTTTTAGTAACTTGATCATTTCTCTTCAAACAGATTCACTTCAGAAACCCATCATCAGTGTTAGTAAAGATAATGACTCTCTTACCATATCATGTGAAATACCACTTTCAGTCAGAGCTGATTTCATCTGTAGTCTCTACACTGAGGATGATGATCTTCTGTCTCAACGTGTCTCTCAGAGGAGTCAGTCTGGAGGGAATCTTTGTATGTTTTATTTAAGTCATGAACTCTTTACACGATCAGTGAACAGCAGACAGCTGATCTGTGTTTATTCACTCAAGACTGAACCTAAGATCAGATCACCTCACAGTGACACATACACCATCCGTAACTCATACACCATCAGAGGTGAGTTATTACTATATTATTGATGGTATTCTTGATTTTTTTTAAGCACATGATTTGAGACACCTGTGTCATTCTTTAGCCAGTATGATTTATTATGTAGGCCAGTAGTGTATTAGAAAAATCTTTTGAGAAAATGGATCAACAATAAAGTCAAGTCAGCAACTTCAAACACCAAACTAATATGAGGGGAAAAAAAAGAGAAAGTGTAAAAAGCCTGGATGGATTTTTTTATATAAAGACCCTTTCAATAGGCTGCACAACACTGAAAGGACAAATATACTAAATATAGAAAAGACGTATACATGGTTGATCAGAATCAGGTTATGATTGCAGGTTATTTTCAGACTAATGCTTATCACATTGTGACTTTTACAGGTGAAAATAAATCCATAATATGATGGGGAGAGGGGACACTTCACAAATGTGCAAGGGATTTTAATATGTTAAAGTGTTTAAAATGTTCTTTGTTAATTCTTATTGGGTGAGGCTGTTCTGCGACAACTTCTGAACTCTAAATATAATATATATAAAATAATAGGCTACATTTGTGTTGAAGTCAGTTTAACATGAGTGTCAACCAACATTTGAAGTGCTGATATTATAATAAAGATGTTTTTATTTTGTCAGACTAACTAATCCCACAAAACATCACAGAATTCAACAAGTCAGTTGCTAATATGGATGGTGGTGCTGTTGTTTTCCCTCAAAGATGACAGGATTAAAAAGGACTGAATGTTTTTGATCTGAGATCTCTCTGAACATACTATAATTCCTGTATTCATTAGATCTTCCTCAGGCCAAGTTAACAGCATCTGCTTCAGTTGTTCTGGAAACAGACACAGTTGCGCTGAGCTGTGAGAATACTGAAAATCTGAAGATGGAGATTTGTGTCTTCAAAATAAATGGAAGAGAAAGTAACTCAAAACAGAGCTCATCATGTCAGCTCTCACTCACTGGATCTCAGATCAGTATTTGGTCTGGAGATCAGAGTTCATCTGTGACAGTAACCTGCTTCTACACTGTGAAGAAGAGACAATCTGATCACTCTGATCCAGTGACAGTAACAGTCCAGAGTGAGTTTTTTTATTAATATAATCAAGTGTGAGTCTGTGAGATGACATCAAGTTACATAAACACCAGTATGTTATTTTTTTTTTATATCTAAAGGACGTGCACCTTCAAAAAAATAAATTTTGCTTTGAAGTTTTTAAATAATGTAAACCGACTTCCTATAATTCTGATATATTATTTCTGCAGTTTCAACATCAGCCACCACTGAACAAGCTACTACAACAGCCATGAAAACCAGTGAGTAATTGAGTAAATTGGTTCTTCTTTCTCAATTCTGAATATCCTCAAAATGACACTCTTTCATAATCATGGTTACTTGTTGAATATTTACAATCTATAATTAATCTCTTTTTATCAGCAATAACAGTAACGTCAACATCTGAAACCACACCATACAGTACAATTGGTAAGTTACTGATAACTACATTTTCTCAGTTCATTTGTGTAATACTTCAATTCTCAAGGGGGCTGATCCATATAAAAATAAATAAAATACACACAGAAAAACATGTATTGACACAGAAACATTGTATCTAGTGCCGGCTTCCTCTAGTGCTGTTGTCATTTTATCTGGACTCATCTGTCTGTGCTGGTTTGCATGTAAGTAAAGTTGACAAATGTACATTTTATATATGTATACACAGCTTCATGCAGAATTTATCATGCAATCTAGAATTGAACGTGCAGTATAATGCAACAGCTAATTGTTTTCTAGGTAAAAAACGAAGAAAACAGTAAGTTTTTATTTTATTTTTTGTAGAATAGCTGTATGTGTAAATGTATGAAAATATGTCATAAAAATCAATATTTGATTCTGTGCAATAAAATGAGATCGCCAAATGGGGATGCACCAAGTCAAGAACCTGATACGGTGAGTATCACCATAATATTGAAAATAATAAACATTTATAATAATCCATAATTAATACGAATTGTTGAAAAGGGACTTGATCTTAATTATTGTTTATGTTATTTAGAGTCATCCTGAACCTACATATTCTGTGGTCACTTTTATACCAAAAACATCTCAGCCCATTTCTGGAGGTAAGAGAACATCATTCTCAGGAAATGATCTCAATTACTTGACGCTTACTAAGCTAAAATAAACCTGCTGAGTAATAAGCGCTGTACAAATCCTGAGAAACTGGTACCATTTTCGCTTTCAAGTAATCAGTAGATCAGCATTATTAGCCACATTTACTAAACCTCATGCTTTTCCAAACCTACATGACTTACTTTCTTCTGTGGAACACAAAATGAGCTATTTTGCAGAACGTTTACACTGCAGCAGTTTTGAAGGGCTGTTGAGCTTCTCAAATAACAAGTTTGAAGCTTCAGGGTTCAGAGTTTAGCTCCAACACACTTGCCTAAAAGTTTCTAGTGGCTGCACAAACTGCATCTTTCAGACGCCATATTTATTTTTCTTTTGTTTTGGATGGTTTTTTTTATTGACTTTCTTTGGCCCTCTTCATCATGCTGTTTTTTTTTTAAAGGCCTTCATCACCCAGAGTCACATCAGGACAGCACAGCAGATCCCACAGACACTCGCTCTGTCATTACATCTATAAATCCAATTTACCAGCCCTCCGGTAAGGAAATGTTTCTTTCATTTAAGTAGTCATATCACGAGGAATCGAATGTCTAGGCCTGCTATAAAAACACACTCTAGTTTCACCACTTGAAACTTCCTCTCTGGCCCAAAAGCTACATTTTACACGCACACGTTTAGCACTGAAAAACTTGGCCGGCCACAGTGAGTGAATATGGAGGAAGTAGGACAAATACTAAATTTATCACAACACTGTTGCACATAATGAGTCTGAGACACTGCGCAAAGTGTCAAAGCTTAAAATAAGCTTTGAAGCGCTAAAGCTTCATGACAAAGAGCTTGTTAGTCAAGGTCAAAATGAGGTCATTTAAATTTGATCTGACTGGTTCAAATGCTTCTGCATTGCATTACAGATGCTCTGGTCGATAAAAAACAGAAACAGGGAAATATGGAGGAAAATGTGGTATGTGTGAACACTGCCACACACCAAACACACATAACCAATGATACATCCATCATGAACTAACACATTTACTTCATGTGTGTGTTTTCTATCTTTTTTTACTTCTTCCTTAAGAATGTTAACCATCTGTCCTCAACGGTCTCTAAAAAACAGTTATGTCAAACACAGGAGATCAAGTCTACAGTTTGCTAAAGATGCACTGATGAATCTCAAAACCTGTTTCATTATGTACAACCACCATGAATAAACTTTCTTTACTAAAAGACAGGTGTCAGTGTTGATCATTCATTGTATGGTGTTGAATATATCATGACCTTAAGTGAACATGTAGCATCTTTCTTCACAGACATTGCTCAGAGGATCTTCTTTGTCAAAGTCCAAAGGATGAACCAACAACTTTTCTGGAGTCACTTTCTAATAAATATATTTTGATAAAAAATATTCTTCCTTTTCTCAAAGAATCTATGCTTCAACACCATTTAATGCACAGGAGTACTTTTAGTTTTGAAAACAGTATCCAAAACAGTCATTGTTTCACTATGAAATTGTTTACTTACAGTTTCCGGTGCAGCTGCTGTCAGATCCAAAACAGTTGGTTGCTTTCAACAAAAGTTTGCACTGCAGACTTCCCAATGTGTCTCCTGAACAAACTTATAGTTCCCCAATGCGACCCGATTCGATCACTTGTTTCTGACGTCCTTCTGAAGGCTTTACAAAGACGTTAACGAGCTGTTGGTTGCCAGGTCTGCGAAACCAGCCCAACTGCTAATCAAAACTAATTTAATCGTGATATTTCCCTCAGTTTTCCTCTGTCGGGTGACCACTTGGTTGACATTGCATTTCTAAGAGATTAGTGGTTAACCTCCTGACTTCAAACACAACCTGAAGCAAAAGCGTAAAAGTAGCCTAATTCTGCGGTAAACCCCTTGGCAACCCCAAGGACGCATAAAATTTACCTCTATGGCAAGCCAAAAGGGTCAGAATTACTAGACTTACTAGAATTGCGCAAAGATGTGAAAGCGAGTTTCCGACACTGAATCAAAATTTAAAAAGGTGTCGGTGCTGATAGACGATGCTGATATACAGCGCAGTTGCGCTCCAGGTGTCCCGTGTTCGAATCCCGAATCCAGGACCTTTCCTGATCCCGCTCCCTCTCTCTCTCCCACCTCACTTCCTGGCATTAATGATGTGTCCTATCACAATAAACGTGAAAAAAAAATCTTCTAATAAAAAGGTAATTGTGACTTTCTCACAATTCAGACTTTTTTTTTTTAAACTGCTTCATATAAACTCGCAATTCTTACTCTTTTCCTCAGAATCGCAAGTTATAAAGCCCAGTTCTGAGGAGAAAAAAAATAGCAAGTGTATATCTAATAATTCTGACTCGCAAATGCGACTTTTTCTCACAATTCATACTTTTTTCTCGCAATTGCAAGTTTACATCTTGCAATTCTGACTTTTTTTTTCAGAACTGCGTCATATAAACTCACAATTCTAGCTTTTTTCTCAGAACTGAGATATAAACACAATTTCGAGTTATAAAGTCAGAATTGCCAGATATAAAGTCAGAATTGTGGGATATAAACTTGCAATTGCGAGAAAAATAAACTCACAATTACAAGAAAATTCTGACTTAACTCACAACTATCACTCGCAAATATCACACAATGCGGACTTTATTTCTCATAATTGCGAGCTTATATCTCGCAATTCTGACTTTATAACTCTCATTTGTGAGTTTATAGAAAAAAAATAAGAAATGTGTAAGTCGCAACAAACTTTTTTTATTTTTTATTCAGTGGCAGAAAAGGGCTTTCATACGAAGGTGGCCAGGGGTATTCTTACCAAAGAGTTCTCCTAAATAGCAGTCTAAGTTCTTAGTTAAAGGTATAGTTCATCCAAATATGAAAATTCTGTCATTAATTACTCACCCTCATGTCGTTCCAAACCAGTTAGACCTTCGTTCGTCTTCGGAACACAAAATATGATATTTTGGATAAAATCTGAGCTTTCTGAACTTGCATAGACAGCAACGCAACTACCACATTTAAAGCCCAGAAAGTTAGTAAGGATATTATTAAAATAGTCCATGTGACATCAGCAGTTCAACTGTAATTTTAAGAAACTACGAGAATCCCTTTTGTGATCAAAGAAAAGAAAAATAATAATTTGTGTCATTTGCACTGAAAAAGCTACATTTAGCTACAAATGTTGTTAGATTGTTTTAACTTTCAGACTAATAAGACAAAAAAAATCAAGCTACATGTCAAGAGGTATTAGAGATATTTGCCATATTATACCTGAAGATTATAAATACCACACTCAGTGAATTAAACACCAGAAAAATGATGGAAAATATGTTTTTATTTACATAACATGGCTTTCCTTTGATGTAAAGGGATTAGGCAATTAAAAGTTATTTTCCAAGTACTTTTTTTAAGCAGGCAAAACTTATAAAGTTTGTGAAGAATCCACATCTCATCTTTTGATGACCATGTATGCTATTCTTACAAACAGCTCTGTGAAATATTCCTATTTTGTCACGTCATGCATCTTAAGACTCCAAATGAAATGTCTAATCGCTCTGAAAGGCAGGCAAATAATAATGAAATAAAAGACATTTCTGCTCACTTTTTGTCTGCGCTTCACACAGTACAGATTAAGACTAAAGTTGAGGTTATGAACCTTGAAGAACAGCTAGATGGACTGCGTTTAGCTGTGACGCTCGTGGCAGCCATTGATATCCAGGCATGTTCACTGGTCCACATGTAAGAAGAAAACACTCAGCACATTCTAACACAGTCTTGCACGGTAATAATTATCATCTATCTTCAGTAATCCAGACATCACAAAGATGATTTTGTCTCTGTCAACTCATGTTTGGCGGAAGCAAGGCTTTCTGATTTGAGTGTGTAGTAAGCCTAATGGGTCAAGGCAAGGGGTCAGAGGTCACCTGCTGATCAGGAACGACAGCACTGAGAATAATATGGCTACCAGTGGAAAATTCAAAGCATTTGCTGATCCGCATTCAATAGCGTTCTCCTGTTATCAAACACCAAAAAAAAAAGATGTAAACAGAGTTAGCAAGTGTCAGGAAATTACACAAAAACACATTCAAACACTTTATAGATTGAACTTTTAGCTACTGAATGACCCCAAATGAGCTGAAAGCCCTGTAAGAGGCATAAAATTGAAGAGTGAATGGTCTACTAAAACTTTCAAGTGTACTTCTTTCAGCTGTGATGTGGATGAGCATTTCACAGACAGACTGAATGGGTCACTTTAAAAAACATGATGAAGTACATAAACCGCAGTTTCAAAATATTGGAAAACTTTACAGTTTAGTTTCAAATCTGATATGGCGTTGGTCATCAAAAGCAAATATTTAATAATACAACATCATACCTCTGGATGAAATGGATGACAGGACTGCGGCCGTCTGCGATCCTTTTGAAACTTCAGTCTGTCGCACTTCAGAGACTCATTATGTGCTCAGAGGTCAAGGATGGTATTATACAAAGAGTCATGCCATAATTTGACATTCTAAATAAGTAGATGTTTTGTTGGTTATAAAAAGGATATAAATGATCTCAATGGGCTCCATGGTAACTCGAGTGGCGGAGCTGCAGTCACATTTATTCTCAACAACCACCATGAACAGGTTACTGCTGGGAATCTGCTGAATTACAAAGGTCCTGAGAGGAAAAATACAAAAAAGGATGTCAGATTCTTGTTCAGAATACCTGTAGATGGCATTGATTTATATGATGACATATTAGGTCTGTCCTGTTTAGGCCTAGAGTAACCAGAGAAACCACACAGTAATGTACCCTACATTTCAGCATGTCAAAGAAAAAAAAAAAACACTTTTAAAAGAAAAACTAAACATGAATATATTTGTAACTAAATCAAATAATTAAATTCTCAATATATATAAAATTCTACAGTATATATTATGGAGGTCTGTTTCTGCCACTAAATAAAAAGGTTATTGCGACTTTTAACCTCACAATTCTGACTTTTTTCTCAGAACTGTGAGATAAACTCACAATTGCAAGTTATAAAGTCAGAATTGTGTGATTTAATTTTGCTAAGTTCTAAAGTCAGAATTAATTTAGTCAGAATTGTGAGATAAAAGGTTTAAATACAATTCAGATTTTTTTAAATAATTGGATGATATAAACTCATAATTGCGAGAAATGAAATCAGAATTGGCTGATAAAAACTCGCAATTCTGAGAAAAGTCAGAATTGTGAGATATAAACCCATAAAAAGTCAGAATTGTGAGTTTATATCTCACAATTCTGACCTAATTTCTCAAAATTGCAACTTTTTTGTTAGAAATGTGAGTTTGTCTCGCATTTCTGACTTCCACAAGAAAAACTAAACATGACTATATTTTTAACTAAATTAAATAATTAAATCTCTCAAAATATATAGCATTCTATATATTATGGAAGCCCGTTTCCGCCACTGAATATAAAAAAAAAGGTTATTGCGACTCTTAATCTCACAATTTTTTTCTTCTCAGAATTTTGTGATACAAACTAGCAATTCTGACTTTTTTCTCAGAACTGTGAGATATAAACTCGCAATTGCAAGTTATAAAGTCAGAATTGCGTGATATAAACTCAGAATTCTGACTTTTTTCCTCAGAACTGCAAGATATAAACTCATAATTGTAAGAAATAATGTCTGAATTGGCAGATAAAAACTCGCAATTCTGAGAAAAGTCACAATTGCGAGATATAAACACGTAATTCAAAGAAAAAAGTCAGAATTGTGAGTTTATATCTCACAATTCTGACCTAATTTCTCAGAATTGCAACTTTATTCCTCAGAATTGTGAGTTTGTCTCACATTTCTGACTTCCACAAGAAAAACTAAACATGACTATATTTTTAACTAAATTAAATAATTAAATCTCTCAAAATATATAGCATTCTATATATTATGAAAGCCCATTTCTGCCACTGAATTAAAAAAAAGTTTATTGCGACTCTTAATCTCACAATTCTTTTCATCTCATAATTGCATGATACAAACTCGCAATTCTTATTTTTTCTTTGCGAGTTTATATCTCACAACTCTGACTTTATGACTATTATTTCACAATTCTGTCAAAATTGTGAGATTAGTGTTGCAATTGCGACAAAGAAAGTCAAAATTGTGAGAAAAAAAATACACAATTACCTTTTTAAGTTTATATTCTGTGGTGGAAACGTGCTACCATAATATATAGCTTAAAGGGATAGTTTACACCCCAAAAATGAAGTTCTGTCATTATTTACTTGACCTGATCTTATTGGTAACAAAACCGTTGATGGTAGCCATGATTTATAAGTGTGGTGAAAAAACACAAAGGAAGTCAATGACTACAGTCAACTGCTTGGTTATCAACATTCATTAAAATATCTTCTTTTGTGCTCAGCTAAATGATTCTTACAAATATCTAAACCATTTAGTTATATTTTTTACCATGAAATTGAAGTGTGATTTTAACTGTGGTTGTCAGTGTTGTTTTTGAAAACCATCTTAGATTTAGTCTTAGTCTTAGTCTTTTGGACTAAAATGCTTCTTAGTTTTAGTCAAATTTTAGTCACTTCTATATGTGATAGTTTTAGTCCAATTTTAATCGACGAAAAGTCAAAAAGGTTTTAGTCTAGTTTTAGTCAAAAAAAAGGGAAAAAATTAGTTGGAATGTTTTAGAACATAAAAGACAAACAAGGATAGAATGCTAAAACGGCTTGCCATACTAGTATGGCAAAGAGTATTTAATGCTAAAACGGCTTGCCATAGCGTCAGATACTTTTTAAGTTTTAATTGGCATGCACAATAAGCAGAAATGTCATGCATTTTAAACGTCTGACGGACCACCCACTAACATTTTCGTCTATTCTCGTCTCGTCAACGAAAACTCACACACGTCTCGTCATGTTTTAGTCATCAACGAGCCCTTTTTATCTCGTCATCGTCTCGTTATCGTCATGAAAAAAAGTGGCGTCAACGAAATGATTTCGTCATCGTCATTGTTGACAAAAACAACACTGGTGGTTGTCATGATCTAAATCATAATGGCATTTAGCCCCACAACACATTCTGTCAGAAATAAAGATGTGTGAGAAAGTGAAGCACAGCTGTTTAATGCTGTCAGACCATGCTATGTTTACTCTCTTAGATGTGTGCTGCGGCCATAGCAAAATAACCACATATAGACTAAAACAGCTTTCCACAGACGGGTGTCAGTTATATGCAACAGTGGTTTGGCTTTCACATAGTTCTGGCTGGAGGATTTTTAATTAGAAGCATGAAGGTGGCTGCCAGAGTTAGATCACTGTCATATGTCTACATCTAAGGCCTTCCAGTTGTGTATTAAATATTTTTTACATTCTGTTTTCTACTTTACATAATACAGATAATTTTCTCAACTCCTTGTCATCCAAGATCATTGTCAATTTGTATAGAAAATGACAGGTAGTTCATTTTCTAACTTTATTCTTATAATTTAGTCTTTATTGTCCAAATATTTTGACCTTATTGTTAAAATATTTAGACTCTATTCTTGTAATTTCAACTTTATTCTCAAAATGTTTTGACTTTATTCTCAAAATATTATGACTTTAATCTCAAAACATTTTGACTTTATTCTTGAGAAATTTTGACTTTATTCTCGAAACATTTCGACTTTATTCTTGAATATGATTCTTGAAACATGTTTTGAGAATAAATTCGAAATGTTTGGAATAAAGTCGAAATGTTTCAAGAATTACGGTGAAATGTTTCAAAAATAAAGTTGAAATTACGAGAATAAAGTTGAAATGTTTCGAGAATTAAATCAAAATTACGAGAATAAACGTGAAATTACAAGAAAAAATCAAAATGTTTCGAGAATAAAGTTGAAATTACAAGAATAAAGTCAAAATGTTTCAAGAACAAAGTCAAAATTACGAAAAATAAAGTCGATATGTTTCGAGAATAAAGTCAAAATTACGAAAATAAAGTCAAAATGTTTAGAGAATAAAGTCGATATTACTAAAATAAAGTCTAAATGTTTGGAGAGTAAAGTCGATATTACGAACATAAAGTCTAAATGTTTGGAGAATAAAGTCTATATTAGGAAAATAAAGTCGAAATGTTTGGAGAATACAGTCATAAAGTTGAGAATAAACTCAAAATGTTTTAAAAATATAGTTAAATGTTTTTAAAAATTAAAACGAAATGTTTAGAGAATTAAATCAAAATAAAACCAAAATTAAGTCAAAATGTTGTGAGAATGAAGACCCCAGATAAGACCCTAATTCCTAAGCCAGGATCGCGTAGAACCCTTTAAAGCTAGTGAAGAACATGAAAAATATATTACCAAGTGTGGTTTTATGGCATTTCAAGTGCATTTTCAAAAAGGAAATGCTAGTATACTTAGTATAGTATACCTCTTTTCTTCTTTATCACTTAAAAGTAATTTGTGTTTCAGAAACCAGATTTCCACTAAGTTCTACTTCTTTCTTTTTATAAATAAGCATGCACATATATAGACATAAACAGATGTTCTCACCGTATACAGCCTCCACAGTCGATGTTCCCTGTGGTCTCTTTTATGGTGCGTTCAGAGACGAAAGCTGGATATTCTGTGTCACATGGCACCATCATTGTCCTCTGAGTTCTCTGGGCTGCACACATAAACACTAAATTCAAAAATTGCACTGTACAACTAAAATAATATATAATTAGTCATTTATATTACAATATACATCAGTTCATGTTCATTATAGCCAATGTTACAGTGCATCTACCCTTTTTTTATGCTGTGTGATTCATGTCACCGCCTTACAGATTAATTGAGATTTATAGCCTTTTAAGTCCGTCATTAGTTAAAAATCTAATATCTATTATAGATCAAATGGAAGAAATAAAAAATAACAAGGTCATCCTCACAGGAGCATGTAACTCTATTAACACGTTTCTAAAAGCATTCCTGTCATCTATGGATTGATACCTTTGACTGTCGAGTCATAGTTCCACCAGCTGTACAGGTTAAACTCCAGCAGAAATCTGGGAAAGCAGAAACACACTCCCACTCAGAAACACTGACTGAAAATCCCAAGCTGACAATAATAATTATAAGGCAAAGGCTTTTTATCTCACATGACAAGTTCTGTCAAGAGCCATTTCACAGTGGAGAAGGGCTGAAAGGAAGAGCGCAGCGTGTCAGTGGAGACAGGAAATAGAATCCAGAGGCACTGAAGTCAAACACTACAGCACAGATGATAGCATACTCACATCCAGCAGAGTGCGTGCGCTGTCACTGCTGCCTGCGTACTCTTTACAGAGAGCCTGATAGTCATACAAATTAATCCTAGCAGAAACACAAGCAGAAGCAGACTCACTATTAAACAAAACCCTGGGCTAATGTCTTATTTAACCCCAGGTTAAAGCCAGTTTAGCTCTAGGTTAAGGAATGTTTCATAGCTTTTTTAAATGAGATAAGCACCACTTTCAACCCTGCTTTAAGCATTTCAGTACATGTAGTGCTGGAATGAAAGATAACACTTTACATTTAGACATTTATTAACCTGTTAATTTTGACATTTACTACATTATTAAAATCAAAAGTTGTATCTGTAGGGCCCTATGATTTCCACAATGGGGAAAACATAGACATTGTGAAATCCAGTCATAAAAATGTAGTTTACTGTGACTGAATGTCACAGAACAGCCAAATTTTGGATGAATAAATCAAAAGTAGGTAAATGCACTTAAATAAAAATGTGACATGGACTAGTGTCTTTGATTATTAAGCTGCAAAAATACCATTTTAGATATGAATCCTGCATGCAAACGCGCAGTTTTGTTTACTACACACATACTGAAGTGCATGAGATGCTTGCCTCAATATATGAGTACATGAACATATACATATAGTCTGTAGAACAGCTCTGCAAGTCACTTCATGAGCATTTTACCATTTCTTTTGAGAAAAAAAACTACTGTCATATACAAACAGAAAGATCTTCACAGCAACCCATCAAAATACAAGTTTGGTTTAACTTGAAGAAATTGTGACAGAAATATATTACTTAATGTAATAATAGTACTACTACTACTAATAATAATAATAATTTTTTTAACAACATTATAAGAAATTTTTACCAGAATGTATTTACCACAAAAAATCGAATACATAACATATTTCTGAAATAAATAAATGAATAATAATAATAATAATAATAACAACAAAAAATACATAATTTTTTATAAACTCAACTAATGAGAGATGCTTTTGATTTTGGTTAAAATATTACTGAATCTATTAAAATGGAATTTAAAAGTTAACGAAAAACAGAATTTGGTAAAAAATAAAACTGAATTTGAGAAAAAAAAAATCATAGCGACTTAAAATATATTTTTTGCTAAACTTTTAATAAATTGCTGTTATTGTGTAAGTTTCATGATTTCAATTAATTAAGACATGCTTTTTGATTGATATTTTTTAATTAAAATTGTTAAAATTTTAGCGCCGCTGTTGTTCAGCCTGTATATGCTCCCACTAAGTCAAATAATGAGAAAGAACAAAATTGCATATCACAGCTATGCAGATGATACCCAGATTTACCTAGCCTTATCGCCAAATGACTACAGCCCCATTGACTGTCTCTGCCAATGCATTGATGAAATTAACAGTTGGATGTGCCAAAACTTTTTACAGTTAAACAAGGAGAAAACGGAAGTCATTGCATTTGGAAACAAAGATGAAGTTCATAAGGTAAATGCGTACCTTGACACTAGGGGTCAAAAAACAAAAAATCAAGTCAAGAATCTGGGTGTGATTCTGGAGTCAGACCTCAGTTTCAGTAGTCATGTTAAAGCAGTAACTAAATCAGCATACTATCATCTTAAAAACATTGCAAGAATTAGATGTTTTGTTTCCCGTCAAGATTTGGAGAAACTTGTTCATGCCTTTATCACCAGCAGGGTAGACTATTGTAATGGTCTCCTCACCGGCCTTCCCAAGAAGACCATTAGACAGCTGCAGCTCATACAGAACGCTGCTGCCAGGATTCTGACTAGAACCAAAAAATCAGAGCATATTACACCAGTCCTTAGGTCCTTACACTGGCTTCCAGTTATGTTTAGGATAGATTTTAAAGTACTTTTACTTGTTTATAAAGCACTCAATGGCCTAGAACCTACATACATTGCAGATATGCTCACTGAATATAAACCTAACAGACAACTCAGATCACTAGGATCGAGTCAGTTAGTAATATCAAGGGTTCACACAAAACAAGGGGAATCCGCTTTTAGCTATTATGCCGCCCGCAGTTGGAATCAGCTTCCAGAAGAGATCAGATGTGCTAATACATTAGCCACATTTAAATGCAGACTCAAAACTCACCTGTTTAGTTGTGCATTTACTGAATGAGCACTGTGCTACGTCCGAACAGTTTGCATTATTTTATGCATAATCATTTTACTGTATTAATTAATTTGAAATCATTTTCTTTTCTTTTTTTAAATCATCTTAAATGTTCTTAATTTTGTTTTTATTGTTGTGATTATTATTTTAAATTTTTATGCTATTGTGATTTTAATTCCTTTTTATGTACAGCACTTTGAATTACCATTGTGTATGAAATGTGCTATATAAATAAACTTGCCTTGCCTTGCCTTGCCAATGTAACCATTAAAACAGAGTCTAGAAAAATTAAATGTAAACAGGGGAAAAAAATGGAAATGGGAAAATTTGGGGAAAAAAATAAAATGGATTTCATAAGGCTCTATATTGGTTAATATTATTTGATGGACCTGGTCTAACATTAATTAAACATTAACATTAACTTAAAAATTAAATGAATAGTATTAACTAACATTAACAAAGATAAATACTGTAACACATGTACTGTAACATACATACAAATGTATTGCTCATTGTTAATACAAACATTAACTAATGTAAATTAGTAGTTAGTATTAATTTGGATAATCAAGCATAATTTAGGAAGACAACCAATCACAAGCTAAACAATGCAGGTCTCATTAAATATTCATGAGATAAAACAGTTTCTTGTAAGCTTATGCTATATAAACATAAAAAAGACACATTTTGAGGATTAAAACAAGACAAAAACAAAAAAAGATTGTTTCAGTATTCTAAAAAGGTAATTAATATGTTTTGATGGCTATTAAAACAGGTTGCTGTACATGCTGTACCTCATAACCTCATAAATATGCATAAACAGGGCATTTACTAATGGTTTATAGATAACCAATGTATAACCCTGAAACCTGACAATATAGGTTAAATAATTTAACATTCATCATTGTGTGTGTGTCTCACTTTTTAAATGAGCCCATCAAAAGCAGTTTGTTCATGACAGCTCCCTCTACTTCTCCAAAGAAGAGGTTCGTCTGTGGGAAGCACATTATGTAAAGTTATAGTTAAAGTTACAGTCATTATGGAAATGCATCCATTTGATTTCATATTTACACACAGATCTTCTCAGTATGTCATACCTGAGAAGTGTCTTCAGAGACCAGGATGAAGCCATTGTTGTCTATGAGATAACATTTAATGTCCTAATGGGAGTGAGAAACATAAAATGCTCATTTAAATATATGATTCAACAAGCTTTAGACTGTTGTTATCTTCTTAAATCATTTCAAACTTCAAGACAGTAAGACCATAAATATAATGCATTTTATAGCTTTTTATGCCAAAGCCATTAATAAAAGACGCAGAATTTAAATGAGAAACGCTACGAGGCAATGTCGTATGTCATATATCTTAAAAGACGACTGCAGACTGATCTAGTAAGCCTGTCATGTTCGAGAAGTGTCCATTGTATAATGAGCATGTGGTGAACAAAGGCCATTTTATGAGCTCCATCACTGAAAATATGGCCAAAGGGAGAGAAACAAAGTCACATTTACCTCATTATCACAGCTGATGGTGCATTTCCCATCCAGAGCATTGCACTGTGTGGACACACGCAGTGAAAAAACATAAAGCAAATGTATACATGAATGCCATTTAAATACAGATCCTTACATTAGTTTTCGAGCAATATCTATCATTATCTAGCATGGTCTTCTATACATTGCTGCTCATAAACACATCAAAATGAGCTGTTATGAAGTAGATAATAATACACAAAACAACACAACACACAAGGTCTGGTTTGATAAATATATACATATTTATTAACTTACCTGCCGACTGGCCGTCCAAAATTTCCTCTGAAAGAATTCCAGCTTCATTTGAATTCCCACAGCTTTGAGTGTCACAAAAAACACATTTAATATAATGATGTTTAGGTGTGTTTAGTGTAATTCAGTTGCAATTTAGCCAACAATACATTTAAAATATATAGAATTTTGCTTTGAAATAAGACGACAAGTACCTGCCACTATAGGAGACTTCCTGTCATCAAGTAGCTGTATAGCAGTGCTTGCCAAAACCACACTCTTATTTTCGCCTCCTTAAAGAAATATCACACAAAAAGCATAAATGCCTTCTTATATAGTATTTACAGCAATGAACATGAGAACTGGAATATTCAATGATCAACTAAAACTGCTGGTTTATGATGCAAAAATGGCTTGCAGGTCTGAAAACTACATGAAATACAAATGATAAAAAGTAACTGAGCATATAAGTGTGCATAATTAGGAATGCAAAAATAATAAAATAAACAGGTTTAGTTAAAACCATTTAGAAAGAGATGCAAAAATAATATGCATATCTATTATTGCTGAAAAAATAAAATGGATTATTTAATAGACATGGGCTAACATTTAATTTCAAAATTAAATAAATGTTATTACAGTAACTAACATTAACACAGATAAATAAATACTGTATCATACTGTAACAAATGTATTGCGTATTGTTAATATTAATGAATTAACCAACGTTAACTAATGTAAACATCATTTAAGAACAGACAACCAATCACAAGCTAAACAATGCAGGTCTTATTAAATATTAATGAGGTAAAACATAAAAAGACGAATTTGGACACAATTTGTATTGTTTAAGGGATTAAAACAAGACAAAAGACAACAATAAACTTTAACTTTAAAAACTTTAACTTTAATTTCTTAAAAAACGTTATTCTAAAAATTTAATATGTGTATGGTGATTAAAAAAACGTTGTACTTGTCCAAACAGTTTTATTAACCTCATGCATATGCAAAATAGGGCATTTACTTAGGATTTACATACAGTACGTAAAATCAAATATTGCATGTCAAATAAAAATCTGCTATTAAGTGGAAATTTATCTGTCACATGGTACAAGGTAGTTAAATTAGACAGACACCAACATGGCCTCTCTAATATTAAAAGAACACAAATAAAACAATAGAAGATAAAAGAAAATATGACAGAGACTAAATAAAATACTGTTCTCTTGCAAAAAATAAAATAAAATATATATTCTTTTGATTTGGACATTGCTCCAAATGACATGTCATGACCACCAGGGGGCGGCATTTATTTACATAAATATTTATTAAGTCTAAATCTATTAAGAGCGGCTCCTTCGTTTGCATATTCAGATCAAAAGCGGCATGGATTGAAACAAACACTCAGTTACATGATGAAATAGAGCTCATTTCTAGCGGTACAGGCAGATGAGGGAGAGTGTTTGATCAGAAACGAGTTCAGCGCTGTCTGTGTGATAAGGAGCCCATGAGCTGTTGAGTGGGATGTAATGATCCTGATCTGTCACACACACACATTGCGTGAACGTTAAAGTAGGGCACATTAATTACAGGCGAAGGAAAGAGAGATAAGCAGACGGTCTGCGTGAGTAAAGCAGTACAGTGCAGCTAGAGCAACAAACCACAAAGATGCGCTGTTACATCAGTAGTATGAAGCTTTCAAAATGTTGACATTGACTGGTGTGGCATAAAAGTGTGATTCTAGAAATCAACCTGAAATACGAGATAAATGATGATCTATGCAAAAATATCAGGGGTGTGATGCTGAAGATGTACGAAGGAGCGAGAGATGACTATTAGTACAAAATATTTTTGATGTTTATTGCAGAATAATGTCTAAAAATTATTATTAATTTGAACAATTTCTAAACACAAGCAATATCCAGTGCTTAACTTGTCCTGGATTGTCTGACTAAAGACATGAATGAATGAAATCTCAAATTGTGTGTCTCACAATAAAAAAAAAATGTAAATAAAAAAACAGGCTTACAAAAATCATATAAATTTGGAGATGGGCAACCCAAAATAATAATAAATAAATAAATAAATAAAATTAATAAACAAATAAATAAACTATATTTATATTTAAATATAATTTAATATGTAGTATATGTAAAATATCATATCTATATATATATATATGTGTGTGTGTGTGTGTGTGTGTGTGTGTGTGTGTATGTGTGAATATTAAAATCTAATTAGACATTATATTAAAATGATATATATGTATGTGTAAATAACTCTGCATATACATTGCATATATATATTTATTAGAAATATAATAGCACATACAATATAACTATATATAATTTACTGAGATTTCAATTAGTGTTGTCAAATAAATAACTGTGATTAATCGCATCCAAAATAAAAGTTTTTGTTTACATAATATATGCGTGTATACTGTGTATATTTATTATGTATATATAAATACACACACAAACAGTATGTATTTTGAGAAAATTTACGTTTATATTTATATTCATATAACTGATATTATATAGAAATATTTTTAATATGTAAACATACATTTTTTCTGAAATATATACATGTGTGTAAATTTATATATACATAATAAATGCACACACATATTATGTAAACAAAAGCTTTGATTTTGGATGCAATTATTTGCGATTAATCATTTGACATTTCTTTTAATACTTATATATTATATTGTATTATAATATATTATAATTATTATATTGAAATGTACTGTACTCTGTTACTCTCTCAATTAAATGAAAACTTCATGTAAACCTTAATTTTAATACTCGCTAACAGTTTTTTTTTTTTGTGCACCAAAATGAAAATATTGGGCTGAAACCTGAAATTCTGGAAGTACTTGGCCGAAAACCAAAACCGAAAATGACTATATAATAACAAATGATAATGATATATATGATAATGGTATAAATTATTGTATTAATATTAGGCTTTTTAATTTCAACTGAAAAACTACAAAACAATAAAATAATCATGTGTGTAAATATGCTTGAACGTCGTACCTGAACTGAAGGGAATGGAGTACACGAAGGTGCCGGGCACCTGCTCTGCAGCTCTTTTATACCAGAGAGGAAAGTGATCTGCATTAAAGACGCCCTCCTTGTCTTCAGCAGTGAGGAAATCTCTGCAAACACACGCAATAATGAAAGATAGTTTACTTCATCAATCATCATTTACGCTCAGAGGCCTTTTATTGGCCAGCGTAATGAGATTAGAATCTGTCATTGGTCGGTCATTTGCATTCAGACTCACTGATTGGTCAGCTGCTCGGGAACCACAAACAGGTTGGTTCTGGAAAGACCGGTGCGGGTGCCGAGGAAAGCGATCTCAACACCTTTATCAGAGTTCCTGATAATAAAAACCAACAAATATGGGAATGTGTGTGTGGCAAGATGGTGTTTGAATGGTCTCACAGTTTTTCTACCTAGTCAACCAACAAAATTTACTAAAAACTAGCTGCAAAAGTTTCGATTTTAAAACACAAAACGTGGAAAATACTTGTGTAAGAAATTTACTAAACTAAAAGGTTTCTCAAAGGGTTAGTTCAGCCAAAAATTAAAAAAATTCTGTTATTAATTACTCACCCTCATGTTATTCCAAACCTGTAAGACCTTCAATCATCTTCAGAACACAAAGATATTTTTGATCAAATCTGAGAGCTTTCTAACCCTACGTAGACAGCAACGCAACTGACACATTTAAGGCCCAGAAAGCTCTCGAATTTCATCAAAGATATCTTAATTTGTGTTCCAACGACGAAGGTCTTACGGGTTTGGAACGATATGAGGGTGAGTGATTAATGACAGAATTTTCATTTTTGGGTGAACCCTTTAAACCTAATTTAGTTAATATGACCAAGTAAAAGTCTAAACTCACTCAGACTTATTGAGGGCCAGTCCAGTCCAGTATGCTTCTAAAGGAGCCGTTACCACAGCGTCAAACAAAACCTGCTGAATCAGCTCTCTGTCACCTACAAGATGCACAAGAGAGGACATTTGCACACTCCATAATACTCATCGGACAGCAACTTTAATGAGGACAGCGTTTAAATGGCCAAGGTAATTTTGTAAGCAAGGTGTAATATCTAGATGAAGGACACTGTAGCAAAACTTCGCAGGAGCAACTGCTACTGTATACTGCATTATGAAATCTAGCTCAATTAACTGAAAAGTGATTGAGCTGAAAGGAAAAAAAATTTCAGATGTGGAACAATTTATTATTTTGATTTGAGATTATGAAGACAAAGATTTCTCCTTAGAATAATGTGCATTGATTGATTGAACAGAAATGTGTATAAAAGGAGTAGTTCACATCTAGAATAAAAATTCCTGATAACTGTTCATGTCTTTCTTTCTTCAGTCCAAAAAAAGATGAGAAACAAAGAGAAAATGATAAATGTTTTTGACCTTTACCTTTTTGAACCAAAGTACACAGACAAAGAACAAACCAACGTGTTCACACATTGCATGAAGACGTGCATAACAGATATAGTGCAAGACAAACATTTGTAGTTCAAAAGTATATAAATTATAATTTTCTTTAGGAAGTGAATGATCATTTCACAAGACAAGACCTTAATTCCTTGGCTGGGATTGCACAAAGCCCTTAAACTGATGAAATTGATCCCCATTGAAGTCCACTATATGGAGAAAAATCATGGAATGTTTTCCTCAAAAACCTTAATTTCTTTTCGACTGAAGAAAGAAAGACATGAACAACTTGAATGACATTGGGGTGAGTAAATTATCAGGAAGTGATATTCTGGAAGTGAACGAATCTTATAAGAAATTAAACAAGGTCAAATTTGATTTCATGTTCATCTGAAACGCTGCTCACATTTGAGATGCGGTTTACGGCTGGTCATGTAGAGTTTGATGGCCTGAACTTGAGTCAGGTGACGATGCTCATGATGCTCATCTGTGTTACAGTATGTCCTGTAACAAAAACATAGAAAATGGCACAATGCATTATTTGTGTGATAAATAACACTACCATAACATGTTATACTTTATGTTGAGTAAAAAATAAAGGTCTACCATTCATCAGCAAGGGCAACATCCGGTTGCTCTAGATCATGTAGACCTAAACGAAATGTGTGGATGAGAGTTTAGAGAGGATAACAGAGGATGAACTAGGGTTATCAGGAACATTCCTAGATACTTATGGGTAAATCACAGAAAGAGGGACAGAGAAGGCTAAAAAGAGTTACTCTGTCATAATCATGATATTTGTGTTTTCAGGTTAGAGAAGAGGAATATCTCAAGGGTTAATTCTGTCATTAATTACGCACCCTCATGTCATTCCAAACCCTTAAGACCATCGTCTTCGGAACCCAAATTAAGATATTTTTGATGAAATCCAAGAGTTTTCTGACCCTCAATAAACAGCAACGCAACAGACAAAATCGTTGAATAAAGACGTTATTTTTGTTTTCTTTGCACACAAAATGTATTCTCTTAGCTTTATAACATTATATGTTTATCAACTTTTCCACCGCTAGAAAAATCTGACTATTTACTGATTTTTTATTTAATATGTCATGCTTTAGAGGCATGGTTATGAAAAAAATAGCTTATGAATTAAATTAAATTAATGATTCAGTAATATAAATACACCAATAAAAGTCTAAAATATGTCAAATGTTCATACCAAAACAAAAATGCCTGAAAATTTCAACATTTATCCGATTTATATAAATATTTTAAATTCCTAGATGGAAAAATGAAAAACCAATGTATAACATTGCTGAAACATAAGAAATAATCTAAAAAACAGACCTAACTTAAAAAATATATTCACAGAAATTCACAGAAAGAAAAGTAATAAAAACTACAAAATACATGTGATATTCACACATTTTAAAACATAAACATTAACTCTCTTTGGAATCGGTTTTCATAAGTCTTGCTAATAAATTAAATCCTCACCGGCTTCTAGTGAAACATTTCCCTTGAAGAAGTATTTCCCATGTCCTCGAGACAGCGTCACACCTACACTACAAAACATACACAACATATAATTTCAGTCATATTTTCATCACCACAATGCCACATATGTTTAAGAAATGTTTGTTCAAGTGTAAAATATTTGCATACACTACCAGGAATGAATTACATTTTAAAATATATTCAAATAGAAAGCAGTTATTTTAAATAGTAAAAATATTTCACAATATTACTGCTTTTTTTTTTTGCTGTATTTTAGATCAATGCAGGCTTTGTGAGCAGAAAAGTCTTAAAAATCATACTTTTTAAAAACCTCTGACTGGTAGTGTATGTGAGTCATCACCTACCTAAATGGAGTTCCTCTAATATCAGTGTAGTAATAATCATTGTGCATCGTCAAGACGCGTTTCTGGTGAGGAACAAAATTGAAGATAAAGATTACAAAGTTAAACAGCGAAGATATTTTGCTACAATTTTAATGCTTATTTGATACTAATATCCTATATTATTCTAGTTCTTGCACACAAAGATAAAAACGTTACCCCTTTGTCCACAGTTCTTTTTACTTCCATAGAGAAGGTGCCAGTTCGTCTGTTCACCATTGCTGTGCGCAACTACAAATAAACACATTCATGAAGCAGCACTTATTCACTTTAATAATGCAGTTGATATCAAAAGTTTACATTGCAGAATCTGCAAAATGTTAATTATTTTACCAAAAATAAGAGGGATCATACAAAATGCATGTTATTTTTTATTTAGTAATGACCTGAATGAGATATTTCACATAAAAGATGTTTACATATAGTCCACAAGAGAAAGTTTACAGTACATACACTTGATTCTTAATACTGTGTTGTTACCTGAATGATCCACAGCTGTTTTTTTGTTTAGTGATAGTTGTTCACGAGTCCCTTGTTTGTCCTGAACAGTTAAATTGCCCGCTGTTTTTCAGAAAAATCCTTTAGGTACCAAAAATTTTTGTTTTTAATTTTTATGTTTTTGAACCTTTTCCAACAATGACTGTATGGTTTTGAGATTACACTGAGGACAACGGAGGAACTCATATGCAACTATTCAAGGTTCAAACACTTACTGATGCTCCAGAAGGAAAAATTATGCATTAAGAGCCAGGGGTGTAAACTCTTAAACAGAATGGAGATGTGTCCATTCTTCTTATTTTGCCTAAACATCACATTTTGTTATCATTTAGTACTGCCCTTCAGAAGCTACAAAAGAGTTTTTCCCAGAAGACAAATTAAGTACAATTTACCCTGATCTTCAAATTCCAAGTGTTTTCACCCCCCACTCTTAATGCATTGTTTTTCTTTCTGAAGCATCAGTGAGTGTTTGAACCTTCTGTAATAGTTGCACGAGTCCCTCAGTTGTCCTCAGTGTGAAAAGATAGATCTCAAAATCATACAGTCATTGTTGGAAATACACAAAAATGCTGAAAACTCAAAGAATTTGTTAGACCTAAAGAATTTTTCTAAAGAACAGCAGGCAGTTTAACTGTTCAGGACAAACAAGGGACTCATGAACAGCTATCATTAAACAAAAACAAAAACACAGCAGTGGATCATTCAGGTAACACAGTATTAAGAATCAACTGTATGTAAACTTTTGAACTTGGTTATTTTATTAAATTCAATTATTATTTTCTCTTGTGGACTTTATGTAAACATCTTTTATGTGAAATGTCTTATTCATGTCAGTACTAAATAAAAAACATGAATTTTGTATGATCCCTCTTATTTTGGTAAAATAATTAACATTTTGAAGATTCTGCACAACTGAGGGACTCAACTATTACAGAAGGTTCAAACACTGACTGATGCTTCAGAAGGAAAAAACAATGCATTAAGAGCGGGGGGTGAAAACTTTTGGAATTTGAAGATCAGGTAAATTTAATTTATTTTGTCTTCTGGGAAAAACTCTTCTGTAGCTTCTGAAGGGCAGTACTAAATGATAAAAAATGTGATATTTAGGCAAAATAAGAAAAATGAACATTTCCATTCCGTTTAAAAGTTTAAACCCCTGGCTCTTAATGCATAATTTTTCCATCTGGAGCATCAGGGAGTGTTTGAACCTTCTGTAATAGTTGAATAAGGGACTCGTGAACAACTATCACTAAACAAAAAAACACAGCTGTGGATCATTCAGGTAACACAGTATTAAGAATCCCTCTTATTTTGGTAAAATAATTAATATTTTGAAGATTCTGCACGGTGTATGTAACACTTCTATGACACTTAGTGCTAGTATGTTTCTGGTCTAAGTGTACTGCATTAAGTGCACTCATTAAAAACTGGTCCATACAACATCCTCTGTGTCCTCCCATTCCACCTCAGACAGGTCCACGCTGCTGTAACTGGGTTTCTTCCTCTTCTGGCCCTCCTGGTACTGCAGGAAGAGACACAAAGAGGACAGGAAGCGCTTTAGAGGACAGCAGTGCAGGTACAGTTAGGAACTGGGATCATACGGGTAACACGATGGAGACAAAAACGTACAGTACGTGGTGATAGAGGCCATTTATCTAGCGTTTCGCACTCCTGCTCCTTGGGGTTTCCAACTAGCACTGAGCACTTATGATGTCTAATCAGACGATGAAGCGTGTGAAAGGTGCTGTAAACAATTTGCTCAGTTTCACAGTTCTGCTAACTTTAACCACGCAGTCTTTTTCCAAACCGATCAAAGCAATCCCAAACGTAGGATATGATTGACAGGCACAAAGCTATTCTGATTGACTGGTTTTCTGATTGGTTTAAAGGCGTGGACTGCTTCCCTGACTCTTATTTACTGTTTACAGAGTCTTGTGCTGTCACCGTGACAGGTCTGATATCTGAAGGTAGCTATTTTACTGATATCTGTCAGTAGTTGGGACATTTTATGTGTGGTATTCCAAAAAGTTGCTTACAGCACCTTTACATAAGAGAAACATCCAATATGTGCAGTGCTGAGGGACTCCGGGAGCAGGATCGACTAACTGTGAAAATGAGTTTTGTTTATACACGATCACAGCAGCCAATATTCGGCTTATGGGGATCTGTGTCAAAATAATCGGTCTAATCTTTTTTTGCTTAGATTGGATTTGGAAATTCAGTCAGTCAGACTCTGTTCCAATCCCTAATGAGTTGTCTTGCCATCTGCTGTCTACATAGGCAGCGTTCTAAACAAAATGGAAACTCATAAGTTGCTGTATTCAAACACATTATGTAAATGGACACTCAGCATTAATGGTTACTCAACATTTGCTATGGAAATAGTGCTTGTCATGTGGAGCACATGAGAAGCCACTGAGAATGCTGTGGATTTCATGGATTTTAATGGGAATGGTGCATTGCAATGACAAAAAAAAAAAAAAAAAGGTAAGGGTTTGTGATCAAAATGTTATATATTTGTATGTCATATTTAATTTTAATTGTAATGAATAAATACATTTTAAGACAAGCAAAAACAGAATTTCAAAATGTTTGACTTTAGCGAAGGTAATGATTTAAAACTATAACAAACACAAAAATACAAATTGGCAGTGTTATACTTGTTTATTTATAGTAATAATTAAAATTTAGCTGTTTTTTTTATATTTTCAGTTTTCATTTTTATTTTAGGTTATAGTAATTATTATGTGCACTGACATTTTTATGTTTTCTGCATTTTTTTAAATTTGGTTTTAGGAATTGTAGTAATTAAACTTATTTTATTTAAATTACTTACCAAGGAAACATTTCAAATTTTCATTTATGTTTTTTAAATTTAAGTTCTCATCTAATATTTTTATTTACTATTTATTTATTTAAATTTAAATTTTAAAGCAAATATTTTATAGTTTAATTTAATAGTGACATTGGGTTGACTATACAAATAAAAAAATATTATTATTATTCATTATTATTACTATTATTAATAATAACAATACTACAAAAACAGAAATATTATTTATTATTATTATTATTATTATTATTATTATTATTATTATTATTATTATTAATAATTATTATTATTAACAATACTGTAAAGAACAGAAATATTAGTTGAAATTTATTTCATTAAATTAAATTGTATAAATTTATTTTAATGAAATTAAAAAAATATTTTAATAGTTTTAGTTATTAGTGACCTCGAGTGTTGAAAAGGCACTATATAAATAAAACATATTATTGTTATTTTATTTTATTAATTTAATTTAATTGTTATTATTATTATTATTATTATTATTATTATTATTATTATTATTATTATTATTATTATTAACAATACTGCAAAGAACAGAAATATTAATTGAAATGTATTTTTTTTTAATTGAATTTTATTTTAAAAAGATTATTATTATTAACAATACTGCAAAAAACAGAAATATGAGTTGAATTTTGTATTATTTAATTACATTTTATTAATCTATTTTAATGTAATTTAAAACAAATATTTTTAATAGTTTTAGTTTTAGTGTTGGAAAGTCACTATTTGAATAAAAATAATATTGTTGTTATAATTTTTAGTTAATTGAACGGAATTGAATTATTATTATTATTAATTAATAATACTACAAAGAATAGAAATATTATTTTTTCATTAATTTTATTTAATTTTGTTTATTTAATTTTATTTTAATACAAATATTGTTATATTTTCAGCTAATAGGGACCTTGGGTGTTGGACAAAATTCTTATTCTTATTTTTATTAATAACAATACAGCAAAGAACAGAAATATTAGTTCAAATGTTTAATTTTTAATTAGATAGACATATTTTCTATCATTTTATCAATTTTTAGTTAATAAAATTTACTTAACATACATTTAAGTAAAAAAAAAATCCCTTATTGCAATGCATTTTGGAGTTGCCATGAAGCATACATAACATTTATAATGTCCAATACTGTTAAAATACAGCATAACTTTGCTCCCCACAGTTTAGAACAGCTTTCAAATTAAGATTTCACCTATGATGCCTAAAATATGTACCTAGATGATCAGCTCACCAAGATTTGGAACAGAGCCTAAAAGAGCCATGAAGTTGAATAAGAATGTTACTTTGTCTCATACTTGAATCCAGTCCAGTTTAATAACCACAGTGAACAACATTGTTCCTTTTGAGCAACACAAAGTCCGTGTGGTCTGTGAACACACTCTCAACACACACTCAGAAGCCTTGACTGATGCACACCACCGCTACGCAAACACAAACTAATACACAGCAGCACTGGAGCCACATTACGACGAGAACACCAACACATTCACGACACACAGAGACGCACGCACGCACACGCAGTCACGCGTGGTGACTGAGAGCGGGGTGAGGGGTGTCCCTGTGAAGGGTGAGTTACCTCAGTGCTCTGATCAGCCCTGGCAGGCACATGAATGGGCTTTTATTCCTGCATGCAATATATCAGAGGAAAAGGGTTGGGATTACAAAAACTACATCTCCCATGATGCACTTCAGCGTCCCACCAGCGCTCTCACAAGCACACACTGCATGTGTGGGTAGATTTTTACCTGAGCCAGCTTGTTTGGGGTGTGGATGTAGTTGAGTGTATCATATTTCAGCTCTATTTTAGGTGGCGTTTGAAATCATAATCCTAATATAAGGCTGGATATGAGCCTAGAACAAGATATCAGTCCTTACCAGGGGCCTCAGGTCGGGATGTGTCAGGATATATCCGTTATTGGTAATGGCAAACGCGTATCCGTGTATTCCTAGCTGGAGAAAAAAAGATAAGATTTAAAAAACGATAGCATTAATGCATCCATGCCCGCTTTACGATATAGAGTGTCAAATTGAAAAGATTAAAACTGATTGTGAATCCTGGGTATTTATTGGTGGTTATGTCCTACCTTATGTTTTGGGATGGTTTTCATTAACTCCTGAATGGGGATGTCAGTGCCTACGACGCCTAACAGGATGCCTTGGTTTTTCTGCGGAGGGACATATACTGTAAAATCACTATTTTCACACATATGCATTTGTCTCACATTCATACATAAAGTGTGCACATTCATTTTGAATAGACACTGGTGCAATAACATTAACAGACTGACAGGTTTGAAAACATATGCAGAGTTTAACAAGTGATTTGAAGTTTTAGTATGGTGGATATTAATTATCACTGAAACTCAGTAAAAGCATAGAATGACGTGAAAGACTGTAAATATTAGAGGATACTATTAATGAGTGTGTTCTGAGTTGGATTAAAAAATCAAACAGAATTAAATGAACTTTTTTTTAACTTATTAATTACAATAAAAGCTTCATCCCAAGAAACACTCTAAAAATGGTCCCTATGACTTATAATTCATGTTTTTAAGAGAAATTAGAAACATACAGATTTGCGAATGAATCTTTCTTTTGAGTCAAATGTTTTCGATGAAATCTATCTATCTATCTATCTATCTATCTATCTATCATCTATATATATATATATATATATATATATATATATATATATATATATATATATATATTATTATTAACAATAATAGAAAATAATAGTAATATTTGTTTACATTTATTTAATTTTACTTTATTAATTAAATTTAATTAATATTAACATTAATTATTAACAATTACTATTAATTATTATTAACAATAATATAAACATCTATATTATTTAATATAAAAAAGTAATAGAACTATTATTATTAATATTGTTATTATACATCTATATGGAAACTTTTTAGAATATATATACATTTTAGAATATACGCTAATATCGACTGCTATTTTTAATTAGTGTTAAATAATTTTAAAATGAACAATTATTATAATATTGTTATTAATAATATTAACATATTTTATAATATACATTAGTATTAAGTTAATATTAATTATTAATAAAATTAACATTACAGATTAAATGAACATTAATATCAGTAATAACATTGTTATTATAGTCATTTTATAACATAGCTAAATGGAATGATAGCCATATTTAATTAATATTAATTATTAATAATATCAACATTAAAATTCTTATTAGTATTAATATTGTCATATTATTATAGTTTTATATGGAAATGCTCAATTCATCATTTAACCATATACTATAATAATAATTTAACTATAATAATAATAATAATAATAATAAAAATTCTTGAACAGCAAATCAGCATATTAGAATGATTTCTGAAGGATCATGTGACACTGAAGACTGGAGTAATGATGCTGAAAATTCAGATTTGATCACAGGAATAAACATAAATTTTACAATTAAAAAATATTCTCAAATAGAAAGCAGTTATTTAAAATAGTATTTTTTTTTTTTTTTTTCAAAATGATACTGTTTTTGCTGTACTTTGAATCAAATAAATGCAGGCTTGGTGAGCTAAAGAGACTTCTTTTAAAAACATGAAATATCTTACTGTTCAAAAACTTTTGACTGGTAATATATGTATCTGTGCTAAAATACACTCCTTACCGTTTCATTCTTGGTGCTAAACACAGGCATGGCGACTGTGGTAATCGGGTTTGGACCTTTATTCTCTCCAAGCTGCTGACAGATCAACAGAAGACTTTCAGATTTAAATTTACATGAACGTCTGAGAGAAAAAAAACAACAACAACACATCCAAAGATTTTGGATGGCCATTAATCGCCAGGGCCGGTTCATACGCTCACACTGCGTTGTCCTACCGGCCTTCAGATCAAGGAAGTTGCTGCGACATGAAATATTCAAACCAACGTTTTGATTAATGGCCGTGCGAGATGTAGACAAGTGAAGGGTGATCTGGTGAAGATGGTTCATCTCTGGAGCTGAACCGTAAGCTCAGCTGCGGGCACGATGAGGGCTGACATGATTTAACGCATGAGCTCGCTGAAACTAGGTCTGCTATTCCCCCACCTCACCCTTATGTGTGTGTGTCCATTATGCATGTTTTACAGTGGCCCTTGAGAGGATTCCTGAATGCGACTGTTTGTGTTTGTCAAAGAGGAAAACAAGCAAGAAAACTAAAATAAATATTTGTGAAAATCCCATTCTCAGCTGGCATTTTTTCCCCTAAAATATTATAGGGATAGCTCACACAAAAATGAACATTCTGTCATCATTTACTTATCCTCATGTCATTCCAGACTTCTTTTTTAAGAGAACAATAAAATAAAATGGAAAAATAGATGTGAATGGGGACAAAACTAGAAAAAGAACAAACAAAAAACAGCTTAAAAGTATTATAAAAGTAGTCCATACAGTTTGTGATATTAAAAGCCTGAAATATGAATACCATTTTGGAAGAAAATCTCTGTTGTAGGAAGAGAAGGGTTTTCATAAAATAGCAATACTTTTTATCCAAAAGTCATATATACACTACTTTTTAAAAGTTTGGGATCAACAAGAGTTTGTAATGTTTTTGAAAGGAGTCTCTTCTGCTCACAGAGGCTGCATTTATTTGATTAAAAATGCAGTAAAACAGTAATTATTTAGAAATATTCTTAGTGTTTAAAATAAAGCTTTTTAATAAATTGTAAACTGTAATTTATTCCAGTGATGTAAAGCTGAATTTTCAGCATAATTTCTCCAGTCTTCAGTGTCACATGTTCTTCAAGAAACATTACTTATTATTATCAATGTTGAAAAAAGTTGTGCTGCTTAATATTATTGATTCAAAAGAACACCATTTATTTGAAATATAAATATCTGATAACATTATAAATGTCTTTACTGTCACTTTAGATCCATTAAGGCATCCTTGCTGAATATTAAATTCTTTAAAAAAATCTTAAAATCTTGACATACACTATATTTTAATTTAAATCTTTTCAATGATAAACAAGTCTAAATGATTAGTATTTATAATATATTTTAAAATACACATGAACATTGCAAGATATATTTTAACAACATAGATTACTATTAATATTAATAATATTAAATGTAATATTATTTAATAGTAATAATAATACTATAAATATTATAATATTGTTATTATAAATCCATATGGAAACATTTGACAATATATTAATATTAACTTTTATGTTTAACTAGTATTAAATACTTAAAATTTTAATACTGAAATTTATATTAATATTGTTATTAATAATATTAATATTTTTATTATAGTTCAATAGGGAAACTTTTTAGAATATACCTTATAATATACATTAATATCGGCAGTTATATTTCATTAATATTAATTATAAATAAAATGGACATTACCATTTAAATTAATATTAATATCAGTATTAATATTGTTATTATAGTTCCATGTGGAAACTTTGTGGAATATACATTTTTGACACTTCCAATCAATTTAATCCATACTTGCTGAATATTACTTTCTATAATTTGATTTTGGATGCGTTTAATAACGATTAATCGTTTGAACAGCACTATTTTGTATTTTTTAATTTTTTGGTGTTTGGTAACATAAAGCTGAATGTTCATCATTATTACTCCAGATATCATTCTATATGCAGATTTATATCAGTTATTATCAATTATTATTGGTGCTCAATTATTAAGAATGGATATTATTGAATGGATACTTTTTTGCTACATTTTTTGTCACTTTTTTGTATATATATATATTTTTTGCTTACAACAAAAAAGCTTTGGAATATTATGGTTTCCATACTAATTTTGAGCAGCAAAAACATTGATAATATTAAGAAATGTTTCTTGAGCATCAAATAAGCATCTTAGAACAATTTCTGAAGGATCATGTGACATGAACAGTAATAATGCTGAAAATTCAGCTTTGCGTCAAAGGAATACTTTCTATTTTGCCTTTTTTGGTGCCCTTCAGTCCCCTTTCACTATCACTGTAAGAAAATGACATTTTGCAAAACACCTTTTTGGGGGGGAGAAAGAAAAAAAAGAGAAAAAAGAAATGTATAAAATTTGAAGCAAAATCAGAAAGTAAATGATGCCATATATATGCAATTTCATTATTTTAAGTGAACTATCCCTTTAAATCTTGTCTTCCGTGTGTAACTTCAAAGATCAATGGCCTTGTTCCAATCAGATTGGCAGGTTTGTTTCTAAAACAACAGCAAAAAACTCCTTCAGTCCCACTGGAGAGGGCTTTAAAGTCTCTCTTATTCTGTCTCATTTGAGAGCTCAAAAAAAAAAGAAGAAGCTCAACCTCAGTTTGAGTTTGGTCCAACATTTGTTCAGTCTGGTTGGCTTCGTGCAGAACACTAGAGGTGTATCCTGCAGGAGCCAAATTGAAATCTGTGAATTAACCTTGTGCTTCCCCCCTTCCTTTCCTTCCCTCCTCTTCCCTTCTCTCTTTCTCCCAGTCTCTGCCTCTCTCACCCCCTCTGCTCCAATGTCAGTTTTATTACGGCTTTAGGAGATAAAAGCCAATGATCCACAAAATGATGAATGGGGTGTCTCAGTGGCCAAGATACAGCAACACACTCCGGAGAACAATTCCCAACACCCTACGTCTATGCCTGTGTGTGTGTGTGTGTGTGTGTGTGTGTGTGTGTGTGCGTGTGTGTGAGAGAGAGGAGGGTGTCAAAGACATCGGGTGGGTGCGAACACTTGCATTTGTGTGTGTGTGTGTGTGTGTGTGTGTGTGTGTGTGAGAGACGCTCTTATCAGAAATGGAATGGCACAGCGGTCGGTGTTGCAGTTCTCGACATACCCAGCAGAGTGAAGCCAAACCCTATCTCTGACCACATCTCGCCCTCTCTGGCTTTTATCTGTCGCTCTCTCGGCCTGCTTTCTGCGCTTCCCTCTAGCACTCTGCACCACATCCACGTTCAAGAACTAATAAAACGTTTCAGATTCCAGAAACGGAATGCTGAAAGCAAATTACAATGAGGAAATGCTGCAAGACACCAGTGACAGAATGGACACAAACAGGCTCTGTTCCAAAACCTAGTCAGCTGCCTTGCTGACTGCAGTCTACATAGGCAGCATTCTAACTAGGTGAACGATTTAGAACATTCTATGTCGTATGTCATACAAAAAGTGCTAAAAAGAGCAAACACAAACCACTAATAAGAATAAATTTACAATTATTGGGAAAAATAGTCATATTTTAAACAGTTTGAACTATTCTAATTATATTTTTCAATACTGAATAAATTATACACACTCAGAAAAAGGTACAAAAGCTGTCACTGCAGCGATACTCTTTAAAAGTTTGGAAAAATTACTTGATATTTTAGTCTTTTATGCTTACCAAGGTTGCATTAATTTTTTTTGCATTTATTTGCAAATATTGTTACTGCTTTCTATTTATTATATTATATTTTTTACATTTTGGTAGTAATACTGGTTAAAAGTTTGGAAAAATTACTTTCCCATTGATCTTTTAGTCTTTTATGCTCACAAAGGTTGCATTTATTTGACCCAAACAAAAGTAAAAACTGTAATACTCTGAAATAGTATTACAACTTAAAGTTAATCTTTTCTATTTATTATATTGAATTTCTTTTACAATTTGACACTAATATTTTAGTCTTTTATGCTCACCAAGGTTGCATTTATTTGACTAAAACACAAGTAAAAACAGTAATACTCTGAAATATTATTACTGTTTTCTATTATTATTTTTAATTTTTATTTTGGTATAGTAATACTAAGGTTGCATTTATTTGACCAAAACACAAATAAAAACAGTAATGATCTGAAATATTATTACAATTTAAAGTGATTGTTTTCTATTTTTTCTATTTAAATTTTTTACATGTTGGTACTAATACTGATTAAAAGTTTGGAAAAATTACTTTACCATTGATGTTTTAGTCTTTAATGCTCACCAAAGTTGCATTTATTTGACCAAAACAAGTAAAAACAGTAACAATCTGAAATACTATTACAATTTAAAGTACCTGGTTTCTATCTATTATATTTCAATTGGTCAATTTTTTTAAATTAATTAATTAATTTATTTATTTATTGTTAACGCAAAGCTAGATTTTCAGCATTATTACTCAAGAAATCGTTCTATATGCTGATTTGTCACTAAGATATGATCAATTATTATATTATACTTTTTTTTGCTGCTTAATACTTTATTGGAAACCTTGCTACAGTACATTTTTTGTCACTTAAACAACTTGCTGAATAAAAACAATATATATTTTTCCAAAATTTGGTATATTATGGTTTCCATTCAAGTTTTGAACTGATAATATTAGGAAATGTTTATTGAGCATAAAATCAGCATATTAGAATGATTTCTGAAAGATCATGTGACACTGAAGACTGGATCTAATGATGCTGAAAATTCAGCTTTGCATCACAGGAATAAATTACATTTTAAAATACATCAAAATTGACAAAAGCTGTCCTAAATGATAATAATATTGGTACCTTTAAGGATTTATAAGGTAAAATAAGGTACCTTCTGAAAGAGTACCACCCCAGTGACAGCTTTTGTACCTTTTGTTCCGAGATATGTTTTCCCCCCTTGAGCTTTTTTAGTTACAGACATGCAGTGCTTCCATAAAAATTTGGCTATTTTTAGGTATCTTAATGAACAGCCTTAATGTTGTGCGTGTTGTCTCTTAAAATGCTGCCTCCGTAGGCAGCTCGCTAGGTTTGGGAACAGAGCCACAGAGACACCGGTTACGACTGTTACCTTGTGCGCCTGTGCGAGCTATAGGGACACAGGGAGAAAAATAATACGTGTCATTGACATGTGCTCACGTCTACACACATACAAGAGACACACTGCACGGTGTGTGACCTGATCTCGTTCTCGTAGTGCTCACTGAATGGAAGAGTGTCTTGATGAGACCTTCAGGGAGTTAACGGAGCTACTAATGAGGACTGAGTTGCATTTTATGAAGGCGAATGATTGTAGAAAACACATAGACTTAGTAGAGAAAATACTTGAGATTTTTTAGACAGCAAACCCTTTACAAAAATGTACTATAGTGGCATTCATTTCTGCCAAAATACCATAGATACTTACTAGATTTTTTAATGGTACTGCAAATAAATAACATTTATTTAAAATATTTATGTTTGATAACTATGCTGATTTATAACTACAAGTGTGATGTCTAAATGTATTTTTGCAGAAACTATGGTTCACATTGTACATTTCTGTAAGGGACACAGATGCTGTACACACACACACACACACACACACACACACAACACATCGTGATTATTTATACTTACTGCGCTGTCCACGTAGGCTTCAGTCCATACTGTGTCATGTTCATGGTCGATAACTTTAGGTCTGCTCATCACGTGCAAATACCGCATCACGTTCTCCTGAACATCAGCCAGCGTGGAGATCTGACTAAAGTAACCTGCACAACACACAATCCACAGCAACATTGCATATCTGAATTACTCTGTGAACCTTAAACATATATATGCATTTTGGTAACAATTTCTATAAACTCTGTAAATGCATACATAATACCTTCTTTTAAATGCTTTAACATTCTGTAAACTTAAAATATTTCAAATAAAGTTCTTTTGAAGAATCCTGAACATTCCACAAAATATTAAGCAGCACAACTGATTTCAGCATTGATAATATTAAGAAATGTACACTTAATCAGCATATTAGAATGTTTTCTGTAGGATCTAATACTAATATTTCACAATATTACAGTATTGTATTTACTGTACAATTAATGCAGCACTGGTGAGCAGAAGAGACTTGTGTTCAAAAACATTTAACAAAAAAAGTATAAATGCAATTTTTAAAAAACTTTGTATAAATTCTCTAAAATAAATTAGATATTATAATCTTTCTTAATAATAATAATGCTTAGTTTAATTGTGATTATTGATATAAAGTAGTGCTGTCAGATCGATTAACTGTGATTAATTGCATCCAAAATGAAAGTATGTGTTTAAATAATATGTGTGTGTGTACTGTGTATATTTAAGTTTTAAAATGTTTTTTTTTGTATCTTCTGCTCACCAAACCTGCATTTATTTGATCCAAAGTACAGTCAAATTATGAAATAATTTTACTATTTAAAATACCTGCTTTCTATTTGCATATATTTAAAATATAATTCATTTATTTGTGTGATCAAAGCTACATTTTTAGCCTGATTCAAATCATTCTAATGTGCTACTTTTGCTGTTGAAGCAACATGTTTTATTATTAATATTATTATTATTATTATCAATATTTAAAACAGTTGAGTTCTTCAGCATTCTTTAATGAATAGAAAGTCCCAAAGATCAGAATTTATCTGTTTTTTTTTTTGAGGGAAAGAAATTATAAAAAATTAATAATAACATTTTTTTATGCTTTAAACTGATTAAAAGAGATGACAAAGACATTTATAATGTTACAAAAGATTTCTATTTTAGATAAATGCTGTTCTATTTTAGATAAAACTTGAAAAAAATAGACTCAGCTGTTTTCAACATAATAATTATAATAAATGTTTTTTGAGCAGCAAATCAGAATATTAGAATGATTTCTGAAGGATCATGCGACTGGAGTAATGATGCTAAAAAATCAGCTTTGAAATCACAGAAATAAATAAAATTGAAAAATATATTCAAATAGAAAATAGTTATTTTAAATAGTAAAACTTTTACTGTTTTTGCTGTACTTTAGATTAAATAAATGCAGACTTGGTGAGCAAGAGAGACTTCTTTAAAAAAACATTAAAAATCTTACTGTTCAAAAACTTTTGACTGGTAGTATACATGTATATATTTAAGAAATATATTTATATATGTCATATCATATTTATATATATATCTATATATATCAGATTCATTTTATCAGATGCATTTTCCATCCATTCGGCAGTGTTGAAAATGTGCATGTACTACTGCAGAGGCTCCAGGTGCAGAGCTAGAAACTCTCAGCATGGTGTGTGTGTGCGTTCCTCATTCCGCGGCCAGTCATCCGTGGCGTGGGCACATGGGAGTGATCAACGCTGTGCAGCCACGGGAGCCGAGCTGACAGGAAGAGTGATTTAGGCTCAGTTGACCCTTGACCTCTGCATGTCAGCTCTGCAGTTGAGCCAGTTCTCGTCACACTCCCATCAAGCACTCAATACCCGTGTGATTCCCTCCAGCCTTCACACCAACAAACCCACAGTGCCGGGTTCGGAAGCCGAACGGAGGCTTCCGTGCTCCAGCAAATCCCAGGCAGGATAATTAATTAACTAATTAGCAAACATTAAAATGGAACGTAAATCAAATTCAGCTTGTCATTTAGAACATCACCCCCAAAAAAACAAAAAACACGAACCTTTATTGGCACACGCCATCCATTTTAGGTTATCAGCAAACGCAGATTCCCGGCCAATCAGGTAGGGGAATATACGAACCTATGAAGAAAAATTTTAAATACTGATACATATAAATCAACTTCAACTTGTATAAGTTTCAACCTGAATAATAATGCAATCACGTTGGTCTGTTTCTTTTCATCCCTCTGTTTCTCTTTGTTTCTCTACACTGAAAGCACACATGCAGCAGATTTCTGAATTTTAACCAAAGAATCTGCTTGTTTCCCACAATGCAATTTCCCAACGTCAGGGTAAATCCTGATTACTTGATTACTCATTGGAAAACAACTGCCTTGGCGCATTTACTTAATTACACAACTGGTGTAACAAATCAGCTAGGAAAATTGTTCACCATATGTTTTAAGATTCAGTTTTAGATATCTACCAGAGACCCTGCATGCATGACAGAAATGATTAATCAGGAAAAAATAGCAATTCAGTAATTTTACATTCCTTTTTTTTGTTTTGTTTGTTTGAAATGCAGGGCCAAGGAATGACCAAGGATCAGCAATCTCAATATAAAACCGATTGGGCAGACCAAACCGTAAGTCGCAGAGACTTGAAACTTGGAGGGATGGTAGTACTCACACCATCTACAACGTCACCAAGACTCACCCCAATTGGCCTGACGGGGGCGCTACAGCGATCAAAACTATGAAATCGCTTATAACTCCTAAACTGTTAATCGAAGGCTCAAGTGTCTTATTGTTGTTGGAATCCTTGGCTCACGTTGGAAAAAAGGCATGGATTTGTCTGTCACCCTGGCAAAATTTTCTAGTATTTAGCATTTTTTAGAAACCCTACTTTTGCGAACTTGTGCTAGGTTTTTTGTCCGATCTGAAACAAACCAGTGCAGGAAGATTCTTTGGACAGTGAATATCAATAATTATCAAAAAAGTTGAACTTTCGACTCTCTGTAGCAAAATGATGCCAAAACGTTTAAAAGGGGCAGGGCCGCTTTTACTAAAATGGCTATAACTTTTTAACGGAGGGAGATATATTTGCCAAACTAACAAAGCGTCACCAAAATTGGCCTGACGGAAGCGCTACAACGATCAAAAGTACGAAATCGCTCATAACTCCTAAACCATTAATCGAAGGCTCAAGTGTCTTATTGACACTGAAATCCTTGGCTCATGCCGGACAAAACACAAGAATTGCGCTAAAAGTGTCCAAAACTATGCACCCATTTGTCCTATCTGAACTTTGAGCACCTATTAGACAAGCTTAACTGAGGCCGATTGGAACAAAACTCTGTGGGCCTGTTTGACTCACGGCCCTAACGGTCTGTAAGAAATTTGAAAGAAATCAGCCACTTGGGGCCAATTTTGCATTTTTCAAGGGCGTAAGTGATTGTATATTGCTCAGTTTTTCACACATATGCACAGTACTAATATCATACAATAGACCTCCTCATTCTAAACAACTTTGCCTCTAGAACCACTGCTGTCAATTAAACCATTGAGGAAATGTAAAAAAAAACTACTTTTGTGAACTAGACCTAGATTTTTCTGAAAAAAAAAAAAAAACTGCAGTGCAATTCTCTGAACTCTCTAGGTCAATAATTATCAAAAAAAAATTATTTACTTAAAAATTAAATTATAATTATTTATAGCTTCAGCTGACAATAACAACCGTGTATACAACATATTTTACATTTAAGTTTTTGTTTTTACTTTTTTTCAAAAGCACCGTCAAGTAGGAAATGCATCTAAACAAAAATTTAAAAATGCTATTCCAGTTTTGTTGTTTCGTTGTCAAGTTAAACACACTTTTAAATGCATGTTTTAAGATGCTCTTGCTGCAAAACATCTGACTGTGCATAGATAACAAATAGATTTATCTTTATTTAAATACAGAAGACTGACTGACCAAAATGCACATCCTTGAATGTTTATACATTCATTTTATTTATTATTTTGTGCACATGAAGGTGGTCTTAAAATACGGCTGTGTAAACGCAACCATTCCTCTCAATGTTTCTTCTCTGCGCACTAATTTTTTTTCTCCCTCTCCCTCCCTCTTTTTCACTCTCCATCCCTCCATTTCTCAGTACATTGCTCCTGTCTCCCATGTATAAATGGTTTTTGATTTCAACCAATACTGAGCGGTTACACCGCAGTGGGCCAGCGACAATTCACACACACACACACACACACACACACACACACACACACACACACACACACACACACACACACACACACACACACACACACACCTTCCGCAGGCTGTAAAAATGCATTTCTCCCCCCGCCGATTAGGACATGAGACGCAGACTTACACAGGAATGTTCGCTTAACATGTTCACCTGAATGCCGAGTGCTTTATGAACACGTCTGGTAGCGCAAACTGCGTTCGCAGGGTCAATCAGGTGACTGAATCAGCACTGCCAAGGGCAGGTACATGAGCAAACCCTCCAAATCAGTTTATTCAACACTTTCCCCCATGTTTGAAGAGTGTGTCAAATAAGCTGGTGCTGTCAGCAATTCAATATACATTAACACACTTTTCCAGACAACCACCGCAGGAGCCAAACACAATTCTTCAAAATGTCAAAATGCTCTCAAAAGGGAATTTTACACTTGTGCAGGGGTGAAAAAAGCAATCATAAGTAAATCTATAAAGTAGGAGAAAACACACTGCACTTAGGCAGGAAACGAACCAAGATACGTACGAAATAATAAATAATGCTGCAGTTTATAATGTATCTAAAGAATGATACATATTTATGATTTTGATGCTTTTAAACTAAAAATGTGTTGTATCTTACCTTGCGCTCAGGCCAGTTATATTTGGCGAAAACATCATCGTACATTTGAGTGGCTCCATCTGTTACCAGCATGATCGCCTGACTACATGAACTTCCACGGCCGGTCTGATTAATCTGCACAGTGAGAGCGAGAGATAAGGAGACATGAGAGAGACAGACTTTCATTATGAGAATTCGGTTAACAAACAGCCTTAGAGAAATTCACTAACAACTGAATTACACAGGATATTGTCTTCAAAATGCTTTCTGCATCTACACTGATATTATGTTTATGCTGTATGATACAATGGCTTGGTCTTGGATGCTGACTAGTCAAAATTAAGAGTTGACTGGCTAAAATAGCAATGCCACTATACCACATTTTTTCTGTATAACAGTGTCAGTAGCTTAACTTTGGACACAAAATAGCACAGCTTTTTATGCTAATTTGTTTAGTCATGATTATAGTGTTTGGATACAGTATGTGTGTGATTACTGTAAATGCGACAAAGCATCAACCTTATTGGTGAAGTACTGCATGTGTTGATCAAATCTTTGTAATATATGTGACCCTGGACCACAAAACCAGTCATAAGGTTAAATTTGACAAAACTGAGATTTATACATCATATGAAAGCTCAATAAATAAGCTTTCTATTAATGTATGGTTTGTTAGGATAGGACAATATTTGGCCGAGATACATCTATTTGAAATCTGAAATCTGAGGATGCAAAAAATCAAAAAGACTGAGAAAATCACCTTTAAAGTTGTCCAAATTAGGTTCTTAACAATGCATATTACAAATCATAAATTACATTTTGATATGTTTACAGTAGGAATTTTACAAAAAATCTTCATGGAACATGAACTTTACTTAATTTCTTAATGATTTTTGGCATAAAAAAAAAATAAAAAATTTTGACCCATGCAATGTATTTTTGGCTATTGCTACAAATATGCCCCAGCGACTTAAGACTGGTTTTGTGGTCCAGGGTCACATATAGACAACAGAGTAGATAATAGTCAAATAAAAGATGTAATAATTGCAGTCAGTTCCAAAAGTCATCTAGAAAAAATATTTAATAATATAATAATAATAAAAAAACATAATAATGAACTATGTACCATGATATAAAAAATTAATTATAATCATAATTTTCGGACACAAAACAGCACAGCCTTTTTATACATTATATTAATACAAGATAATACACAAACAAAACATAACATAATATAAGGTAGTAATTGCAGTCCTTTCCAAAAGTTATCGTAATGATTAATCACGATTAATCACATCCAAAATATATATATATATATATATATATGTGTGTGTGTGTGTGTGTGTGTGTGTGTGTGTGTGTGTGTGTGTGTGTGTGTGTGTGTGTGTGTGTACTGGGTAACTTTATTATGTATAGATAAAGACACACACATACAGTATATATTTTGAAAATATTTACATGTATATTTCCATTCATATAATTTATATTTTATAAAAATACATTTATTATATAAACAAAATTTTTCTATTTTATATATATACACACATGCATGTGGGTGTATTTATATATAAGTCTGTTCACATTTATTTGATAAAAAAAAAATTAAAATACTGTGATTTTTCTTTTTTTTACATTTAAAAATAGCTATTTTCTATTTTAATATTTTTTCAAATGTATTTTTCAAATGTCTTTGATAGCAAAGCTGAATTTTTAGCAGTCATTACATTTTAAAGTGTTAAATAATTCGTCAAAAATCATTCTAATACAGTAATCATTCTAATATAGTATACAGTACTATGATTTGGTGATCATAAAACAATTGTTATTGTTATCAGTATTGAAACAAATGTGACCCTGGACCACAAAACCAGTCTTAAGTCGCTGGGGTATATTTGTAGCAATAGCCAAAAATACATTGTATGGGTCAAAATGATTGATTTTTCTTTTATGCCAAAAATCATTAGGAAATTAAGTAAAGATCATGTTCCATGAAGATTTTTTGTAAAATTCCTACTATAAATATATCAAAATGTAATTTTTGATTAGTAATATGCATTGTTAAGAACTTAATTTGAAGAACTTTAAAGGTGATTTTCTCAGTATTTCGATTTTTTTGCACCCTTAGATTCCAGATTTTCAAGATTCCGGATTTTACGTCCAGGTTAAAAAGGAATTTTATCTATTTATATGAGCAAAATACACTATATGGTATTTAGAAGGATATATTTTGCTGCGAAAACAACCTGCATTATGAATGATTAGGCTTTTGATTCTCTATTATAGTCTTTTCCACCAAACGAACTTTACTGCGGTGCAGTGCATGATGTCATTTGAAAAGTCAAAGACTGCTGCATCTACTTATTTTTTTCTTTTTATACTTTCAACCAATCAGACACAAACACAGTATGCTGTCCTTTAAAGGGGCCGGACTCTGGTTTTTACGATTACCATATTAATGGACTGACTCTAATGAATGTGACAAATACAGATATAACCCTATCCTCCTTTCTGTCTCTGTGTTTCTCCCCTCCTCGCTCTTTCCGCAAGACTAGTGGTCTGAGAAAAGAGAGATAAAGGGCGCAACCGGACCGACTTTGAGCGCTATCTCGTCTGCAATTGCTTTCTCTTTCATCAGCGTATTAATCAGGGCTGCCAATTACCACAATTAATCACAGGGAGAGATAGAGGTGTCTCGAGGAGGGGCGGGAACAGCGAGACAAAATGCGCGCTCACACACGCAAACACACACACACACACACACTTGAGTAGGAGCAGAACGGAGAGCTGTCATGATACCGGACCTCTGTAATCTCAAGCTTTTGGTAATCTTCACCCACCTCATTTAAGATAGTGAAAGCCTCAGTCAGTGCATTGCCCAGGAGTCCGATTCCTTTGGCGAATAACTTGTCCAGATGCTCTTTAAAGTGCTGATGAATAAGAACAAGGGAAATGGCTTTCAGATATGTTTTAGGAGTCCTAATTTCACTGAGAATTAGGTAATTATAGCCAGAAAGTGTGTGCCATTGTTTAATAAGAGAAAGACATACATCCTTATTAGTACTGTCAGCTTGAACGAGAGTGCCGTTTAGACAGGGCTCCACATAATGGATCTCTTGGTTGTACTGGAAACATGAGAAATATAAGACACAGTGAGTGTTAATTAAAATAAAGCTTTCAAATTAATTGATATCCTAAAGGGTACTGATTATTTCACTTATGAATATTAAATTTATTCTTGCTTTATAAAAGTATTCATTTTATTAAAAATCTCACTGACCATGATGACCAGATAATTTTTTCCACAGCCACCGACCTACAATCAGTTTTACTTTATTGTTAATAATTAAGGTTTGGATTTAGGTTGTGAAAACTGATCAGCTGCATTCATTTGAAGCTGCATTTGGAATGTATGGACGCCCATTTCCACCGCTGAATAACATATAAAATAAGATAATTGTGTGTTTTTATCTCTTTTACAACTCACAATTCTGAAAAAAAGTCAGAATTGGGTGATATAAACTTACAATTTTTACTTTTTTCTCAGAATTGTAAGTTGTAACTGTGAATTTATATCACATAATTTTGGGAAACAGTGTCAATATTGTGAGTTTATATCCCGGAATTGACTTTATAACTCGCAATTGTGAGTTTGTATCTTGCAATTCTGAGAAAAAAGTCAGAGTTTTGAGTTTATATTTCACAATTCTGACTTTAACTCACACCTGCGAGTTTACTCCTCGCAATTTTGAGAAAAAAGTCAGAATTGGGGGTTTTATATCCTTAATTTATAACTTTTAATTTATAACTCACAATTGCGAGTTGATATCTCACAATTCTGAGGGAAAAAACAGAATTGTTAGTTTATATCGTGCAATTGACTGTGCAATTGCGAGATTATATATCACACATTTGAGAAAAAAGTTGAAATTGTACAATTGCCAGCTTACATTATATCTTACAGTTCTGAGAAAAAAGTCAGAACTGTAAGTTTATATCCCACAACTGACTTTATAACTCACAATTGTGAGTTTATATCACACAATTCTGAGAAAAAAGTCAGAATTGTGAATTTATATCACGGAATTGACTTTATAACTCGCAATTGCAAATAGCCAGTTTATAGCTCACAATTCTGAGAAAAAAAAGTCAGAATTTTGAGCTTATATCTCACAATTCTGACTTTAGAACTTGCAACTGCGCGTTTATATCAAAATTCTGAGGAAAAAAAGTCAGAATTGTAAGTTTATATATTGCAATTCTGAGAAAAAAGTCAGAATTGTGAGTTTATATCCCACAGCTGACTTTATAACTGACAATTGCATGTTTATATCCTTCAATTCTGAGAAAAAAGTCAGAATTGTGAGTTTATATCACGGAATTGACTTTATAACTCGCAATTGCAAGTTTATATCTCACAATTCTGAGAAAAAAAAAGTCAGAATTGTGAGTTTATCCTGCTATTTAATTTAGAACTCACAATTGCGAGTTTATTTATCACAATTCTGAGAAAAAAGTCAAAATTGTAAGTTTTCTATCTCACAGTTCTGACTTTAAATGAGTTTTTATCCCACAATTGACTTTATAAGTCGCAACTGTGATTTATATCTCGCAATTCTGACTTTAATTCACAATTGCGAGTTTACATCTCGCAATTCTGAGGAAAAAAGTCAGAATTGTGAGTTTATATCCTGCTATTGACTTTATAACTCACAATTGTGAGTTTATATCTCGTAATTCTGACTTTAACTTGCAATTGCAAGTTTACATCTTGCAACTCTGAGAAAAAAGTCTGAATTGTGAGTATATATCCTGCTATTGACTTTATAACTCACAATTGCGAGTTTATATCCTGCAATTCTGAGAAAAAAGTCAGAATTGTAAGTTTATATCCAGCAATTCTGAGAAAAAAAAGTCTGAATTGTTAGTTTATATCACACAATTTCTGAGTTGCAATTGTGAGTTTATATCACACAATTCTGAGAAAAAAAGTCAGAATTGTGAGTTTATATTCCGCAATTGCAAGTTTATATCTTGAAATTATGAGAAAAAAGTCATAATTGTGAGTTTATTCCTTGCAATTCTGACTTTAGAACTTGCAACTGCACAATTCTGAGAATCTCACAATTCTGAGAAAAATTATAAGTTTATATCTCGCAATTTTTTTTTTGACTTTGCATCACTTAATTCTAAGAAAAATAGTCAGAATTTCAAGACTTAAACTTGCAATTGGAAGAAAAAATTTTGAGATAGAAACTCAAATTATCTAATTTTTTATTCAGTGGTGGAAATAGGCTACCAAAAGAAATGATATCTATATTCATAAAAGCCTTTCTCTGCTTTCTCTGTTGAACTCACTGCAATAATGTTGAAGAAGTCATCATCCCCGAGCGTGTCCAGTATGGAAGCGACTGTCTGTCTGGCTATAGTCAGTCTTAAACCCTTCATACTGCCACTGACATCCACCAGAATCACAACATCTTTAGGAGAAGTGGCCGCCTGGATATACCTGAGACAACAAGCATCGGGACAGAAAACGAAACAAAGCTTACAGATCACACTCATTACCACAAAACAAGAATTACTTAAAGCAGGAAAAAGTATTTTTTTCATACCATTTTCTGTTCCTGCAGTCAAAAGCAATAACACCGTGTTCATCCGGATGCCATTTCACACCTGAGAACACACAAAGTGTAAAAATAATTTAATTTTATATTTTATAATTTTCATTTATATATAGTCAATTGATGTTTTACCCCTCACACACATGCTAGTGTCTCAAAACTGTTTTTAAATAACTTCATTCAATGTTTCACAGTTATTGTTTTACAGTTTGCAGGCTCTTTAGCTAGAAATCAAAGAGATGGTGCATCTCTGCAGCTCAGCTCTTTAACCGCATCTGTTTAGCACAAATAGCTAATAAATGTAAATTTGGCATAATGCTATAAGACGTAAGATGTGATTTCGTCCGCCACAGGCTTTGATTAATGGAATGAATTTTCTCTTATGTCCTCTCTGATGGTCTGTAAAATTAAAACATTAGTGAAATCAGCCAGTTTGATTTTCATCAGTTCCTGCGCTGACATAATGCAACATTACGCACCTGGGTATTGTCGGAAAAAACCTTTAGCGCTTCCGAAGTACTGCCAAATAAGGGTCGGGTCCCTTTTGAAGTTATCCACGAAAACTTTGTTCAAGGCTTCCGACCAATAGACTCCATTAACTATGTCAGGGTCTGAAAGGACAGAGAGAAAGACGTGCAAAGTTTATTTGAAGCACCGTTCGCAATCAAAGCAATAACACAGTTCTAATTTGACCTTTAACCCTAATTTCATTCGTCGCACAAGCCAAAAGTGGAGCAGTTAAATCACCTCATCCCGTTCCACCCCTCCTTCTGTTTCGAGTCCAACCTGACTCCATAAAAAACCCTTTGCCTTTGTCCTCCAGCACACAAAGCGACGCCAATGAAAGGCCATTACGAGCGCACACAAAGGGACGAGGCGCATCCACCATGCGTGAGCGGCCACTGCAGCATCCACAGATCACAAAGCGAACAGCTACTTTAAGAGTGATTACTCTGTTCTCTCTGCACTCTTCGCTGGGGCACCGAGCCCTTGGCTTTGTTCATTGCGTCGTCCCCAGGTAGTTATTGACCCATAGTGCTGCAGTGACACTGAGGAGTTCGTTCTTGGATCAGTAACTTCTGAATGACCCGAGGTGGTTGGCTATTATCACTGCTCTATGACATACTAACTTCACTCTCTCTATCTTTCACGCCGCATCGTGGGACAGGTTCTGTCAGGACACCCAGAAGCTGTTTAATGCAAAATACGGTGGCACGTTTAAAGCTTTTAATCAAGTTGCTGTTTCTCAATAAATCTGTATAATGGACACATAAATGACTAGCTCATAGTCATCATTAAATGAAAATTCACTACCAGTTAAAGATTTTAAAGAAGGCTGCATTTATTTGATTAAAAAAAACAGTAAAAACTGTAATACTCTGAAATATTATTACAATTTAACATAACTGTTTTCTATTTTAATATATTTCAGTATGTAATTTATTCCTGTGATGCAAAGCTGAATTTTCAGCATTATAACTTCAGCCTTCAGTGTCACATGATCCTTTAGAAATCTGTCTAATATGCTGATTTGATGCTCAAGAATGACTTCGAATTATTTTTAACGTTGAAAACAGTTTTTCTGCTCAATATTTGTGTGGAAACGGCAATACACTACTATTTAAAAATTGAAATTATTTCTTGTATTGAGCGAGGGCACATTAATTTAATTAAAAAGTAACAGTAAACAACAATTAACTAAATTATTGTTGAACTTTTTACTCACCAAAGAATCTAAAAAAAAAACATTGATAATGATAAGAAACATTAAAAATTTAGCACCAGTAAAAAAAAATTTAATTAGTAAATTACATTTTTAAATATACTAAAACAGTTAAGACATTAAACAGAAATAATTTTTCATAATGATATTTTTTTTATTTAAAAAGCATTAAAAAAGTAATGATTCCAAACTTTTGACTGACAGTACATTTTTTTCATGAAAATCTATTTTCTAAATGCATGTTATTGATTTTACTGTGAGCAAATCATTCATGCATGTGTTTCATTTTTTATTATTTATTTATTTATTTTTTTGTTTTGACATTCACATCTGCCTCTGTCCAATCAATAACTGATGAATAGAACCCAGTAACCATTTTTCTTTTTTTTATAACCCATTTCACTTGAATGTATGTCAAAATAGGCAAAAACAAACCAAAACAAAAACCATCTGGTGCTATATCTATTTTATCGCAACTTTAAGTTGTTTGCCCCTGCTGGTAGATAGCAGAACTGCAACATTTTGTCACACAAAGCATTTCTCTCAAACTATTTCTTGCAAGCAACATATAAATGAAAAACATTTCATTCTATTACAGCAGATGTTTTACCAATTTTCAAATTTCGAGGGCTCTTAAAGGATAAGTTCACTTGCAGAATAAAAATTAGCTGAAAATTTACTCAGCCCGATGTCATATCCAAAATGTTCATGTGTTTCTTTCTTCAGCCGAAAAGAAATGAAGGTTTTTGAGGAAAACATTCCTGGATTTTTCTCCATGTAGTGCACTTCAATCGGAGTCAGCGGGTTGAAGGTCCAATTGCAGTTTCAATGCAGCTTCAAAGGGCTCTACACAACCCCAGCCGAGAAATAAGAGTCTTATCTAGCGAAACGATATGTCATTTTTAAAGAAAAATACAAATTTATATACTTTCTAAACACAAATGCTCGTCCTGCACCGGCCCAACCTCACGCATTAAGTATTAAAGTTGGAAAGGTCACGCATGACGTAGGTGGAAGCACCAACCCAGTGTTTACAAAGCAAAAAAAAAAAATCAATGCCCTTTTACCAAAAAACTTAAAGGAACTGTAAGAAATTTATTTTAGTTAATCATAAAATGGCCCTGACATGTCACTAGACATTAAGAAATCATGTTCATTTCAAATACTTATATCACTGACAACAGTGGTCCGGCCAGGATATTGTCATTTAAAAGTGAAAGTTGCAGCCCACAACTGATGTTATTTTTGTCATTTTGTGTTTTGGTCTGAGGCGCCACCCTCCAGCTATCTACTAATCACAAAGTCAGTAGAGTTTTGTCAGAGGTTGCCATCTCTGTTACAGCTGCAGCTATGAATGTGTCGGATAAAACATGTATAACGTTACGAAACCTAAAATACCTCGTTATGAATCCGAAATACGTCGTAACAAAGTCTGAAATAAAACAAGGATTTGTATAGGAGATGCCTTTGAAAGATGGAGACGGCTGAAAACGGAGAAGAATTTGAAGGCCAACATTGCTAATTTTCTCCTGGACAGGTAAGATTCATCTATGTTTGGCTAACTTTGCTTCCGTACACAGTGGATTTTCCACGGTCGGCAGTGCTAAATGCATTCATAAAACGCTTTATATCGCACCACTAGCAGGGTCTGAAACAACAATCTATGTTCTGACTGAAATGTGGTATTACACCGTGTCTACACCGGACGCGACAGTTGTCGCACCGCAACAGCTAAAGTCTGTCTACACTGGACGCGACAAAGCGACCGTTGCAAATCATTTAAACTTTGTGTGAGCACATCATAAATAGAACGCGGCAGCAGATTACTGTCGGGGATTTGCCGTGTCGCGCTGCATCCAGTGTAGACAGCATAATAGGTTCTATTGTATTTTGTCGCGTGCGCCGCTCGCGCCCGGTGTAGACATGGTGTTACAGTACATCTTTACAAAATATTTGGCTAATCGCCATTAGTAAATTTTTGCGATACATAATTACTTCGCAAAACATCTCTCGTGAAGCAACAGAAAAAAAATACTGTGTAGGACTCGTCACTTGCCATTGGAAGCTCCTTGTAGCAGCCTAGGTTCCTGCTGGATCCTGCAGCTTAGCTGGCAACCTCGAGTCAGAGGGGAGAGGGAGGGGATACACCGTTCTACAGTATTTTGAAAGTGATTGCAGTACCAGTTTTGGCCACAATCCTACATACGGTTCCTTTAAAACAACTATGTTGGACAATTTTGAAGTTGGAGGAGGAAATGAGATGGAGATTTTGTCCTACCCTACCTTTTTGATAGGGTAGTACACAGGCAAAGAGCTAACCACACATGACCTTTCCAACATAATTACGTAATGCATCAAGTCGCGCATCACAGAGCTAGTGCAAGATGAGTATTTGTGGTTAAAAAATACATACTATTTTTTTTTAGGAAATGACTTATCGTTTTGCTAGATAAGACACTTATTCCTTTGAAGCTGCATTGAAATGGCAGCTTCAACCCATTGGCTCCCATTGAAGTACATATAGTATAGAGAAAAATCCTGGAATGTTTTCCTTGAAACCTTTTCAACTGAAGAAAGAAAGACATGAACATCTTGGATAACATGGGGGGAGTCAATCAGGACATTTTTGTTCTGGAAGTGAACTAATCATTTAAAAGCATGAAATGGACTGATGTTTTCCCATCCTCCTGCTCAGGATAGTAAACAATTTTAGGATGGTGCATGTTCTTGTACTGCCATCAAGCAATCAACATGTCATGTTGGTTAAATCGCAGCTTATATCCTGTATCTCCAGGTAAAAACAGGATGCATTACCTTTATTGTACATGTTGGTTGGCACCTGCACCACGCTGAGGCTGAGGTTGACGGATAGGTTATTAAAATGATCATTGGGTTCCAGGAGGAACTCTCCTCCCAGCTCCACACTGTTCCCGTCTTCATCCACCTCGTTTATCAGCACTGCGTTGAAATACTCATACTGTAGGGAAAAAAATGAACCAAACAAGTCAATATAGAGGTGTCAGGCTGGAAAAACAACATTACTAATATTCATTCTATAGAGTTATAGTACACGACTTTTTAAAAGTTTGTGGTCTGTAAGTTTTAAAAAGACTTTTATTCAGCAAGGACACATTAAATTAATCAAAAGTGACAGTTAAGACAAATTTATTGCTTCACAGGTTTTGTATTTCATATAAATTCTTTTTCTGTTCTTTTTCTATCTGTATCATTATTTCCACAAAAATACAAAGCAGCACAGCTGTTTTCAGTTTTGATAATAGTAGGAAACGTTTCTTGAGCAGCAAATCAGCATATTAGAATAATTTCTGAAGGATCATGTGACACTAATGATGCTGAAAATTCATTGCATCACAGAAATAAATTGTACAAATTGAATTTTAAAATTATCCTTTAAAATTTTATTAATAACACTATTTTTACTATATTTTGGATCAAATATCTGTTATGATTAAGTATCGTTTAAAGGAGTAGTTCACTTTCAGAAGAAAAATCTACAGATAATGTACTCACCCAGTTATCATCCAAGATGTTCATGTATTTTTTTCTTCAGTCGTAAAGAAATTGTGTTTTTTAAGGAAAACATTTCAGGATTTCTCTCCATATAATGGACTTCTATGGTGCTCCGAGTTTGAACTTCCAAAATGCAGTTTAAATCCAGATTCAAAGGGCTCTAAATGATCCCAGCCGAGGAAGAAGGGTCTTATCTAGCGAAATGATGGGTTATTTTCTAAAAACATTTACAACTTAAATACTTTTTAATCTCAACGCTTGTCTTGCCGAGCTAGATGAGCATTTGAGGTTAAAAAGTATATAAATTGTAATTTTTTTAAAGAAAATAACCCATCGTTTTGCTAGATAAGACCCTTCTTTCCTCGGCGGCGATCATTTAGAGCCCTTTGAATCTGGATTTAAACTGCATTTGGAAGTTCATTTGGATTTGGATCTGCATTTGGAAGTTCGGGGGCACCATAGAAGTCCATTATATGGAGAGAAATCCTGAAATGTTTTCCTTAAAAAACACAATTTCTTTACAACTGAAGAAAGAAAGACATGAACATCTTGGATGACAAGGGGGTGAGTACATTATCTGTACATTTTTTGTTCTGAAAGTCAACTACTCCTTTAAGTATTAACTTCAGCTCAGATGTTTCACCAAGAAATTTCTGACTTTTTGTAGACTTTGTCAAATATGTGCACAGTTTCAGACACCGTTGAGATCTGAAACTTTTGTGAGATTAAAAAAAGCAGACATTAAACATTTGTGATTGTCTTTCCTACAGCAAAACAGTCCAGTTTGCATAAATGGTTCAACCAAACTAATAAAAATGTTAGTTTACAAATAGCATGCACACACACACACACAAATTTCTCTCCGTTGCCCCAGTCGAACTATAAAGGATAACGGTCGAAGAACATTTAGTTTGTGTCCAGGGGCCCTGCGTGATTAAACTACCTCTCACTTTACTGGACCAGAGGTCATTCTGTGAAAAGAGGCTATCTATCTGTTAGGTGAGTGTACTTGGTAACACCTTTGTGTTTACCATTAAGCGGTGTGTGTATGTGTGTATGCACTTGACTACGGCTCCTGTTGGGGAGGGGGGCATCAGTACAAAGCCCAGCAATGACAGCTCATACCACGGCTGGGCGCTCCGGTGATACACCCCTGGAGGGGCGGAGGGGGAGCCGAGTCGAGAGGGAGAGGAGAAACGCTCCACACTCAGCATTTCTGACAGCACTGCGACAAGCTTTTGAGGGTTATCAACAAACAGCAGGAGCAGGTGCTGCACACCCGACCGAGTCCCGGTCTCAGTGGGTTCTGAGTCAGAACTCCTCATTCAAAGAGTCACGCTCGGAACCGTTTCATCCAGACCTTTAGGAACATTCACTCTCTGCCAGACTATTATATACTTAAACTGAAGGAGTGAAAAAAAAATCAACAATAACGCATAACATTATTTTCATGACTACTATTTCCAAGTCATATCCTGTACATTTTGTGCATTTTTTAATACCCCTTTAATTCTGATTTAATTTCTTTTTTATATATATATTCATTCCTACAATAAATATCCATTACATTTTAATGTCCATATATATATACAGGGTCATGTAATGGTCATGAAATTTATATCTGAAAGTTTTATGGTTTGTTAGGATTGACAATATTTGGCTATTTGAAAACCTAGAATCTGAGGGTGCAAAAAATCTAAATATTGAGAAAATCGTCTTTAAAGTTGTCCAAATGAAGTTCTTTGCAATGCATAATACTAATCAATAATTACGTTTTGATATATTTATGGAAAATTTACAAAATATCTTCATGGAACATGATCTTTACTTAATATCCTAATAATTTGACCCATACAATGTATTGCTGTCTATTGCTTAAATATACCTGCGCTACTTAATTTTTTAAAATTTAAAAATTTTATAGTTTTGTCACATATGTATGTATGTATGCATATATAAAACAGCAATATTTAATTTTTTATAATAACTTTTTTCAAATTATTTAAGAAAAGAGTGAATATTTTGTCAAATTAGTGAAGTTTTTTATATTTATTGCCATAATAAATATACATTGCATTTCTCATGCCTTGATGTCTTCAATAAAATCAATAAAGAATTAAAAAAATATATATTTTAACAAATAAATCTTACAATTGCCAACCAATTAAAAATATATTTGCTAACCATTAAACATGTATGGTAACATTTTACAATAAGGTGCAATTTGTTCCCATAAGTTAATGTATTAACAAACATTGAACAATACATTTATTACAGTATTTATTAATCTTTGTTAATGTTAGTTAATAAAAATACAGTTGTTCACTGTTAGTTCATGCTGGTTCACAGTGCTATATTTATCAACTAATGTTGATAAACACAACTTTTGATTTTAATAATGCATTAGTAAATGTTGAAATTAATATTAAGATTAATAAATGTTGTAGTTAACTAATGGTAACTAATGAAACCTTATTGTAAAGTGTTACCAAAAAATGTAAAGTGCATACATATACATACACACATACATTTATATAACCAATATATATTTTTTATCATAATAGCTTTTTTCAATTGTTTTAAAAGGAGTGAACATTTTGTAAAATTAGTGAGGATTTATTATATTTATTGCTATAGTAAATATTTGTAATGCATTTTTAAAACCTTGATGCCTTTGTTTGACCTCAATAAAATAAATAAAATTGTTCAATCAATTGCCAGTTTTCTTAGTAGCAAAGTTTTTTTCTATAAAAACAACCTACAGAAATATTGCGTCTGCAAACCCACTCTTTCACTATAATTAGCTACGTGAATGAAAAACATAAACGTTTATGAATCATTGGAAATGTATTTCTACGTATAACAGAGTGCGTGCATGAATTCATTACTGAGGGGGGATACCATTATTTTAAACGTATTTTGCTTCAGTGAATTTTCCATTTGTCCCTGAATAGCGCAGCAAACGTGGAGTCATTTATCTTAGTCGGAGTGCGGAGGCCGGAGAGAGGGGAGGGCTTCTAACACATAAATATATATATATAAATATAATTCACTTCAAGAACTAAGCTGGAGGTCATGTACAGGACATTTGCATAAAGCAGGGCCACAAGATTACGGCAAGGAGAGTGAGCAGCTTTACCATTAAAACATCCCCAAAGTGTCTATTCCAAAGAACACATTACAATTTCATATTATATTCAAAGTGACAAGAAAGCATTTTAAAAATGAATATGCATGTAATTATAAAAGTGTTCTGATATTTCTGACAGTACATAGTGGAGTCAGGGCATTAGAACGGCTGGGGTTTTCTTTGTTTCTGAACAAAGAACTGTCCATGGTTCTGAAATCATCACATATGTGACCCTGGACCACAAAACCAGTCTCAATTTTTCTCTAATCACAAAAATCATTAGGTTATTAAGTTAAGTTCATGTTCCATGAAAATATTTTCTAAATTTTCTACCATAAATATATCAAAACTCAATTTTTAATTAGTAATATGCATTGCTAAGAGCTTAATTTGGACAACTTTAAAGGCGATTTTTTTGGCACCCTTAGTAGATTTTTAAATAGTTGTATTTCGGCCAAATATTGTCTTTATTTATTCAGCTTTCAAATGATGTATAAATCTCAGTTTCGAAAAAAAATTGCCACTTATGATTGGTTTTGTGATCCAGGGTCACAAATAATATTGAAAACATACTGTACTGTAAATGCAAACTCTCTCACCTGAAGGTCAGGGTTCTCCTCATGTTGGAGATGAGCTTCTTCTGCTGCTTCTACGAGCCTCTACATATGAGTGACATGACAGAGAAAACAGAAGAAACTTAAAGATGATTGATGGAAACACACACAGATTTCCTCTTGATGGGCGAGAGCTTTCAAAGATGCAGACAGTAGTTATAATAATAAAAAAAAGTTGAATGATTACCAGATCTAAGTTAATGATCTTTCAAAAAGCTCTGATATGAAATCATTTATTGACTATAAATACCTACCCTGAGAAACATGCACTGGAGAATAAAAGTGACAACCCCTGTCATAAACACTTATGAATGGAAGTTAAATAGTCATGATGAATTATTAATGAAAGTAACTGTGTAAGGCAACCTCTTGAACAGTTTTCATTTACCTGCTGTTTGCAAACAGGTTGTATTCCACGTGGCGGCTTGTTGCCTTCAGGCAAAAACAATAGTGTGTGTGTGTAAAGGACAGTGTATGTTTCGTTGTCATTGAAAACTGCTGGCATGCATTTTTAGTTACATGGTGGTATAATTGCTTCCAATCCACAAAGCGCTTTAGGAAAAATAATTAATACTTGTCGCATTGCGAGGAAATAACAGCAACATAACCCAAATTGAGGCTTTGTGCCAATTTATAAACACCCTCTAGAAATATAACCCAAGCTGCTGTGTAAAATATATTAATAATAATAATAAAATGAGGTTATGTTCCTGAAAAAAATGTTTTAGACACAAACAGCATACGAATTATAGACTGCATTTTTGTTTTGACCTCATAAGACAGTTAAAACAAAAGGCTGGGGTGCCTTGCGTGTTCTTTTCACACATAAATACATTTCAGTCGTGTTTGTAATCGCCTCATTAACCTCAAAAGCTAAATCACTTACTTAGAAAGCGTATTTTCAGCTGTTAGCGAACAGGCGGCGCTAGCGAACGGAATTGCGCGTTTACCTGAGGGAATATAGCCTACAACCGTGTTATTAGCCTAGACGTTAGCAAACATGACAAATTAGCATTTTTGGCCTCAGTAGAAATATAAATAATAAATATTTTCTGTAAAACATTAACATGTGAGCTAAGTTACTTGGTTTTAAAAGTCTAACTGACGCTTAGTTAACTAACGTTGCATGTTAGTTAACGTTAGTTGCTAAACTGTAAACAATTAGCTAACCTTAAAAATAGCCGAAATACACTCTTTAAAATAAAGATTCCAAAAGGGTGCTTTTGCAGGGATGCCATAGAAGACCCATTTTTGGTTCCTTGAAGAACCTTTCAGTGAACACTTACAAAAAACATTTGAAGAACATTTTAAAAACCTTTTTCGACAATAAAGAACCTTTTCTGCGTTTCAAAGGTTCCATGGATGTTCCAATAAAGAACCTTTATATTTAAAAGTGTAGTTCTTCACAGTTTAGTCTCTCATCTAGTTAATTCTTCAACCATTCCACTTTTTTAACAGCTTTTAAACTAACGACATGATTTGACACCACAAGTAGGCTATATAACAAAACATGAATTTGTTTAAAAATGATTAAGGATATAGAAACAATTTCCGCGAGGCAACTGAGATTGGCAGAAAAATAAAATCACTTTGAATTCGAACACGAAACAAAAATGTTACAAATATTTCTGTATTTGTAGAATTATTTTCAAACGAAATAAAAAGTGCTGCAGTGCACTTGGGACTTCTGTGGTATGAATTGCATCAACTCGCTTCAAATCCGACAAACGTGTAAATTTATTTCGCATAAATACGCGCATGCATTTTATGAAATCAGTATGCAGTTGAAAGCTACAAATGCATGAGGTGTATTTCATGGGTTTTACCTTTCATGGCAAACCGACTCCATTGCATCATAAAGTGACAGTGTGTATCTGCAGGAGTTAGATAAGCCTATCTCCTCCACACACTCCACACACACAGGCAATTAAAGCCTGGACCGCGTGTGTCCCTCTGAAGAATAACGGCATGAGCAGGTTGTAACGGGAAAATCTATATGTTCTTCTATATAGAAGAGAGAAGCTTTAATCGAGGGGATTTTTATACGTTAGTAATAAATAAAGCGGTTGCGGCTGCAGCTTCCAAAGACAATAGGCTATATGAGTGATGAGAAATGCTAAATGAAACAAAAGGAATTCGTGCAAATAATTCGATAATAATAACTACAACCTATATTAGCCTAATAAAAATAATAACTATAAGTTAAGGATATTAATTTAAAAATAAAGCGGAAGTCGCATGCAAACACATACAATTATTTTCCTCTCAAGTTACTTACTCGAGTGGCCTCCGCCTTTTTCCGAAATATTTCCTCCATATTCAGCGCCAGATTTTTCACCAGTTTAGCTCCGTCGATCTCTTCTATTCGCACCGATTTCTCATGTTCCTTGTATTTCTAAAGAGAAATAAATAAATGCATTTTGCATTTATTGGATTAAAACAATCTTTGAACAAAATAAACAGCTTTAAATACGTCTGCCGCACGTTTTCTGTAATTGACGTATCAAACAAAACACTACTTTAAATATCTATGTTTTAATGAAGCTTTGTCTGGTAGTACTGAAAGTATTGCATGTATTAGAACAAAAATACAATCTTTCAGACAAGACAAGTACATTGTAAGGCTATAGCAAATAGAAATAAAATAACTATTTTATCTGCATTCATACGTGCACACTTTAAAACAGCAGATCATTTTATTATTTAATTCTTTTTATGCTCTGTGTGTCACATTGTGGTCTGAGGAGTCTCAGTTTTCTCAGTCTTAATTTTTTTTTACATCCTAAAAAAAGAAATCAGCAAAATTCAACAAACTCAGACATAAAACATGAACTAAACTCCATTAAATCACAACATTTAGCTCAATAATCATCTTTCCTTTACTCTAATGGATAGTGTGATCCCTCCAAACATGAATTTAACAAATCAACATCCATCATGACAAGTTCATTTGTCTGTGATCAGTAAATAGTGATGAACTGAGACATTTAGACATATTCAAATCTGAAGAAGCCAGTCATGTGTGGCTGTGGAGGATGGAGAGATGAGACAAACAAGAAAAAATGATGTGAGACAGTGATGGAGAGACAGGGGACGGTAAGAAGAGGCCTCTACAAGTCTCCATGACCTACGGTTTGCATTGTCTCTGCGTTAATACAGCTGTCGTTCTCATTCGAGTTAGTGCCACAAGTCTTCAGATAAGCGCCTCTGTCTGACAGCGGCCACTCTGATTGGCTGATAAGACAAATCCTCTCTAGATAACGAGCTCAATCTTGTCGGCGTAATTGGTGGGACTGCTGCTGCAGTGTGTGTTATTGGTGGAGGCAGAGCGTTGTGGGTGGGCCGCTTTGGGGGAGGCTGGGCGGGGCTTGTCGAAAGGGCCACGCATTGTTGGAGGGTAATTGAAATGGAGTCAGAATTCAGGAGAAAGATAATAAGTTGTCAAGCCTGGGCGAGTCTGGATAATGAACTACACTTCAGACAATGCTGAGTCTGCAGTACATGCGACACCTGAAGCAACAGCACTCAACGGCATTGTGATATTAGACTATTCAAACACACTCAGCCATCGACGCCTGCAGGCTTACACCATTATACTAAATTTGGGCTATGCGAAACATGAATGTAGATTAATGTGTGCCACACAGCCTTTCTGATCGAAGCTTAACATTTTCAGAATGCAAAATATGTGATTGACACAGTCCTTTCAAGCTTTTTTGATAAAGACCTAACACTCTTAATAATAAAGGTGCTTCGCGATGCCATAGAAGAACCTTTTTGTCTAAATGGTTTCATAAAGAACCTTCTGAACCTGTTTCGCCAAAGGTTCTTTGTGGTTATAAAATTCAGATTATAAAAAGGTAAGTAAGGAACGGTTCTTTAAAGAACCTTTGACTGAATGGTTCTTTGTGGAACCAAAAATGGTTCTTCTATGGCATCGCTTGAAGAACCTTTTGAAGCACCTTTATTTTTAAGAGTGTAATATATTCAGTAGGAAAAACTGATATATAATTTTTATCGATACTTTTATCAAGACAACAGGACCTCTCTCTCATCGCCTGCCTGAAAAATCTAAAACACACACACACACACACACACACACACACACACACACATTAGTTTTCAGTGTAAAAAAAAATTATGAACATATTACACAGATATTACTTTCGAGTCTTTTTTAATGAATACAGGAGATAAATTCCATGAAAACACACACACACACACACACACACACACACATACAAATCCCTAAATTCTAAAATGTGTTTAATGCAGTCTTTTCTACTTAAAAAAAAAGGATTTTCAGAGGAAAAAACATAATATTTTCAGTAGGCTAAAACTGATACAGTATATAATTTACAGTATATAATTTCTATCTAGTTTTATCGAGACAACAGAATTTTTTTTATGAAAACACACTCACAGATCACAAAAACATATCCCAGACAGTCATTTTAACTTTAAAATGCTGATAAAAATAAATTTCCATTAAGAAAAATTAATAAGCATTTTTATCTCTCAGTGTTTTAAGACAACAGGACATAAATTGCACGAAAACACACTCTTGCACTTGTCAAATCCCAATTTTTTTTATAGTTCTTTACTATAAAAAAACATTTTGTAAGAGAAAAAGTATGCCTACATGTGTTCCAGAAACTACTTTTAACTTTTAAAGGTCTAGCTGATAAAAATGGATAAGCATATATATCTCTCATGTCTTTTTTTAAAGACAACAGGATATAAATCCCTAGAAAAAAACACCCACACCCACATACACACACACAAATCACTAAATCCTACTTTTTTGTAGGCACAACGTATATAATTTTTATCTTGTTTTAACAAGACAACAGGAAATAAATCTCATGAAAACACAGAATGTGTCCCAGGCAGTCCTTTTTACTTTAAAAAAGGCCAATCTGATAAAAAAAAGTTTCCACTGAAAAATGGACAAGCATACATATCTCTCTCATGACTTTTTTAAAGACAGCAGGACATAAATCCCATGAAATCACACACTTTTGCCAAATCTCAGATCCCAAATGTGTTCCACAGTCCCTTTAACCTTAAAAAAAAACATTTTTGCACGCAACAATCTCACTCCCCCTCCCCTTTTTTTTTTTACAAGACAACTGGACATAAAATGCATGAAAACACACTCTTGCAAGTCAAAGCCCAATCCTTTTTTTTTTTTTTTACAGTAGGCTAATTCAAATTGAAAAAGGCCTTTCTGATATAAATCAGTTCTTGTAAGAGAAAAAGTACACCTACATGTGTCCCAGACACTCCTTTTAACTTTAAAAAAGGTCTAGCTGATAAAACTAAAATGGATAAGCATATATACCTCTCATGTCTTTTTTTTTAAAGACAACAGGATATAAATCCCATAAAAACAAACACACACACACACACACACACACACACACACACACACAAATAAAATCACTAAAAACATAAATCACATAAAATCCTACTTTTTTAGGCACAACATATATAATTTTTATCTAGCTTTATTAAGACAACAGAAAAATACCATAAAAACAAACACAAAAATCACTAAATCCTACTATTTTAGGCACAACATATATAGTTTTTATCTAGTTTTAGCCTATCTGATAAAAAAAAAAGTTTCCATTGAAAAATGGACAAGCTTACATATCTCTTCCATGCTTTTTTAAAGACAACAGGACATAAATCCAATGAAAACACAAACGTTTGCAAATCTCAGATCCCAAATGTGTTCCACACAGTCCTTTTCTTCCACACTTTTTTGTTTTATTTTAAAAAATAAGGTAAAACACATTTGTGCACATCTCAAATGTAAATAAATGTTCAAGCTTTCTGATACAAAATAAGTTTCCTGTAAGTGAAACAATCTCACTCCCCCCTTTTTTTTTACAAGACAGCAGGACATCCCATTGCATGAAAACACTCTTGCATGCTAAAATCCTAATATCTGTTTTTTTTTCCAGTTAATTCAAACTAAAAAAAGGCCTTTCTGATAAAAATCAGTTTTTGTAAGAGAAAAAGTTTACCTACATGCACCCCAGACACTTCTTTTAACATTAAAAAAGGTCTAGCTGATAAAAATAAAACAGATAAGCATGCATATCTCTCTCATGTGTTTTATTAAAAAACAACAGGATATAAATCCCATAAAAACTAACACAAAATCACTAAATTTTACTTTTTTAGGCACAGGATATATATAAAAAAGTCTGATTAAAGTTTCCATTGAAAAATGGACAGGCATACATATCTTTATAATGTCTTTCTAATGACAACAGGACATAAATCCCATGAAAACACACACTTTTGCAAATCTCAGATCCTGCATGTGTTACACAGGCTCTTTATCTTTAAAAAAGGCCTTTTTCAAAATGTTTTTGTTTTATTTCTAAAAACAGCAGGAAAAAATCTCAAATCCCAAAACATGTTTAAAACAGTCCTTTTAAATAAATATGCTTTAGAATAAAAATAAGTTTCCTGTAAGTGAAACAATCTAGCTGCCCTTTTTTTTTACAAGACAGCAGGACATTAACACTCTTGCACATTAAAATCAAACTAAAAAAAGGCCTTTCTGATAAAAATCAGTTTTTGTAAAAGAAAAGGTATGCCTACATGCATCCCAGACGCTTCTTTTAACTTTAAAAAAGGTCTAGCAGATCAAAATAAAATGGATAAGCATACATATCTCTCTCATGTGTTTTTTTTTAAACAACAGGATATAAAAATAAAAAAATAAAAATAAGTTTCCTGTAAGTGAAACAATCTCGCTCCCTTTTTTTTTTTTTACAAGACAGCAGGACATCCCATTGCATGAAAACACACTCAGATCACACGACATGTTTCTAACACCCACACCCCCCTCCACACACACAGATCGCAGCACCACGCAGCAAATTACCCCTTTAAGAGAGAGACCATGGAGGGTTATTGAGGCGGAACAGTTCATTTCACGCCTGTCCTGCCTCCCCACCCCTCACCCACCGTCCCGGCACCCAAAAAGGCCATAATCAAAGCCATTAATGCTGCGTTCATCAATAGTGATGATCACCCCACTGATTCCAAACACAGCGGCGAAACAGTCCCGGGGAGTGTGGCAGACTTCTGGACAAAACGGTTAAACATTAACAAGGTTTTCCCATCATATTCTCAAGACGCTACAAAATGATTCACTGTAAAGATGCTTAATGGTAATGCATTTGTACAATCTGTTATTTTGTTGCGGCGAGGTGGAAATTTTCAGCGATTGAAAGCAACAAAGGGTGACAGTTGTATGGCTGTTTTTCTCCCCCTTTGTGTAAAAATCAGGTAATTTTGCATAACAAGCTTAATGATCACTCTTAACGATCCTCCTTAATGAACCGGCCTGCTGCCTCATCCCTCCCTTCCTGCTTCCAGCTCTTCAGACAGACACTTTATTGGCCCTGAGCCCCACCCATCGGTCACGCCCACTGAGCAGGATGATGGGAAAAAGTGCAAACATACGCAGAAACGGCAATGAAGAGAGAACACAACTGGCTGGGACATTTTACAATGTGTTAATGTGTGTGCGTTTAGGTTGATGAAGATCATTTTGGCTGGGATGGGGGAACAAGTTCATTATTGATGCTCGTGGCTGAATCGGGAACAGATTTCCATCCTTAAAAAGGAATAGTTCATGCAAAAATGAAAATTGGGTCATTATTTACTTATCCCTAAGTCATTCTAAACCCATATGCTGTATTTTCCATGGGAAATTTAGGGATAGATAAACAGTGCTAATGTAACTCATTACTTGTAATCTGGATTACATAACCAGATTCAATTTTATTACTTTTTTTAAAACACTCATAATTAAATTACGTTTGCATTGATTACAGGTTATCCACACAATGGCAGTAAATTGTTCATAACTTTGCTTATTGATCTTTTCTTTGAAATCTTTTTAAATATTTAACATATTTAATTCTGAATCCTACTGCTTGTATACTTATATGAAGTATTGAATATATTCCTCTTTGTATTTTTATACCAAATTAGTACAAGATTATTCTACCATGTAGAATAGTAATTCATAAACTGTCAGATTATTTTATCAAAAATGTGTAATCTAATAGATTATTGATCACACTTCACATCATATAGTTTGGAATCAGTAATAGATTACAATTTGAGCTGAATCATAATTTGGGATTAGATTATAATTGTACCCAGTTACCCATCTGCCAAATCTGTCCTAAAATCACCAAAAACATTTTCCATATGTGACCCTGGACCACAAAACCAGTCATAAGTAGCACAGGTATGTTTGTAGCAATAGCCAACAATACACTGCATGGGTCAAAATGATCTTTTTATTTTATGCCAAAAAAAACATTAGAATATTAAGGTAAAGACCATGTTCCATGAAAATATTTTGTAAAATTTCTACCATAAATATATCAAAACTTACTTTTTGATTAGTAATATGCATTGCTAAGAACTTCATTTGATTAGATTTTTTTCAATATTTTGATTTCAAATTTTTCAAATAGTTGTATCTCAGCCAAATGTTGTCCTATCCTAACAAACCATACATCAATGGAAAGCTTATTTATTAAAACTGACCCTTATGACTGGTTTTGTGGTCCAGGGTCACATATAACTTACTGTATGCACTATATTTCATGCTTCTGAAAGTATGGATGAAATGAAATTCGATATCTGATAATCTTCCACTCTGCTGAAATTTAATTTACATTTGCAAACAGATACAAAATGATGCAAAATTGGCAGATTTGACATAATTGTCATGAAGCGTCATTGGTTTTTGTGTTTTGTAGTAAAAGTGGTGTACTAGTTTAAAAATTCACTATGGAAAACGAGATTTATCAGTAAATAATATCCAGAAAAATGAACATTGTCATCATTTATTCAACCTCACATAATTCCAAACCTGTATGACTTCATATCTTTTATGAAGCACAAAAGAAGATATTTTGAAGAATAGTTTGAAAGCCCATCGTCTTCCATTGTATGAAAAAAAATCACTGAGACATTTCCTAAAATATGTGACCCTGGACCACAAAAACAGTCATAAAGGTTTTTTAAACTGAGATTTAACCGGAAGCTAAATACATAAGCTTTCCGTTGATGTGTGGTTTGTAGGACAATATTTGGCTAAGATACAACTGCAATCTGAGGGTGCAAAAAAATCTAAATACTGAGAAAATCACCTTTAAAGTTGTCCAATTGCTAAGTCCAGTTCTTAGCGATGCATATTACTAATCAAAAATTAAGTTTTGATATATTTACGGTTCATGGAACATAATCTTTACTTAATATCCTAATGACTTTTGGCATAAAAGAAAATTCAATCATTTTGACTACACTATACAATGTCTTTTTGAATATTTCTACAAATTTACCTGTGCTACTTAAGACTGGTTTTGTGGTCCAGGGTCACATATCTTTTTTGATGTTCCACAGAAGAACGAAAGTCATATCATTTTAAAATCACGTGCGGATAAGTAAATTCATTTTCATTTTTGGGTATAGTATCCCTTTAAATTTCAGACTTTAGAAGACTCTGAGTTTAGCACATGGGTCATATGATCTAGTTTATGTTGTCCTTTTCAGAGCTTGACAGACATACATGAACTAAACAGTAAAAAATAAAAGCGAATGGTTTTGAATCAACATAAGCATGAGTAAACGAAGAGAATTTTCATTTTTGGGTGAATAATTCAGTTAACAAATTATGCAAGGTAAATCAGCCGCATTGGTCTCGGATCAGTGGATAAATACAACACCGGTAATAGCTCTGACTACGCTATAGATTTTTCTCTGCAGTAGTAGAGGCCCTGTAGCTAAAGATAGACCCCAAATCTCAGCTTTAGTTAAACAATCAGTGTACTGTATGTAGACAAATTAACTCCATTTTCTTCAATATCTCTATCACTGTATTCTTCACAAGCACACACACACACACACACACACACACAGAGACAGACACCTCACTAAACCTCAGCTGCAATTCTCAAAGCCTGAGTTTCATTCATTTCCGCCGTTTTATATACAGACTCAGGCTAGTTCAGTTAAAGAGTCACGTAGACACATTCTGTGAGGAGGTAATTACGACGATAATATGTGCACTGATGGTGAGAGCTGTGCTCTTATCTCACACCAACACTGAGAGACTTATTAATACTTCAGAGAGAGAGAGAGAGTGAGGGTTATCTCAAAACATCCATCACTGTTTTTCCTTCAGTAGGAACCAAGAGGAAATGAAGTGTGTTCTGTAGTATATAACGCCACCGCATAGTGCATTCAAACAGCGGTAATAGCTACAACACGGGATAGTGGAACAAAGAAACCAGGTGGACACCTTTATCTGCAACATATCAGCACAGATATGAACTTTAATAATAAAACATTAATATTGCAATGTGTGTATATGGCTTTTTTCTCTCTTTTGACATAGTGTTATCAATATTGAATTGGTAATGCATAAACATAAACCATCTACAGTACGTCTCATTAAAAAGACTCATAACATGAATGGATGTGAACGAATAATTAAAAAAGCCAACAGCGTCTATGTCTAATTTCCCTGTTTGCACCTCAATTGTCAAAAGAACATCATGATTGTTTAAAAATTTAAAAACGTGCACCATTTGTCTCTGAATTCTTTAAATCTCAAAACTTGAACCCCATGACCAGAAAAAGCTTTAAAGCACTTTAAAACATCAGCTGCCACCATGTGGCTAAAGTGTGAAGTGCATCATCAGATGCTCCTTTGTCATTTACAAAGAGACACACATTCATTCAATTATTCTGTTTGTCAATTCCAGCTAGTCCTACACAGGTGTTTAGATGCAAAAAACAGATCGGGGGGAAAGAAATCGAGTGTAATGGGCCCTATCCAAAAACTCCCTTTCACACATCTCAGATTATACACCTGGATGTTGTAAGCCAAAGCCATCTGTATTCTTATGAGCCAAGGAGAGGTGTGTGTGCCAATGCAAGCATGTGTGTGTGTGTGTGTGTGTGAGAGAGAGAGAGAGCGGGGGAAATACCTTCTGTAAGAGCTGAGATCCTGAGTATTTTGAAGCTATTGATTTTATTTCACCACCAAACGCTGAAGCCCAGAGTTTCACCCTGTTGGGGGAAGAGCCCATTTAATCACTCAAATTACAACACATTACGCCACCATTACAAGTATTAGCAATACTATAATGATAGATCAAGAGTAAAACAGTTAACGGAAGTTAAAGCAATACTATTTACAATCATTGCATTCTATGCAAGCATGTGGGTTTGTAGGTTAAATACATTTTCTGCCTTATGTTGCTCATTGACTGTATGACATGAAGTACTGTAGTCTGTATTTTCCGTGAAACATGCATTGACTTAATCATAAGGAGCTATTTATATCTGATCTGCTTCTTAACAGTGTAATTAAATGTAGTGAGGTTAATTATATCATATTACTGTAAATTATATTTGTGGCTTATATAAAATCAGTTGATTTATCGCATGAAGCATATGCATAATTGATAATATACAGTGTACTGTATGGCGGCAATCATTAGGGCTTCTATATTTTGTTACATTTAAATATAATAATGCATATTTGTTACCCTGAACCACAAAAACAGTCTTAAGTAGCATGGGTATATATGTAGCAATAGCTATAAATGATTGATTTATCTTTTTAATGCCAATAATCATTAGGATATTATTAAGATCATGTTCCATGAAGATATTTTGTAAATTTTCTACCGCAAATATTTAAAAAATGTCATTTTTAATTAGTAATATGCATTGCTAAGAACTTTATTTGGACAACTTCGGACACATTTTCTCAATATTTAGATTTTTTGCACCCTCAGATGCCAGGTTTTCAAATAGTTGTATCTCAGCAATATATATTGTCCTATCCTAACAAACTATTCATAAATGGAAAGCTTATTTATTCAGCTTTCACATGATGTATAAACCTCAATTTCAAAAAATTGACCCTTATGACTGGTTTTGTGGTCCAGGGTCACATTTAATTATAAAAGCCTCTCATATTTGCACTCTAAAGCTAACTGGGAGATTACAGTAGCACAATAATCATCACACAGCATAGATGTAACCTCTCTAAGTGCACTTATAATATAGTATAGATTAGTATTTAATTCTTTATGTTTTGCATACCTTTACATATGAAATGTGCATAAATTATGTGCAAAGCTTTTATATGTTTGAGTCTAACTAGAGTATAACTAGCCATCAGAAATGATCCCTCTTTACAAATGGGTATAGAATAAATATAACTATTAAGACTTCTCTATACTTTGCATGCATTTATATACAATGCAGTTTGCATAAATTATAAAAGCATCTATTCGAAATGTCCAGACTACTAAAATACAACTAAAGGGTAGTATTAAGCTCTTTATTTCTATACACATGCATACTGGTCGGCTTTTTCTGTACATTGTGCATGCATGCTCTTCTACTCACACTGATAAGGGGATCTCCGGTTGGGACCCCCGCACCTCCAGCGCTGTCCAGAACGCGCTCATCACACACAAGAGGAGGCAGCGCGCGTGCATCAGAGGAATTCTCCGGTTCCGCTGCATCCTTCCCCTAAAATTTCTTGCGCTGCAACGGAGCCGGCGGCTCGGGCACCCTTTAGAACTCCCCCTCCTCTCGGTGTCTCTCCCCTCGGTTACAAAAACAGCACCGAGCGCCGATTCAGCCGCACATCTGCCCGCCCCAGCGCGCGTTGCTGCCTCCGGAGTTTCAGTCTCTCCGCCCAGCTGTCACACACCCCGCGACCTCCTGCTTGTGCTCTTTGACATCGATCCTTGCGTTTTATCCCTGCATTAGGGAAGAACCAATATAGATTTAAATGCTTGTATTGTGCACGCAGCAGCTGATATGAGCAAATTAACTTGCGTTCTCTTACTACTGGCGCTGCTGATATTATGATGAACGACACTTTCGGGTCAGCGCATGTACTGAAGGCAGAAGTTTAGGGAGAGGGAAAGCGATTAGAAAGTCATCGAGACAGTGAGTGTGTAAATCTAGGGAAGGAGATCCAGTGCGGTTTCCCCATGCGAGCGCGCACACGAGAGAAGCTGATGCGAAACTTTCCCTCGGCCACGCGCATTCCGTTTGGAGATGCTTTTGCTCTGGTATCAAGCTGCGATGGGGCATATGTTTTTTTTTTTATGGTATTTTACTTTAATATTAAGAATCATTTATTAATAACATTACAGTTTCTTATTTTAACAGCATATCATTCATCTTGATAAGATTAATTTTTATTTTTGCCTATATAACAACAGTGCATGATTCTGCATACTGGAGTTAAATGGTTTTAAATAACCGGGGCTAGTTGTCACAAACTGCTATATCTCAATAACTTAAAATAATAAGATTTTAAGTCAAAAGTCCAATAATGTTTCAAATGTCATAGAGTCATACCAATTTTTTGTCAGACACCAGACATACAGTGATTTTTGATCATTTTTTTCTAGTGGGTGCAGGACACTATAATTCATTTATGTAAGTGAGGATAGCAAAACAAAGTAAAGTGGCATATTATACCCAAAAAATTCTTCATACAGTGGACTACCATAAAAATTGTGATAAAAAGTTTTGATTTGACATTTTACCATGATTTCTGTTCTCCAAGTGCTTTTATATGACTTGTTATATATGAAAATATGATTCTGCATGTATCAGATTATTTACTGATATGCACATTAAATAAATACTTTACAAAAAAAATAACAATTTTGGACAATTTTGACACCATTAGGTCACTCAAGATGTAGATGAGTTTATTTCCTTATCAGAACAGATTTAGAGAAATGTAGCATTATGTCACTTGCTCACCAATGGATCCTCTGCAGTGAATGGGTGCCATCAGAATAAGAGTCCAAACAGCTGATAAAAACCTCACAATAATCTGCAAATAATCCACACCACTCTAGTCCATCAATTAACATCTTTTAAAGCAAAAAGCTGCATGTTTGCAATAAATCAATCAATCAATCATTAAGCCGTTTTAATTTAGCCGGTGTAATAATCACTTCATAATAATTCTTCTTTTAATGAAAAAGTCCATCACTGTTGTCCTCTCACATCAAAATCCACTGACATATTTGTTTAGAACTGTTTTTACTTGTATATAGTGCTTAATATGTGAATATTTCTCTTCTGATTCAGACAAGATGACCTTTTCATAAAATGACCAGTCATATAGGGTCAATTTTCTGAAATTGAGATATAAACATAATCTAAAAGCTCAATAAATAAGCTTTCCAATGATGTATTTGTTAGGATAGGGCAATATTTGGCTGAGATATAACTATTTAAAAATCTGGAGTCTGAAGGTGCACAAAAAATCTAAATATTGAAAAAAAAAATCGCTTTTGAAGTTGTCCAAATGAAGTCCTTAGCAACACATTCCTAATCAAAGATTATGTTTTGATATATTTATGGTAGGATATTTACAAAATATCTCCATGGAACATGATCTTCACTTAATATCCTAATGATTTTTGGCATAAAAGAAAAATCGATAATTTTGACCCATTCAATGTATTGTTGGCTATTGCTACAAATATATCTATGTGACTTATGATTGGTTTTGTGGTTCAGGGTCACATATTATGAACAAAGGACTCTGGATTTTAGCTGGAAACAACAGTTTGATAGATTTGTTTCTTACAAACATGCAGCTTTTAGCTTCACAAGACGTTATTGACAGCACCCATTCACTGCAGAGAATCCTTTGGTGAGCAAGTGATGCAATGCTAAATTTCCCAAAATCTGTTCTGATAAAGAAACAAACTCATCTACATCTTGGATGGCCTAAGGGAGTGTAACTTATCTGCATATTTTAATTTTTGGCTGAACTGTTTCTATAATGAAAACAGCTAAATGCACACTGATATACAGAATAAGTCAGCCAGATGCAATATAGCTGCTTCTCATCAATAGATGCCATAAAAGAGCCTATTGTACTTAAAGAAAGTAAGTGAATAAGATTTATGACCAGCAACTTCTACAGTACTGACCTCTTGAGCCTGATGCTTAACAATGGCATCGAGGAGTTAATTGCTATTCTCTCATTCTCCTTTTTTGTTCCTCTAATTACCACGAGCACATAAATGATGAGGTGCATCTGCGTGAGTGTGTGTGGTATGGGCTCTGATGGATCTGTCTGAACACGGCCTGCGTCTCTGCGCAGTCATGATTAGCTGGTAAATGCATCATACATCACAGACTCAGCTAGAAACAGAAGAGACTGAAGCTGAAGAATACTTGCCATACTGTATTACTGCAATGTTGCTTAACTTCTGTTTACTAAGTGTATAATAATAATAAAATAAAAAATAATACTTTCATTCAGCAAGGATGCAATAAATTGACCAAAAGTGACAGTAAATACATTTACAGAACCAAACCAGATCAAATCAGCATATTAGAATGATTTCTGAAGGATCACGTGACACTGAAGACTGGAGTAATGATGCTGAAAATTCAGCTTTGCATTACAGGAATAAATTATGCTTTAAAAGATATTCAAATAGATTCAAATTGTATTAATATTTCACAATATTACTGTATCTTTGATTTAAAAAATGCAGCCTTGGAAAGCATATGCTTTTAAAAGCATTAAAATCATACTGACCCCAAACATTTGAATGGTAGTGTGTAGTTTGCCCTATATTAAAAATATAATTCCAGATCTGCCAAAAAAAAAGGACATCTATTTTCAGGTACCTTACAGTATGTCCACTGAAGCTATAGATGCACATCCAGAAATAGAAGTCGTTGTTCACTGGTGACCTGAGCTTATAGGGTCCCTCTTTAATCAGAATGACAAAGACAATAATAAGATTAAGAATTTATAAGTCTTTTGGGGACAGAAGCAATAGTTTTAACAACTCTTGAAGCAAATCCGTTTAGTCTGTGCTGGAGTTCACTCTATTTTAATGCAGGCCACCAAACACACAGTAATCTCTGTCTCGTCTTAATGGAAGTTAAAACTCTTAACGGGTCAAATATAGTACTGGGCAAATGTGACATCTGGCACTGAAGGCGCTGAGAGTCACACTGCACAGCTAATCACAGAACCTCTTACAAAATCTGTTGTAAGAAACACAGGCACTCACACAACTTTATGAATGGATACAGATGCCTGGGAGCAACAATAGAGGGTTTTCACTTGCATGGCCATATTGGAGATACTCAGATGTAAACAACAGTGTGGATTGCATGGTTAATATACTACTGAAAATGTTGTTCTGCTCATTTACGCTGTCTAAACTATGGAAAAAATGTTTGGAAGCTGCTTCATATCATATATCATATAGAGAAGGACTTAGTAAGCAAGGAAGGCTGCAATATAATGACAAACTAAAGTTAATACTAAAGCAGTATTAACTAAGATTAGCGATATTAGCCTAATATTTCACCTACCTGACTGAAAAGAACAAACTTGAATGTTGTTAAGATTCTTGCCCTGAAAATCCTGGTTCAGTTTGGCCAACCACAAACACCCTTTTTTCCTCAGACAGCTTTTTGCACAATTTTCCTTGATTAGTTATAACTTTTGGAAGTCTATAGCACTATATGTTATTATATATGTTATTTCTGGTCCGACCGATTAGTACAGCCCTAAACATGACATTAATTGACCATTTTCAGCAGCAATAATCTGCAAAAGTTCTGTTTGGTTCAGTGGCATTGTTTATGTTCTGTGCCACCAATATGGCCAATTAATGACATGTTGTGAAAATTACAAAACTTTATTGCATTATTGCAAGGCGAATTGAGGTAAATTAGGTCATTTTTGCCATTGTTTTCAAATTCTAGACTTTGTGGCTCTAAAAATCTAGAATTTAACGCATTATTAAAACATTAACTTTTGGAGCTAGAAGTAGCAATTTTTTCTCAATGTGAAGTGCACTTCACGATTTCAGTCTACAGAAGACATGCAAAAGTGTACAAACTCTAGCAGAGAGAAAAAAAACCTTTTTCCATGAATATTATACTGTACCTACTTTGAGGAATAAACTTGTATTATATTGTCTAAGAATTGTTAAGTAAATAACAAAATTTAAAGTAAACTAAATTTTTAAAATTAAAAATCCAAGTTACTTAATCAGCAATGAGGGAAATGGAAAAATTCATAGCACTTACGAAGCAATATTTAATCCATTGTCCACTCACACTTTTTGTACCGTATGATGACAGTGAAATTTGAGAAATCTTTCTCTGCACCATTTGCTGCTGGCTCTTCCTAGCAAGATTTGGCTGTTTTTAATGTTTTAAAAATAATTTATGTTTACCAAGGCTGCACTTTTTTGATAAAAAATACAGTAAAAATTACATTTTATTCAATTGTAAAATAACTCTTTCATTGAAATATATTTTGAATTTATTTCTGTGATGCAAAGCTTAATTTTCACATTTCTTTCAGAGATTATTCTAATATGCTGATTTGCTAGTACTGTTTTACTGTGTTTTCTTATCCAGTAAATGCAGTCTTTATTAGCAGAAGAGACTTCTTTCAAAAACCTTAAAAATTATTACCTTCAGTCATTCAAGTCATTCTTCTGCAATCAAGCGAAGAGCTGGATCAGAGATCACAACCAGAAGGACTTATTGTGTCTTAAGTCTGGATCTTCGGGACTTTTCTTCTTACAGCACCTAATCTGAATAAGAACCCTTTTTTATGTGTCGTCGACTTGAAGGTGCAGACAGAAGGTGCATGTTGGATGAACCTGAATGACACAGAGGAGAAGAATATAGCTTGAAACTGACTGGAAAACTACCAAAGCTACAAAAAACGAAATTTTGAGAAACCTTTTTTTTTATACATCTGTATTTTTAGGTAGCTTGAGGGGATGGCGTCTTTCCCAGAATTCCTGAATGACTCGTCTATCCACGATGGCCCTGGTGCAAAGGTGCCCCTGCCTCGGGCAGGATTCATCACGCTGTCCCTCCTCATGGCCGTGTTCTCCATCACAGCTGTCGTGTTGAACGCTACAGTGATACTCGTCACCCTCCGGCACAAACAGCTGCGACAGCCGCTAAATTTTGCCCTGGTCAACCTCGCTGTGGCCGACCTGGGCATTACGTTAACAGGAAGTGTGCCATCTGTGGTGACCAATGCTGTGGGCTACTACATTATGGGACGGGTCGGATGTGTATTGGAGGGATTTTGCGTTGCATTATTTGGTAAGTCTATTCTGAGTTAATTCCACACTTTCTAACTTCTATATATCTCTATTTCACAAAGCGTCATCAATCGGCCATATTGGCGGCTCGGAACGTAAACAGTGCCACTGAATCAAACGAAACTTGTATATTTTGCTGATTATTGCTGCTGAAAATGGTCGATGGTTGTCATGTTTTGAGCTGTAATAATCAGTCAGATCGGGAAAAAACATTTGAAGTACTATAGACTGCACAAAGTTATAACAAATCAATGAGAAAAGTGCAAAAAACTGTCTGAGGAATAAAAGGCATTTGTGGTTGGCCAAACTGAACCAGGATGAACCAGGAACCAGGTCAGCTAGGTGAAATATTAGGCTAATATATTAATTAATACTGCTCAGACATATCTTTATCACCAATTATCTTTAGTTTGTAAAAATACTGAGCCATTTTCTGCTTTCTGAGTCCTGCTCTATGTGATTTAGCAGCTTTCACACATTTTTTTTCATGGTTTAGACAGCATACATTAACAGAACAACGTATTCAGTAGTAGATTAACAGTGCAATCCATGCTGTTGTTTACATCCGAGTATCTCCAATATGGTTGCGCATCCAGGTAACTGACCAAATTAATTCTCGATATAATTTTTTCTTAAATTACATTTAGTAGCTGCGGTGATTCCATACAGTGTAAATACTGTCAAAAATACTGCAGTACTGAATGATTCCCGCATATTTACAAGGCATATATGTTCAAAAAACATGGAAATATCATAATACTTTTTGTACTATTGTAACGGTCTGGGTGTCTGTCCCTTTAAGGCTCGGGTTTTTCGGGGAATTTCCCTTGCACGGCGCTCAAGTCAAGTGTATATGCGTGAGGAATCCTCCTCCTAATCGTTCTTTTGTTTTTTCTTCCTTTTTAATAATAACCCTTTTTGTTAATGGTAACCGGCTTCGTGTGGTTTTTAATGCACAGTAGGTTACACTATGTACCGGAGTGTACGTTATCGTCCAGCCAGTGTTTTGTTTACCTGCTCATTTAGAAGCTGCTCTTGTGTAAATAACTTCGTCGCTGACAGAGACATTAGCAGGGTTCGTTTCGATGTACTGTAGGTAAATATTCACTTAATTCAGCGCTCTTCTTTTTCTGTGTTCTAAAACAGTCCCTTACTGCACAAATTTCTCCAAACAAATCAACGTGTAACTAAATGATTCAGACTGAATCGCGAATCGATTCAAATAGATCAAATAAAATCGATTCGAAAATTCATTCGAGAACAGAACTTTTGTTTTCAAATTTGCTCTTTGGAAACTGTCATTTTTAGAGGCAAAGGTTTCTGGTACACAGAACCAAAATGTTACTGTCTTGACCACTCTGACCTAATTTATTCAAGGTTTCATTAGAATGAGTCAAACAGCAACGTCGTGATTTTCTTGAATGATTCATTAAGATATCCGGTTCATAAAAGTAATTTGTTCGTGAATCGAACTGCACTGATTACACTGTGTCTTTCTTTCTTTCTTTCTTTCTTTCTTTCTTTTGACGCACTAAAAAGAACCGGCACGTAAGAGTCATAGAATCTCTATCGAGTCTCTATGTATTTTTTTTTTTTTTTTATAAAATATAGCATAAAATCTGTTTTCCAAGCAAACCTATTTTTTATAATCTTACTGTGTGTATGACCGGCAATTGAAACATTATTCATTTGATCAGATACTACTAACCCTTAAAAATGAACTGAGTGAGCTCTGAAGTCTGAATTCTTCTGTTGACTGCACAGGTATAACAGCGCTGTGCACAGTGGCCCTGATTGCTGTGGAGCGGCTGTTTGTCGTGTGCAAGCCTATGGGTACCATCACATTCCAGACCAGGCACGCCGCGGGAGGGTTGGCGATCTCCTGGCTCTGGTCTCTGATCTGGAATACTCCGCCTCTCTTTGGCTGGGGGAGCTACCAGCTGGAGGGAGTCGGCACATCCTGCGGACCCGACTGGCAAAGTCGAGATCTCAAAAATGTGTCTTACATCATCTGTTACTTCTCACTCTGTTTCGCGGTGCCATTCATCATCATTGTGGTGTCATATTCATGGCTGCTCTACACACTAAGACAAGTAGGAAATTTACCTTTAGTTTTTATATTTTGTTATGAGCTGATATTTATTTAAAGTGCTGGGCAGTAATGAAACATTTACTTCTAGCCTACCTGGTCTAAATTATAATATTGCACTTTTTATTCCGTTACATAGGCTATACAATTGAATTTCAAAAGTTTACACACACCTTGCAGAATCTGCAAAATGTTAATTACTTTACTAAAAATAAGAGGGATCATACAAAGTGCATGCAATGTTTTATTTAGTATTGACCTGAATGAGATATTTCACATAAAATATGTTTACATATAGTCCACAAAAGAACTTAATACTTGAATTTATTAAACTGATCCTGTTTAAAAGTTTACATACACTTGATTCTTAATACTGTGTTGTTACTTGAATGATCCACAGCTGTGCTTTTTTGTTTAGTGATAGTTGTTCATGAGTCCCTTGAACAGTTAAACTTCAGTAAAATCCTTCTGGTCCCACAAATTCTTTGGTTTTTCAGCATTTTTGTGTATTTGAACTCTTTCCAACAATGACTGTTTGATTTTGAGATCCATCTTTTCACACTGAGGACAACTGAGGGACTCATATGCAACTATTACAGAAGGTTCAAATGCTCACCGATGCTCCAGAAAGAAAAACAATGCATTATGAGCCAGGGATGTAAACTTTTGAACAGAATGAAGATGTGTATATTGTTCCTATTTTGCTTAAATATCATCCTTTTTTAAATACTGTCCTTCAGAAGCTACAGAAGATACTTACATGATACTTACAAAATAAGTTACATTTACCCTGATCTTCAAATTCAAAAGTGTTCACCCCCGGCTCTTAATGCAGCGTTTGGAACTTCCCTCAGTTTGGAGTCCCTCAGTTGTCCTCAGTGTGAGAAGATGGATCTCAAAATCATACAGTCATTGTTGGAAAAGGTTCAAATACACAAAAAAATGTGGGACCTGAAGGATTTTTCTGAAGATCAGCAGGCACTTTAACAGTTCAGGACAAACAAGGGACTCCTGAACAACTATCACTAAAAAGAACAGCTGTGGATCATTCAGGCAGCAACGCAGTATTAAGAATCAAGTGTATGTAAACTTAATAATTACCATTTTTGAAGATTCTGCAAGGTGTATGTAAACTTTTGACTTCAACTGTAAAAACATATTGTTCATACCTCGTAAGACCCAACAGCGATTTGAACTTGGAATGCTAAAAGGAATAATTAATCTAAAAATAAAACTTTTCCGGCCAGTAATTTAGCATTACATCAGTTGCTCACCAATAGATCCTCTGCAGTGAATGGGTGCTGTCAGAATGAGAGTCCAAACATCTGATAAAAACAGCACAATAATCCACAAGCAATCCACACCACTTCAGTCAATCCATTAATGTCTTGTGTAGTGAAAAGCTACGTTTTGTAAGAAACCTTTTAACTTTTAGCTTCTGGCTAAAATAGGAGTGCTCTAATCCATTATATTGATTTTAATTGGACTCTAATTCTGACAGCACCCATTCACTGCACAGGATCCATTGGTGAATTGTTCTGAGATAGAAACAAAGAAACATTTTTCACATGCATTGTATTTTTATGCTATCTGTTGGCACATATGTATAAACAGTTTTGTTTTTCTTCATTTTTAAACTACTATATGGTATAGTCTGCACACTTAAATTTTCAGTAACTTTGAAGTTGAATACTTTGATAGTGTATAACAAGTTTTGGTAAGAACTATAAAATATTTGCTTACTTGCAGATCAATACATATACTTCTGCACTAATCTTTCTTATTGACTAGTGCTTGCTTGCTGGTATAAATAATAAACATGGTTCAATATTTTTGAAAGAATATTGTCATTGACAGGTAGCTAAGGTTGGTGGCTGTGCGGCTGCGAGGGCAGAGTCTAAGGTGGCGTGGATGGTGGTGATGATGGTGTTGGCGTTTCTTGTGAGCTGGCTGCCGTATGCTTCTCTGGCTCTAACAGTTGTCTTCAACCCCAATGTCCAGTTGGCCGTGCTGGTGAAGGTGGTGCCCATATACATGGCCAAGAGTAGCACTGTTTACAACCCTCTGATCTACATATACAAGAACAAACAGGTGAGTGGAACAAAGAAGATGAATCATGTGGATCAGTACAATCTAGAAAAAACTAGCCTGAATCTAAATTTCCTGATAATTTACTCACCCACATGTCATCCAAAATTCTCGTCTTTCTTTCTTCAGTTGAAAAGAATTTAAGGTTTTTGAGGAAAACATTCCAGGATTTTTCTCCATATAGTGGCCAACAGGTTGAATGTCCAAAGGCAGTTTCAATGCACCTTCAAAGTGCTCTACACAACCCCAGCCGAGGAATAAAGGTCTTATCTAGTGAAAAGATCGGCCATTTTCTACAAAAAAATACAAATGCATACTCTTTTTTTTTTTACCACAAGTGGTACTTTTGCCTACATCACATGTGACCTTTTTAATGTGAGTAAGTAATGTGGAAAGTCAAGCTAGTGCAGGCAGTGTTGGGGACAGTTACTTTTTAAAAGTAATGCATTACAATATTAAGTTACTTCCTAAAAAAGTAACTAATTACGTTACTTAGTTACTTTTTAAAGAAAGTAATGTGTTACATTACTTTTGCATTACTTTTTAAATCTAAATGGGGTTTGCTTTTTTGGTTTTAATATAAAAAAATTCAATTTTGGGCAAATGCAAATGGATTTCCCCACCAAAAGCCTCAGGCTGAAGGAACAATAAATTCATGTCTGTACAGTAGATTGCAGAACAAAAAAGTTCAACAATAAAAAAAGAAAAACAAATGTTACTTTTATTTTGAGTAATTTGTGCATATTTGTATGGTTGCATTGGATAATCAAATGTCAGCAGCAAAGGCACTGGGTAATAAAATGGGATTAAATACATAAAAGTTATTTGTATTATTTAACATATTTAATTATTGCAGGGTTGTGTTATATTCTGAGTTGCATTTCACTGGTTTTATTCATTTTGTGGAATGCTGAATCTGTTCTTGGGAGTGAGATTAATTAAGGCATGTTCACATTTATTCTAGAACTAACTCTCAACATGCGAACAAGAGAGCTTTCAATCAATAACTGGGGAAAAAAAGTAACTGGTGTAACTTATTTGAAAAGTACCAGTCTTATAAATTATAAAGTAATATGTTACTTTACTAGTTACTTGAAAAAAGTAATCTGATTACACAACTCACATTACTTGTAATGCGTTACCCCAACACTGAGTGCAAGTATATACATTTGTAGTTTTTTTTTTTAGAAAATGACCGACCGTTTTGCTAGATAAGACCCTTATTCTTTGTCTGGGATCGTGTACAGCCCTTTGAAGCTGCATTGAAACTTCAGTTTAGACCTTCAAACTGTTGGCTCCCATTAAAGTCCACTATATGGAGAAAATTCCTGGAATGTTTTCCTGAAAAACCTTCTTTTTGACTGAAATAAAAAAGACATCTTGGATGACATGGGGGACATGATATTTCCTCCAACCCTACCATGTCACTAGCACCTTTGGGGTCTAATATACTATATATTAATATATCGTAGTAAATGTGGGCTGTTTGAAAATCTTAACCTTCTTTTCTAGTTCCAGAGGTATGCAATACCCTTTCTGATGTGTGGAAGGGACCCCTGGCCTTCAGAGGACGATGTGACTGATGATCAGACTGTTGTGACAACAACAAACAACAAAATCAGCCCAGAGTGACTTACTGTATGTTTCACCACAGTCATGTTAGAGCATGAAAGAATGTGCTCTACTACTAAAAGTGAGAAGGTTTGATGAATGCTGTTTCTTTCCTGTATGCATTTTCTATTGAAGTTGAGATGGGACATATAGAGCGGCTTGTCCTTTTATAAGGCCAACCGCCATTCATTCACATCACATCTGTGATTCACAACTTGCTAAAGCTATTCAGAATCAGCTGGTGTTAGGAGAGGGACATTCCTGTTTTAGACAGCAGTTGATGGGATACTGTATACTGTACCTTGCAGAATGAAAGATACGCGATCAGAAGAATTTGTATGTTGTATACCAACTTAAACTGTACTATGCATATGCATTTAAAGCCACACCACTTTGCTAATACTTTTATTCAGCAACAATGCAATAAACTGATTAAAAGTGACAGTTAAGACACCACATTTGGTGTTTGAGCATAAAATCGCTATACAAGAATAATTTCTGACAGATCAAACTACAGAAATGCCTGCTGAAAATAGCTTTGCATTACAGGAATAAATTACAATTTAAAATATAGCTGTAAGCAGCGATTATTGGGGTTCAAGCACTTGAATGTGTTTAAGCACATGAACAAGACATTATTTAGCAAGCCTGTAACCACCTAAATCAATGGTTTAGTAAACATTCTTGGCAAATCCAGGTAATTTGCAATAGAAATATTATGTTTTTTAATGTTTATAACTGTTATAGTGCAAACGGTGGTCCGATCTCATTAAAACTTTGCATGCTTGTCAGTGTTGTTTTCGTCAACGATGACGATGACGAAATCATTTCGTTGACGCCACTTTTTTTCATGACGATAACGAGACGATGACGAGATAAAAATGGCTCGTTGATGACTAAAACATGACGAGACGTGTGTGAGTTTTCGTTGACGAGACGAGAATAGACGAAAATGTTAGTGGGTGGTCCGTCAGACGTTTAAAATGCATGACATTTCCGCTTATTGTGCATGCCAATTAAAACTTAAAAAGTATCTGCCGCTATGGCAAGCCGTTTTAGCATTAAATACTCTTTGCTATACTAGTATGGCAAGCCGTTTTAGCATTCCATCCTTGTTTGTCTTTTATGTTCTAAAACATTCCTTCATTATTGTAATTATTGGTGAAAATAGTCGATCCGGAAGCTCACATTGTGTTGAACTATAGATCTGCTATTTTCAGAACTTATAAGTGACACTACCCAACAGCAAAATACTTACTGACCTACATTAATTTGTTAAAAGACTACTTTTTTCCCTTTTTTTGACTAAAACTAGACTAAAACCTTTTTGACTTTTCGTCGACTAAAACTAGACTAAAACCTTTTTGACTTTTCGTCGACTAAAATTGGACTAAAACTATCACATATAGAAGTGACTAAAATTTGACTAAAACTAAGAAGCATTTTAGTCCAAAAGACTAAGACTAAATCTAAGATGGTTGTCAAAAACAACACTGTGCTTGTTTAGAATCACCTGTCGCATGTGCTCAGCATGTTTCATGAAGTTTTAAGTTTTCCTTTAGGTTTTATAGCATTTTGGGTAAATTTGGACAAATTTTGAAAAAAATTTCTAAACTACCCTGTTATAGCTACCCAAAAGGTAAATTTCAACATTTTTTGTGATGATTATTATCCTAGTGATTCCAAAAAAATTGTACTGCAGTGTTTTTTTGAGATTGCATGAAAAACCTAGGACTGGTTTACAAAGAATTTTTTTTTACATCTCAATCATTTAACAAATGATTTGACTGACAGCAGTGGTTCTAGAGGCAAAGTTGTCCGAAATGAGGAGTACTATCATACGATACAAATATTGCATGTATGTGTGAAAAACTGTGCAACGTATAATTGTTTACGCCTTGAAAAATGCGTTATCGCTTCCAGTTGCCGATTTTATTCAAATTTCTCACAGACCTTTGGGGCCGTGAGTCAAACAGGCCAAACGAGTTTTATTCCGATCGGCCTCCATTGACCTTGTCTAACAGGTGCTCAAACTTCAGCCAATAATGGGCCATGGTTTTTTTTTTTTTTTTTGAGATGCGCAAATGTACTTGTATAGAAACTTGTGGTGCTTTAGACCAAGACTTTGCTCAGCAGTTGTTTTGTTAATAGGACAAATGTTTGCGTAGGTATAGCCATTTTTATGTTTATTTTCCCCTCTTATGGCACCATTAAGTGGCCAAGCTCTGCTATTTTTGTCCTGGGACTTCAGATTGAGCTCTTACATAGGTGTTCTGAGTTTGGCGAAGATATCTCATTCCATTCAGGAGCATTTTACTAAAAGTGGCCCTGCCCCTTTCAAACATTTTGGGATCCCTTTGCGACGGCGAGTCGAAAAGTTGCCCTTTTTTGATCAATAGTGATATTCACTCTCTAGAGAATCTTTCTGCACTGGCTTGGTTTTAATCAGGTGAAAACCAATTAAATCTGAGTTAAGCATTTTGTCCGGCTTATACATATACATTTAAAGGCACACAACTTTGCTAATACTTTTATTCAGCAACAATACATTAAATCGATCAAAAGTGACAGTTAAAACACCACGGTGTTTTTTGAGCAAAAAATTGGTATGTTAGAATGATTTCTGAAGGATCAAACTACTGAAATGCCTGCTGAAAATGTAGCTTTGCATCACAGGAATAAGTTACAATTTAAAATATAACTGCAAGAATGTGCGAGAAAATGGGCAACATACAATTGTTTACGCCCTTGAAAAATGTGATATCATGCCGATTGGCCTTCATTAACCTCGTCTAACAGGTGCTCAAACTTCGGCCAATGGTGGCCATGTTTTTTTTTTAGATGCACAAATGTATTTATAGAATACATCAGCAGTTTTTATTTTAATAGGACAAATGTTTACCATTTTTATGTTTATTTTCCCCTCTTATAGCGCCACCAAGTGGCCAAGCTCTGAGATTTTTATCCTGTGACTTCAGATTGAGCTCTCACATAGGTGTTTTGAGTTTGGCGAAGATATCTCATTCCATTCAGCAGTTATAGGCATTTTACTAAAAGTGGCCCTGCCCCTTTCAAACGTTTTGGCGTCCCTTTGCGACTTTTATTCAGCAACAATTCATTAAATTGATCAAAAGTGACAGTTAAGACACCACATTTGGTGTTTTTTGAGCACAAAATCGGTATATTAGAATGATTTCTAAAGAGTGTGCAAGAAAACGGACAACATACAATTGTTTACGCCTTTGAAAAATGTGATATCATGCCGATTGGCCTTCATTAACCTCATCTAACAGGTGCTCAAACTTCGGCTGTTTTTTTTTTTTTTTTAGATGCGCAAATGTATTTATAGAAACTTGAGGTAGTTTAGACCAAGACTTTGCTCAGCGGTTTTCATGTTAATAGGACAAATGTTTGCGTAGGTATAGCCATTTTTACGTTTTTTTCTCTCTTATAGTGCCACCAAATGGCCAAGCTCTGTGAATTTTGTCCTGTGACTTCAGATTGAGCTCTTACACTGGTGTTCTGAGTTTGGCGAAGTTATCTAATTCCCTTCAGGAATTATAGGCATTTTATTAAAAGTGGCCCTGCCCCTTTCAAACGTTTTGGCGTCCCTTTGCAACGGCAAGTCGAAAATTTGCCCTTTTTTTGATCGTTATTGATATTCACTTTCCAGAGAATCTTTCTGCACTGGCTTGGTTCTGATCAGGTGAAAAACTGATCAAATCTGAGCCAAGGTTTCCAAGACATAAAACACTTGAAGAGCAATTTCATACTTTTGATCGCTGTAGCATCCCTGTCAGGCCGATTGGGGCGAGCCTTGGTGATGTTGTCAGTGCTGTGAATACTACCATCCCTCCCAAGTTTCTAGTCTCTACGACTTGCACAATCAGTTTTACGTGGAGATTGCTGATCCTTGGCCATTCTAACAATTGCATTAGGGTTTTAGAACTATGCGCTTGAACCCCTACATATAGTCAAACAGAAAAATAGTTATTTTAAATTGTAATAATATTTCACAATTGGTCAATTAAATGCAGTTTGGTGAGCAAATCTTGAACCTAAATGAACTCTTAAATGCTACATCATCCGATCCCAAAGCCCCAGATGAATCTTGCAATATAATCAGATTAAATTTTTCATTTTTCTTTCCAATTACAGACACCTTGACCCATAGATCTACTGAGAAACTCATTTATTAGCTATTATTAAAGTCTTTTCTTAGCTGTACAGTTCCATGTTCGCGTACAAACAAGTGACACAGTTGTTTGTTTATTCATTAAGTTTATTCTGTATTAATCATTAGAAAATAAAATTTCAATATTGATTAAAATCAAGTCCAGGCCAAAATAAATAGGAAAATTACAAAAAATGTATCGATACAAAACCTAGAGGGATATTATAAGTCATCTGCTACGAAGAGAAACCCTTTTTCCTATTTCTTCATGGAATAAAAATCATAACAGAGCAAAGATAAAGACTTTCAAATGGAGAACATCACCACGCAGCTTTCCGTTACTTCTGTACATATGTTACACTATAATCTTATGTTTCCTTACAGCATTAATAAGAAAAAGTATATAATAGTAGTAGCAACAACTCTAGATGAAAATGTGATAATCAACAGATGTGGCTCTGAAAACTTGTATAATACTTTTCCCCCCGTTTTTTGTTAACAACGTTAACAATACAGAGTGCACCCCCCCCCCCTCCCTTGTTTGTCCCAGCACTGAAATGTGAAATGTAAATGACAAATATAGATTTCACTAACCCGTACGCACAGTCACAGAAAAAAGTACAAAATTCGCCCACCTTGATACACAAAATATGAATAGAAAACAGGGAAAACAAATTGCACGTTACAGTAATTTGTGCAAAGACGAACAGCAATGTGCTAATAATAAAATCCCATTGGTATATTAAGAAACCAAATTTTTCTTTCTTTTCAGGAGTCCCTGACACGAGGTAAAAGTTAAATCTTTAGTTCAACAAGTTTTTTTTAACTTTTCTTTGTTTATTAAAAATAATGCATATTTTATTGTGATTACCAGTAATTGCTACGAATAGTACAATGTGCCAAGAATGTGCATTGGTCCGTTTACAAGATACAGAATAATCGACATGAAGACCAGAACAAAACGTTTCATTTTTTTTTTTTTTTTTTTTATATATACTTTTTCCGCACGGATCATTTCAGAGAGCCCTTTCAGATGTGCACACGCAGTGTTTCATGACAGTATTCGGTTGACTGAAAAGCACAGTACTCTTCCAAAACACAAGAGATCAATAACACTCAAGAACAACAATTCCAACAAACCCCACATTTCCCTTTATTTCAGCTGTACTGAAGCTTTACACTTCAAGGCAGTGGCCTCTGCAGTCAAACTTTTTTTTTTGCCCATAATGCTCAGCATTAATATGCCTGGTAGAAATGACAAAAGGTCAATTGAATTGATGTTTCCCAAGTTGAGGCCTAAGGGCAGATTTACAACACCTTAAAGGCAAAACGCTCACAAAAAGGACGCTTCAAATGCTGATATGTTTCCCCTGCTTTAAAAGAGGTATTTTCAGAAGCCAGAGCTGAAGTGAGAAGTGGAAAGAAAGAAAGAGTAAAATAAAAAACAAAACAAAAGAGGGGGAAAGTATTGCTTAACCAGTTTCTTGCCCTGCTTAAAGAAATAGTGCACCCAAAAATGAAATTCTGTCATTGTTTACTCACTCTTAGCTTTCAAATATATTTTGTTTTATTTCCAAACTTTCCAAATTCATTTCAGGCATGTTATGCAGTCTGCTCTGTGCCTGCTTAAAAATCTATGTAAAGATGTCATGCCAAAAAAATGCATGTCGAAGCATACAGCTGTATTTGTATCTATGTAAATGCATTCATTCCAACTCTAAGCTGCATTAGTGTTCAAAAATTCTAAATGCCACTTCAGAGGTGCATCTGCGCCACTTTTGTAATGTAAATATGGCATATGGTTACATTTACATTACATAATTCCATTTGCAGATGCTTTTATCCAAAGCTACTTGTATTGCGTTTTTAAGAATTATTTTTTTATTATATTTCTCTACTGTTTTAAGTACAGAAATGCTATATAATACATTTTGAGCATGAAAATTCTATCAAATCAAAAATTGAAGGGAGTGCATTAGTGGCGCCCACTTTTTTTAGTATCATTGGTTCTGGAAGTCCCCACAGAGATTTCTTTAAAGGCTTTATTAAAGCATTAGAAGCCACAGATCAAATCAACCGGCGATGATGCTGGACATTAAAAACCTTTATTTAAAGAAAAATTATTGCATGAAGCACTGCAAATGACAACGGAATTAAAAGCAATGGAGAAATATAAAACTAACAAGTAGTCAATAATATCTATAGAAACTTAAAGGATAACTATTGCCAAAATGCAACCTGGGCTGTTTTTTTTTTTTTACTGTAAACAGACAAACTTATATCTACAAGCATAATTACGACAAACGAGCCGTTTTTGAGATTGACCGTGATTTCGTTTTGTGGTCAATGGCCGGTGAATGGCAGTACTAGGGGCATAAATTTGAGCGCATCAAAATCGATATTTTTACAACACTAAGAAGGCTCGACACACCATGAAACTTTGCTCGAAGTATTGCCTGGGTCTCTACACATGAACTCGAGCACTGAGAACATTGTTTGTGTACACAGAGTTTACTAAAAAGAAAGGTTTTGAACAACTCACTTTCACTGTTTGAGTTTCCGCTCGCAGCCGTCTTGCCAGTCAAGAGGTGTCGATCTCTGAGTGCGAATGAATGGACTCCATAGGACAAAATATTACGCTCTTTTTACAACTAGAAGGTTAATATTGTTTTTCACTTGCGACAAAACAACGAATTAGCCGTGCATTTATATGGAAATATGCTTTAGGAGCTATCCATCCTCGCACTCAGAGATCGACACCTCTTGACTGGCAAGACGGCCGCGAGCGGAAACTCAAACAGTGAAAGTGAGTTGTTCAAAACCTTTCTTTTTAGTAAACTCTGTGTACACAAACAATGTTCTCAATGCTCGAGTTCATGTGTAGAGACCCAGGCGATACTTCGAGCAAAGTTTCATGGTGTGTCGAGCCTTCTTAGTGTTGTAAAAATATCGATTTTGATGCGCTCAAAGTTATGTCCTTAGTACTCCCATTCACCGGCCATTGACCACAAAACGAAATCACGGTCAATCTTGTCGTAAATTATGCTTTTAGATATAAGTTTGTCTCGTTTACAGTAAAAAAAAAAACAGCCCAGGTTGCATTTTGGCAATAGTTATCCTTTAAAGAGCAGGTCATATGGGTTTTCGGAAAAATATCTTTTTTGCAGTTTGTAACGTGGCTATTATTTAATGTAAACAGTCTGCAAAGTTGTTAATCAAAAAAGTGCATTATACATAATGATAATGTCTCTTAAAAGAAAGAGTCGTCATATTTTTGAAAGAAGATGATGTGAAGAATCAGTAGTTATTTTTTTTTTCAAGATACCATAGCAATACAATTCGAACCTTTGTTGTGTGCTCGTCATTTTACTGAGAACTGCTTCTCTAATCTTGGCTTTTATTTTTTTGGCTTCTAATCTTCTTTATTTGGACTAACGAACGTCTCTGAACCGCAACCTGTAAGTACGATTGATACGTTGTGTGTACATTTACAACAGTTTCTTACTGAAATAGTTCGCTGTGAACCAAAGAATGTGCCGATTAATGTAGACTGTTGTTGTTCTAATTACTTCGTTTAATAATAAAGAATGAAATTTACATATAGTTTGGTTTACAAACTGCGTTGTTTCATCAGTTAGTCACATTAGCACTCGGCTAACATATCCACCATTATTATTTTGTTACGCGTTTACAGTTTAGCAGCTAAACCTTAGCCGTGGGCATGATTCGCTTAAGTGTTAAACAAAATGTTTTTGTCAATATTTTAAGAACGGATTAAAGCACTACATTTTTGTTCTATCTAAAGGTGCATCAGGGTTGCCAGGTTTTCACGACAAAACTTGTCACATTGCTACTCAAAACTAGCCTAATCGCTTTTTCCATTAAAAAGTGTGTTCCAGGGTGTAAAATAATCAGGTTTACCCTGGTAAATCACATTCCAGGGGCTAAATATGAAGTTTTTAGGGTCGCTTAAAAAACAACTGCAGACTTGGCAACACAGATGGTAGCGCTCACTAAGTTGCTCAAGTACTCCTCTCTGTGCCAATCACAACAGGCTTGGCCAGCTTATGACAGGGAGGAGTTTACAGACATTACGCTCAAAGCTGATTCAAACGAATAGTTTCGAAATCATTGACAAATGACTGTGTAAATGTATATTTTGAGAAAATTACAACGTTTTCTGACCCTAGATAAATTTAAACCTGTTGTAGGGTACTCCAACACAATATAAGGATAACGTATGACCTGCTCTTTAAGTTTGCAAAATATGCAGATGTGAGCATTTTGATAGTGTAGTGTATCGATTATGTCATTTGCTATGTTTCACAGAAGAGGCGACTCACTGATTGGTTGAATTTCTGTTAAGCATTGTGGGTAATGTAGTTTTTCCACCACGAATTTACCGGTTAAATAGAAAATAAGCTGAAATGATTTGAATGGATGGCTTCAACAAGATTCATTAAAAATCAACAAATCCAAACTTTTTCCACTGAGAATAAATCAATTTGATGCTGAGTGAATAACAGAATTTTCATTTTTGCCTGAACTGTTCCTTTAAGGATTCACGATGTGAACATTCACTTCAAGCAACCCTTAACTCCCCCAACATCACATTTTGTCATCATAATCATCATCATTATAAAACCAAAGGAAGATTTTAGTATTGAAAACACCTAAACACATGAGTGGAAATCTGAAACCCAGTGCGCTATTCCTAGATCAGCTATTCATAGATCAGCCAGTGGCAGCAGGCTTTTCCAAGTGGCAGCATGTTCTTGGTGAGGGTCGTACAGTTTAATTGCAGACTAATTAAGCAGCATTGTTAATGCACAAAGCATTTACCATTGCACCTTCCTGTGCACGTCCCCGGCACAAAATATGCAACGAAACACGAGTCCTATTCGACAGACTCCAACAAGAGACACAAATCCGTAAGCCCAAGGAAAATCCGCGTAAAGGGGGTCGACGCTCGTGACCCATACTGCATGCCGTAGATTTAGTTAAAGGAACACTACGTCGGTTACGCTTATGAAAACGGACACTGAGAAAACAACTTGCATATCTTGTGCGGGTGTGTCACAGACGTAACCTCATAGAAAATTGGCTTTTTTTGTTCTATACTTTTCACAAACGAGTAAGAATGCATATGAGCAAAGAATAAAGGCAAAGAATTTAATAATAAAGTACAGTACCTATTAAAATAACACCAAATTTCGGCTTTTCCGTAATGCAAGAACATCAATTAGGATTAATATTGCTGATCTGCTTTTTTTGTACAGTACATAATTACAAAATATATAATGTCTCTTTACAAAGTTTTCTTTTGCGGTATATATTACAAGTCATGTACAGCATATTATGAAATATCAAACAGGCTATCCTAAATTAAAAAAATAACCTGTCTGCTAGTGCATTCAACACAAATGCTGAAATCCTCTCTAGATCCGCAAACCTGCATGATATCCTTATTGTAAACCAGTGTTGTAGAATTAGCGTTTGTTCTCTAAAATATGCACTTTCGCCTTAAACGGTACTAAAATAGTCATACGGGGCGAATCGAAACTAAAGCCTTTGTTGAGGGATATGCCGTACTTAGCTTGCATTGAGCTTGCAACGTGCTTGATATGCAAAACCCTTAATAAAGTGACTGAGGTAATGACATTCGTTTTGATTGTCATCACCGTGGAAACAGCCTACCCTCCCACAACCCCACCCCCTCGCTGCTCATTGGTCCATTTCCTGCAGTGACGGCACAAGCAGCCAATGAAAGTTCACCTCCAGAGTTGCGATTAGCTCCTCCCCCCAGCGCCGTGACTGAAGTGAGCGAGCGGCACCGATGCGTCCGTTCTCGCGGTGCCTTTCCGCTCTGCTGTGAAGGCACTTCTTTAGGTAGTAAGCCAGTAAATATACTTTAGATTTGTTTGTTGCGCTGATCAGTTTCAGACGAACAGCAGCTGCAGCCGCTAACCGGGTGCTATAAAGTGGTAATGCATATCATTTCGTCTGCCAGGTCCTCCTCGTACTGCGGTCTGGGTTCGGTTTCTGGTTCCTCGTCGCTGTAGCTGGCCGAGACGTCTTGCAGCTCGTAGTCTCTGTGGCCCATTATGGGAAAGACGTTGACGCCGTTGACTGTCGGCGTGATGCCGCCGTTCAGGAGGTGGCTGGCGGCGCTCTCCATCTCGTCGATGGTCATCTCGCACGCGTCCGCGATCTCGTGCTTCGTGGCGGCCACGAACTTCGGGTCCTTGGCGTATCGACCCAGTCCTTCTGATATCAAGACCTGCTCAAAGACGAGGAGGAGAAATTACGCTTTCCGATTTTGTTTTCACTGTCTGAAGAAAAGATTTTGTCCTGAAACTATAAGCTTTTGCATTACATCTGCCCAAGGTAGCATGAAATCACAAGGCATTCAAATTCATTTTTTTTTTATGTAAAAATTTTAAGCCCAACTTTATATCATTTTGATACTAAGTTGTGACTATTGTGGTGATTTTTAATGCACTTTTAAAAACACGCATTTACAATATCACAATGATTTTGGGGAAAAAAATAGTAAATAAAATATTCATTTAGGTAAATATACATATAAATATATATTTATTTATTGCATTCCAATTTAAAACTACTTGGCTACAATGACAGTTTCTCTTATTTAAATTAAACCACTAAATAAATAACTTATCATATATATTATTGGCAAGTATAAAATACAGATAAATGTTTCTCTTTGTATTTATTTACTTATTTATTTTTTGCATTCAAATTTAAAACTACTTGGCTACAAAAGGCTGTTGGCTGAAATTATGTTTTTTTTTCTTAAATAATAAGTAAAATTATTACTAATTTAAATAGGTTATTTACTTTACTAATGGCAGTATTTTTATATTGGTAATAATATATACAAACATGTACATACATATTTTTCCTTGTGCTCATTTATTTATTTACTTACTTATTTTGCGTTCCAATTTGAATCTACTTGGCAACAATGGCAGTAAAATGTACAAAATAATTAAAAAATAAATAAATAGCTTTTATTACTATTGTTTATTTTGGTAAATATACATATAAATATACATAAATATGTTTTCTTTGTGTTCGATTTATTTAATAAATATGTAGCTTTTATTACTATTTTTTTTGGTAAATATACATATAAACATACAAACATTTTCTCTTTGTGTTTGCTTTATTTATTTATTGCATTCCAATTAAAAACTAATTGTCTACAATGACAGTTTCTCTGATTTAAATTAAACCAGTAAATAAATACCTTTTATTATTACAGATTTTTTATTGGTAAATATAAAAAAATAAAAATATATGTTTTCTATGTGTTTATTTTATTATTATTTTGCCTTCCAATTTGAAACTATTTGGTTACAGTGGCTGTTAAATAAAATATGTATATATTTTTATTTCAAATAAATAATAAATAGGTAAAATTATTAGTAATTTAAATTAGTAATTAACTTATTTTTATATTGGTAATAAAATATACATTAAAATATACTTTTTCCCTGTGCTCATTTATTTATTTATTTACTTATTTTACATTCGAATTTGGATCTACTTGGCTACAATGAGTAAACAATTAAATAAATATTTAACTTATTACAATTATTTTGTTAAATATACATATAAATATTTTTTGTGTTCAATTTATTGCATTCCAATTTAAAACTACTTGTCTACAACGACAGTTTCTGTGATTTAAATTAAATCAGTAAATAAATAACTTTTTTATTATATATTTTTATTGGTACATATAAAAATATAAATAAATGTTTTGAATCTACTTCATGTTTGGCTGAAATTAGGGTTTCTCTGTTTAAATTACATTTAAATAAATAAATAAAAATGTTGAAATTGTCTCATAGCAAATACATAAATACTGAGACACCTAGCTGAAAAACAGAAAGATATACATTTTTACCATGTTTAATTGCTTAGATCTCCTAAATGGAAACAGGAGGTCTCAGACTCACCGCCTCTACCAGACTGGTAGCGCTGCCTCTCTTCTGGTGGTACTGGTTTCTATACTCGGGCGGGACCTGCAGGTGAACGGGTGAGTAGTTCCTCTGGTACTCGGGGTCATCTGTATACCACGAGCTCTTCCTGATGGATGAGTGACTGCTGTGGGCGCTGTCCCTCAGAGGACGGTCCACGCGGATGAGCGGCGTGTAGTACGGCGTTCGGTCTTTACTTGCAGGAGTGGGAGGAGGAGAGGCCCATGATCGTGTAGATCGAGTAGGTGAAAGCCTGTGAGCCCTGCTGGAGTCCAGACCCGCTACCGCCATCACCTGCACCAACACGCACAGTGGACAAAAGAAATGTATTGTTATGATATACAGTACTTAGTAAACTTACTGTACGTAATATGGTGGCATATAGGGTTGTAATAAAATAGAATGATATTTCATGAGTTGATACCAATATCAATTTGCATGCTAACTTATACTTTTTTTTTTGTTTATAAAGTAATAAATATTATCTGTAAATATTAACAAATGATATATATATTAGTTCTAGTTCTAATATTAATTCTATTCTATTTATTTATTATAAATTTATTTTATTTATATTAGTTGTTCTATATTAGTCAAATATCGATCATTATTAAATAGATATTTTATATATTTTAGAAAATGATATATGTAAATATTTAACACATCTATATGTATATGTGTGTGTGTGTGTGTGTGTGTGTGTGTGTAAATATTTAAATATGTATTTGTATATCAATAATTATTAAATAGTTATTTTATGTATAAGAAAATTATGTTTAAATATAAATTATGTAAATATAAAAATATATGTATATATATATATATATATAAATTATTATTTATTTGAACTATTATTAAATATAAATACATTATTAAATAGTATATGTAAATATTCTCTCTCTCCCTAAATATATATATTAAATATTAGTAAACACCAGGGTTTCTGCAGATATGAACAAGTGAAATTTAAGACTTTTTAAGACCTTTTTAATACCACCTTATATGAAATTTAAGACCTAAACCTGTAATGGAAATATATATTATATTACATGCATATGTGATATTTAATGTGTTTAATGTAAAAAGTAAACAAAATTTCATGGCTGTCATAAATTAAATTTATTACTACGATATACAGTGAACTTTCCATATCAGCAGATACTATTCCACACAAAATATCCCCATAAAAGTACCACTAGAAATATCTGATTTAAAAAAAAAAATTCTGAAGCGATTTTTTTTTTTTTTTTACTTTTGAAATGTATGCGTACCTTTGAAATTTATTTTATGAATTTATCAATAAATTCTAAATGGCTGTTAGCAGTGAGATTACATAATTTACACTGCAAAATTAAAAGTGAGATTAATGTTTTAAATACATTTATTGATTTATAAATATATATATTATAAATGCGATTCTGTCTGAAGACGCAGAAACTTCCACAGAGGGAGAAAAAAATCTACAGTTGTTAGCAACTGGCCTTAGCCAAGCCCTATATTCAGTTTTTCCAAGCCCAGTTTCGCTAAACTTGCACTTCCTCATAGCTAAAAAGTTAAATCCATTTGACTTCTGCGGCAGCGGTACAATCCGAGAGAGACTCGCGCCAATAACAGAAAGCTGATTGGCTATTGCATGCTGGTCTCATTTGTAGTTTAAATTCAGCAAATTATATTTGGAATAGTGAAATAAAGAACTACAACACCACGGAAACAACAGAAAGAGAATTTAAATGAGCATTAGAGGTAGCGTTACATGGACATCGGAAAAATAAGACCTGTGTAAAATTATTTAAGACCTAGAACAGCGAATTTAAGACTTTTTAAGGCCTAAAATTTTGATTTTTAAATTTTAGACTTTTTAAGACTTTTTAAGACCCCGCGGAAACCCTGAAACATACACATATATCCTTTCATTTTATTTAGTGTTACATATAATATAAATATATAATTAAATTGTTTTATATTTATAAATTATTATATTATATAATTTATTTAATTATTATTAAATATAATATAAATATATTATTAAATTATATATGTAAATATTATATAATATATATATATAAATATAATACTTATTAATATATATATATTTTTTTATTATTATTAATAAATATAAAACAAATATATTATTATATATTCTTAATTATAATTTTATATTATTTATTAATTTTAATTAGTTTAAAATGAATATTTTTTTCAATATTATTTAAATAAATAAAAATATTTCTAGCACCATTTTCAGCCTTTAAATAATGTCACATAGTCCATGTCACTAAACAATATTGTTGTATTTAATTACCTGGTGTTGCATGAGATGTAATGGAAGAGCAGTGCGCTGGTGAGGAAGATCGTCTTGACTGCTCTGTCTGCGCAGACACTCGAAATTAAACGACGGTCTCCGATTACCTATAAACCAGAGAGATTCATATCCTCTGACAATGATTCTGAACAAAGCTGAACCATAAACCTAAACTAAGGAACCCCAAGACTTGCCTTGCGGTGTTGGAGGAAGCAGTCTTCTCTTTGGTGACCTACGTGAATCATGATAAAGGGGCTGCTCGTCATCCTCATAGTAACTGTCAGGATGATGGTAACCCCGTGGCGTCTCGTATTCCTGGTCACTGTTGGGGTACCTGCACAAGAAAGTGTGAAACGGTAAATACTCCAGGATGAGTTTGTGTAAATGTGATTTATTTGAAATGCTGGGTTTTACCTTTCACCCGACAGCATGCTGTCATCTTCGTAAAACTCCTCTCCGCTGTAGTACTCTCCAGAGTAACGGTCTTCTTCGTACTCCTCTTCGCGGCGTATCGTGGGTCGTCTTCTGTCGCTGCCTTGCGCCCTGCGTGAAGGTCAAAAAATCGGTTAGATTTTGGTCAAAGAGTCAGCGATTAACCATGCACTACCATGCAGACATACGGCTCCAGAGTTTAGTGATGTGGTTAGACCTCATTAGAAAACAAGCAAAGTCTTATCAAGACAGCTGTCAGCGGTGTCGTAGCTCTTCTAGCTTCTGCGTAAAGTCTTAAGTAAATAGCTGTACAGTCTTAAGAAATCTAGGCTCAGTTTAAAGATATTCTAGTTGAAGATTTCCTTGCACTGAGTCTAGATGTCTTCAGTGACTGTGAAGCGTAGACCCTAAAGTAAGTACTGTACTCTACATTTAACTGACATGAACAAAAATGAAGCTGTGAAAAAGTATAGTTTGTTCAACGTTATACTGGGTTGGAGAGTGACTAACTTAAAGTGCTACTAACATCACTAGTTGTTCGTAAAACCGTGTAGCTTTTCAAGCAGCAAACTACTTTTTAGTTAGTTATCATTGTTAATTAAAACTAAAACTACTACTACTACTAAACCAATAATAAATAAATATTTTTATAATAATAATAAATAACAAAAGCACAACAAAATTAATAATAATAATAAAAATTATTATTATTATTATTATTGAAATCTGAAAATATAAAATAAAAGCAAATTGAAACAATTAAACTATATTAATATAATAAACAAAAAGACATTAAATCTTAATAACAATGAATAACAATAATTTTAAAATTATTATTATAATTATAAATATTTAATATTTTTATTTAATATATTATTATAATTAGCCAAAACTACTATTTAAAAAATAAAAACAAAACAAAAAATGAAATAATAAATCTTAATGACAATATTAACAATACTAATAATAATAATAATAATAATAATAATAATAATAATAAATGAGAAAAGCACAACATTACTAAATTTTAAAAAATAAATAAAATTATATATAATATAATATAAAAGCTAATTAAAACTATTGAAAAATCTGTATTAATACAACAAACAAACAAAAAAGAAATTAAATCTTACTGATAATAATAATAATTAATATTATTATTATTTATAGGGTTATTATCATTAACTAAAACTACTACTTAAAAAAAAACAGAAACAAAAAACTAAATAATATATCTTGATGATGATAATAATAAATGACAAAATCACAACAAAATTACAAAAAATTAAAGAAAAGTTAAAATAATATATAATATAATATAATATAAACGCTAATCTTATTGATAATAATAATAATATTATTTATTATTAGTATTATTATTAGTATTATTTACAGGGTTATTATCATTACCTAAAACTACTACTTAAAAAAACTAAAACAAACATAAAACTAAATAAATCTTAATGATGATGATAATATTAATGATAATAATAATAATAATAATAAGAAGAAGAAGAAGAAGAAGAAGAAGAAGAAGAAGAAGAAGAAGAAGAAGAAGAAGAAGAAGAAGAAGAAGAAAAGTAAGAAGAAGAAAAAGAAATTACAAAAACACAAGAAAATTACTAAAAATGAAAGAAAACTTAAAATGAAACCTGAAAATAAAAAAAGTTAATTGAAATTATTGATAGAAACAATATTAATATTTAAATGATTTGCAGCAACAAATTACTACTTCGCAACCAGGGTTATTATCATTAACTAAAACTATTACTTAAACAAACAAAAACAACAAAACATTTTAAATAAAATATATTATAAAATAAAAGCTAATTTTAATTATTAATAAAACTATATTAGTTAATAAATAATACTGTTTGCAACATGTAGCTGCGTAGCTTCCAAAAATGCATATCATGTTTTTGTGTTTTTCTGGAGTATTTTCGATTACATTCATTACCAGAAAACTGCTCTGATTGCAAAAAAAAAAAAAAAAAAAAAAAAAAAAACTAATTTTATATTACTTATATAAATATATTCAGTAAATAAAGTGCAAATGTTATTAGCTACTTAAGTAACATTTATTTTTATAAATATACTTCTTTTTATTGATCTATTTATTTTGTAAGAACAGCAACTTTAAAAAATTAACATTATTTTAATTTAAGTATTTTTAAACATGAATAGTGTTGCTTAGAAAATTACTGCTTCAAAATAGCTTCTCCACCACTGCATGTACCTTGATCGTTCAGCATATGACAAAAAAAAAAGAAAATATTCTTCCATAAATCTGAATTAGTCAATCACTCACTTAATCAAATCAAACCTTTTATTTTATTACAGAAAATATTGAGCAAACTATACTTCTGTCCATTACAGCCATGCTTTTGTCAAACAATAGACAACAGGCATCTACTTTAAGGTTGAATCAGACTAGCATCCCCATTGGCCCAATATATAATTCATCTGAACATTCCTGCAGAGGTGAACTTAAAGGACAACTCTTGGTAAAAAATATTGTATAATAATTTATTAACTAAAGTTAAACATTAGGTGTTATTTGCATTTCTATGAAGTATTACTCTGACGAGTCATCCTTTAAGCCAGGCAAGCGATTTGTTTTGTTAGCACCGATTATCCAGCAGACACATGCAACAAGCCCCTCCTCTTTCGCTTCATCACCCAATCACAACATACAGAGACTCAAAGACGTATCCTGATTTGTTAATGCTTTACTAGACACTCCCATCAACTCTTCCAGTTTTGTAGTCAATCTGTGTGTGTGTGTGTGTGTGTGTGTGTGTGTGTGTGTGTGTGTGTGTGTCTGTGTGTGTGTGTGTGTGTGTGTGTGTGTGTGTGTGTGTGTGTGTGTGTATAAGGCCCTGTTCCAGATAGTGCTCTTAGTCCTTCAAGAGACAACTTAAAGCACCATATGGGACAGGGCTGAGGCGGAAATCCCAACGTTGTTACCCACCGAGCACAGTTCTGCTTATCATTCACCGTCTGTTTCTCTATAAGCATTAGTACCTGCTATCTATGTGAACATAGAATACCTAATGTAACATACCTAATATACGTCTCATAGTAGCGCCTTCTGTTCCAGAAAGCAGAGAGATGGTTAAGAGAAAGCATTTCGGTTAGGAAGAGAGAAAGGTGGAGAAAAGCAGGGGAATAGGGTAAGGGAATGAATGGACACATATATCATACAGTATATACATGATATATACAGCATTTTTATATATGTGAGGTTGTTTTCACACTTGGTTTGATTGCTTTGTACAAACCCGAGTTGAAAAACGCAGCATCCTCCATCTCTCACATAAGCTTTTACTCAGCAATAAGTGGTTTAACCAGATTGGTAAGTGTCAAAAACGTTTTGGAGGGTCTGAATATATAGTTCAAGGCAAAAGTTTACATACACCATGCAGAATCTGCAAAATGTTAATTATTTTACCAAAATAAGACGGATCACACAAAATGCATGTTTTTTTTTTTTTTTTTTTATTAAGTACTGACCTGAATAAGATATATGTACTTACATATAGTCCACAAGAGAAAATTATAGTTGAATTTATAAAAATGACCTAGTTCAAAAGTTTGCATACACTTGATTCTTAATACTGTGTTCTTACCTGAATGATCCACAGCTGTTTTTTTGTTTGTTTTGTTTAGTGATAGTTGTTCATGAGTCCCTTGTTTGTCCTGAACAGTTAAACTAGCTGCTGTTCTTCAGAAAAATCCTTCAGGTCCCACAAATTCTTTGGTTTTCCAGCATTTTTGTGTATTTGAACCCTTTCCAACAATGACTGTATGATTTTGAGATCCAACTTTTTACACTGAGGACAACTGAGGGACTCATATGCAACTATTACAGAAGGTTCAAATGCTCACTGATGCTTCAGAAGGAAACTCAATGCATTAAGAGCTGGGGGTGAAAACTTTTGAATTTGAAGATCAGGGTAAATTTAACTTATTTTTGTCTTCAACATGAAACATGTAACAAATATCTTCTGTAGCTTCTGAAGTGTAGGAATGCATTTAAAAAAAAACACAATATTTATGCACACATCTTCATTCTGTTCAAAAGTTTTCACTCCCCAGCTCTTAATGCTTCGTGTTTCCTTCTGAAGCATCAGTGAGCGTTTTAACCTGCTGTAATAGTTGCATATGAGTCCCTCAGTTGTCCTGAGGTGTGAAAAGATGGATCTTTTACACAAATACACAAAAATGCTGATAAACGAAAGAATTTGTAGGACCTAAGGGATTTTTCTGAAGAACAACATGCAGTTTAACTGTTGAACTGAACAACTATCACTATACACACAAAAAAATAAAACACAGCTGTGGATCATTCAGGTAACAACGCAGTATTAAGAATCAAGCGTATGTAAACTTTTGAACTTTTATGAATTCAACAATTATTTTTTTGGTGGGCGTAAACGTAAACGTCTTTTATTCTGGTCAGTACTAAATAAAAAACAACATGCATTTGTATAATCCCTCTTATTTTGGTCGGAAGTAAGGTGTAAATATCAATCAAGGTTGACAAAATTGGATGTTTATTTCTACAAAAGCGTCCTGAACACCTCAAATGGACTCGGGTCTGCAGTAAAGCAACAGTTTCATTGAAACTATTTTATGTTGCATATTGCTGGGTAATTCATCAATTTATACTCTCTCTTTCATTTGTTGTTGTACAATCTGCTTATGTCCCATTGATAGTTAACTTCAGGAGTGGGGTCAAGAGTAAATTCATACTTAATTTTGTCTAAAAATCATACATAACTCGTAAAATAGTTTTGTTTTCAATCTCTCATGAGATTGTGTTTGTGAAAACACCTTGAAGAAAACATGGTATCACCATGGTCAGATAATGGACCAGCGTAGGTGAGAGGAGGACAGTGTGTGGGACAGGGCCCAGGTTGAGTCTCTTTAAGGTGGATAAATGCTAAAAATAATGAAATCTAATGCTCTAAAGGTACAGTCACATTAGCAAAATTATGACCAATTTTTTTTAATTTGTCAATAGTGCAGCAATATGTGACCCTGGACCCTGAAACCAGTCATAAGGGTACATTTTTAAAAATTGAGATTTATACATCATCTGAAAGCTGAATAAATAAGCTTTCCACTGATGTATGGTTTGTTAGGATAAGACAATATTTGGCTGAGATACAACTATTTGAAAATCTGGAATCTGAGGGTGCAATAAATAGTAAGAAAATCGCCATTAAAGTTGTCCGAATGAAGTTCTTAGCGATGCATATTACTAATCAAAAATATTTATGGTAGATAATTTACAAAATATCTTCATGGAACATGATCTTTACTTAATATCATAATGATTTAGACAAATAAAAGAAATAAAATTTCAATAAAATTTATCATTTTGACCCATACAATGTTTCTTTGACTATTGCTACAAATAAACCCTTTCACCCTTGTTTAAAACAAAGCAACTTTTTATTGCGAATTTGCAGGATCAACTTGAACCTGTTACAAAAACTGCATGGGGAAATCTGAAATCACTCTCACACCTATTCCAATTGACTAGATTTTGGCAGCAAAAATTTGCAAACAACAATAAATGTGACCACACCTTAAAGCTGATGATAATGCAGATGAATAATCATCTAAAAGCATAAATGTAAATGAATGCAGAGTTTAAAAAAGTCACTTTTTTTTTACCAATCTACTAAAGACGACAGATACTTAAAGGGGTAGTTCATCTAAAAAAAAAAAAGAAAATTCTGTCACCCTCATGTAGTTCCAAACCAGAAAGACACAAATTAAGATATTTTTAATGAAATCCGAGAGCTTTCTGACCCTGCATAGACAGCAATGCAACTACCACATTCAAGGCCCAGAAAGGTAGGAAGGACATTGTTAAAATAGTGCATGTGACTATTTTATCAGTGGTTCAACCGTAATGTTACGAAGCTACGAGAATACTTTTAGCATGCAAAGAAATTGTTGAATAAAGTTGTTATTTTTGTTTTCTTTGCGCACAAAAAGTATTGTCATAGCTTCATAAAATTAAAATTGAACCACTGATGTCACATGGACTATTCTAACAATGTCTTTACTACCTTTCTGGGCCTTGAACAGTTGCATTGCTTTCTATTCAGGGTCAGAATGCTCTTGGATTTCATCGAAAATATCTTAATTTGTTTTACGGAGATGAATGAAGGTCTTGCAGATTTGGAACGACATGAGGGTGAGTAATTACCTTGAAAAACATCCTTCCTAAAGCAATTCCAATCAATCCGAATGGATAGAAGGAACTGGTTTAAGAAGTCAGATTCATTACCCCATAATCTGCTGGCATGGGATACATACAAATACAAATCTTAACATCAAAACAAGCATTCACCTTTGCCCGTGTGGGGTCCTGGGCTTGTCGTATTCTCCATAATATGATCCCGGGTAACCATTAGCCGGTATATGCTCATAGTAACGGTTGTGTCCTCCGTTGGGTAAACTGGACACGTTGGCGTTGTTGAGGTTGATGTTGGTAGACTTGGGCGACTTGTTGTAGGAGTTGTTGTGATGGTGATGATGGTGATGATGGTGGTGATGGTGGCGATGATGGTTTTGCTGCGCCATGGCATTGGCGCGACCCAAGCGCCCCACGGGCTGCTCCATGTGGGCGTAATGTGGGGGTGGCTGCACCTGCAGGGGGCGCTGTGTGGCGTTTGTCTGGTGGCTGGAGCTCCTCCGGGGGTCTCCATTTATGTGGTTGATGTGGTTACCAAAGAGTCCTCCATTTCGCTGTGAAGAAATACTTGTGTTTGTAAGTTTAAAGAAACACCCAATGGACGTTAGTCAGGATTGACGCCATATTTAAGTTTGCGCAAAGGAAACGTTCACACCAAGAACAAAAACTATTAAGATAACCAATATCCACACCAATGGACGATAAAAATTCTGTTTAATATTAACATTCTGTGCCTTTTCTATTGTTATACCTATTGTTATAGTTATCGTCCTTGGTGTGAATGGCCTTTAAAGGGACAGTGTATATGACTTTCTTCTTTAAGATGAATACAATCAGGGTTAGATTAAAAAATGTCCTGGCTCTTCCAAGCTTTATAATGGCAGTGAATGGGTGTTGAGATTTCAAAGTCCAATAAAGTGCGTCCACCCATCACAAAATGACGTAGGCATAGCATAAGCTCCGATGAAAATATCCTAGTTTCGCAAGAACCAAATTTTGTGTACAGCAAGGAGCTTAGGCTATGCCTATATCCTACGTCATCCGCTGGAACGTCACTCTCTTGTGAACATGCAAAAGAAGTTAGCGAAGCCAGAGGTTACGGTGTGTAAAGTTTTAAAGGAGAATTTCACTTTCAGAACAAAAATGTACTGATAATTTACTCACCCCTTTTTCATCCAAGATGTTCATGTCTTTCTTTCTTCAGTCGTAAAGAAATTCTGTTTCTTCAGAAAAACATTTCAGGAATTATCTCCATATAGTGGACTTCAATGATGCCTGTGAGTTTTAACTTAAAAAATACAGTTTAAATGCAGCTTCAAATGGCTCTAAACGATCCCAGCCGAGGAAGAAGGGTCTTATCTAGTAATTTGAGGTTAAAAAGTATATAAATTGTCAATTTGTTTTGAAAATGACTGTTTTTCTAGATAAGACCCTTCTTCTTCGTCGGGGATCATTTAGAGATATTTGAAGCTGCTTTTAAACTGTATTTTGGAAGTTCAAACTTGGGGGCACCACTGAAGTCCACTATATGGAGATAATTCCTGAAATGTTCTCCTTAAGAAGCAATTACTTTTCGACTGAAGACAGAAAGACATAAACATCTTGGATGACAAAAGGGGTGAGTAAATCAACTGTTTTTTTCTGGAAGTGATCTTCTCCTTTAAATATGGATATTTTTCTTACACAAATGCATTGATTCATTTTATCAACTCTCCAGAGCTGTGTGGAGTGCTTTTAATGATAGGTGGATACACTTTATTGGACTTCAAAATCTCAACACCCATTCACTGCTATTAGAAAGCTTGGAAGAGCCAGGACATTTTTTGAAATAACTCTGATTGCATTCGTCTGACTGAAGAAAGTCATATAACAGTACAGGCTGTAGTTGTAATATCCTTTAGCTGATGCAACAACAACAAAAAAAGTCCTTTTTTGCACAAAATGAAATATGGCATCTTCATTAATCCGATGTAAAGTCATTTGATTGCCATTTTTAATGATCTCATGGGAAAAAGAAGTTGGAAAGGAGGTAAAATGGCGTATGGTGTGAGTGAATTTCATGAACTGATCAAATCTGAACTGAATTTGAAATCAAGAGAAATGTAGATAAATAGATATGCTATGCTAAGGCTAACGTTACTACAAACCTGGGATGAAGATTTGCCTATCGCACAATCTTCAATAAAGTCAACCTTTTAGATAGTCAACATGACGAATTTATCCATTCAAGGTTTTAATCTAAGTGTGTACGACCTCCAGGGATGGCGAACAATTCATCGCAACTCCCTTAAGGAATCGTTACTATTAAAAACCAGGCAGTTAAAGTAAGACAATAAGGTACAGATCGATTTTAGAAGGAGAAAGGGGTCATAAAAGGTGAGTAAATTACCCTATAAATTTCTTCGTCCTCCTCTGGAATAAAGTCTACTAGCTCATCATCCTGCAGGTCACATGATATCGCACGGCGGATTTCTGGCCCAATGTCATGCAGCGTACGAAGGCCAGCCTGAAAGCGTGACGACAAGATAGCTAAGGACCTGCTCTTGAATGGAAAGCCATTGAACAGCAGCGACATGTTGAAAACGGAGACCCTCACACACACATGCCACCAGGGGGCAGTTTACCAGACACATTGACACAAACAGGCTTGACGAAGACAGTTCCAGACAGGACAAATTCATGAAAGATGACAACAAATCACAGCAGACATAGAGGAAAAACACAAAAGCGCCTTCTTAAATCCCCTAATACACTTTAACTAAGATGCTAGCTTTTACTGTGACTTTCTACAAGAGACTATATTAGCCACATATGCTATTTAGAATTTTTTTTGTGTGTATAAATCATTTCAAAATTGTAACACATTTCTAAGGAAATGCCCTTCTAAACAAAGATTATGTTTGCAAAGAAATCAAACACAGTGGTGTTTGATTTATGAGGATGGAGAGGACGTCTTAAAACAATAATACATGAATTATAACTCTGAAGTGATGATAAACGAATACAAACACTTCAAACTACATGTACAACAGACAGAAAAACATTTACAGGTCACCATTATCACACTGAGGGATCCATATTCAAGCTAAAACAACATTAGCACATCCAGAAACAAAGAGATACAGTTGAGGTAAAGAAGGTCTCATGCAAAGGAAATACACTTTATTCAGCATTTTTTATTCATTCGGGGTGTTCACACTGACAGTGGTTTGCTTTTGACTAATACGCAAGATGAAAATGTCCACTTACAGCTGAGGTCAAAAGTTTACACCCCCTTTCAGAATTTGCAAAATAAGAGGGATCATACTAAATGCATGTTATTGTTATTTAATACTGACCTGAATAAGATATTTCACATGTTTACATATAGTCCACAAGAGAAAATAATATTTGAATTTATAAAAATTACCCAGTTCAAAAGTTTACATCCCCTTGATTCTTAATACTGTGTTCTTACCTGAATGACTTTTTGAATTTGAATATCAGGGTAAATTTAACATATTTTGTCTTCTTTGGAAACATTTAACTATCTTCTGTACCCTTTGAAGGGCAGTACTAAATGAAAATATATGATATTTAGGCAAAATAAGAAAAATGTACACATCTCCATTCTGTTCAAAAGTTTTCACCCCCGGGTTTCGATGCATGGTTTTTCCTTCTGAAGCATCAGAGAGCGTTTGAACCTTCTGTAATAGTTGCATATGACTCCCTCAGTTGTCCTCAGTGTACAAAGATGGATCTCTAAATCTTACAGTCATTGTTGGTATAGGTTAAAATACACAAAAATGCAGAAAAAAAGAACAAAGAATTTGTGGGACCTGAAGGATTTTTCTGCAGAAAAGCAGGCAGTTTAACTGTTCAGGACAAACAAGGGACTCATGAACAACTATCACTAAACAAGAAAAAACACAGCTGTGGATCATTCAGGTAACAACGCAGTCTTAAGAATCAAGGAGATGTAAACTTTTGAACAGGGTAATTTTTTATAAATTCAACTATTATTTTTTCTAGTGGACACATATTTTATGTGAAATATCTTATTCAGGTCAGTACTAAATAAAAAACAATATGCATTTTGTAAGATCCCTCTTATTTTGGTAAAATAATTAACATTTTGCAGATTCTGAAAGGTGTGTGTAAACTTTTGACCTCAACTGCTTGATCAAAATGTAAAGTGACCAATTACAGTATGTTGGTACATGCCATTTAAGAGCATGTATAATGTATAATAATTTAAAAATAAAACTAAATACAAAAAAAAGGACAAAACATGTTATTTATTTACTTGTGTGTCATGACTTTAAACAAATGTTACCATTTGATTCTAAAATAACTAAAGAACAAAACTTTGAGAATGACCCTGAGGAGTGCAATTTCTGTCAGTGTTAACGCATCAAATCCAAAACCAATATATACAAAACATAAGCAAATTCATGACCATAAAAGAACATACAACTTGTCAATATACTCTAAAGAATCAACAGAATTTAATCTCCAAGTATGTTCTGCTTACCTGTAGGGCGATGGCGGTGTTGTTCTGCGCTGGGTGAACGCCAACCAGGCCTTCTTCTTTGCGTTTCTTGAATTTCCTAAAGTAGTCCTGTATCAGGAAAGTGGCATAGAACTTCCCCACCGTTACCTCATCATCTGAGTGAACAGACCACACACACGGCTTCGCTGTCAGCAAGTAGTTTCAACGCACGCATACACACCTCTGCGGTGATGCACGTCGAGAGACAGAAACTGACGCCAAGAGATGTTTTTTGTTATTCTAACTATATATAAGTTGAAAGAGAACAACAGTTTTGTGAGTTAAATATTAATGAACCCCTTAGATTATCTGGATTTCTACACAAATGACTTCTGTCTACCACATAAACACAGACGGTTTTAATTAACAAACACCACATACATGAGCAAAATACGCTGTACATTACAGGACACCAACGCGTTTTGCTGTTTTAGTTCCCTTGAATGCATATACACTACACTAGCTGTATTTACTTGACAAAAATACAGTAAAACAGTTATATTGTGAAATACTATTATTATCTCAAAAAACTGTATGCTTTTTGAGTATATTTTAAAAAAATTATAGTTTATTCCTGTGCAAAGCTGAATTTTCAGCATCTTAAGTGTCACATGATCCTTCAGAAATCAGTGTAATATGCTGATTTTTTGCTTAAAAAACTATTATCAATGCTTTAATGCTGAATCAAATTTGTACTTCTATGATAAATAAAATGATTGCATTTTCAATTAAAAAATAGTCCTACTGATGACAAAAATCCATTTGTATATAAATTATTATTCTAAAAACATTCAGCCGCCAGATATCATTTTTAATCTTTTTTTACTAGTGGGTGCAGGACACTATACAGCCCTACAAAGGCAAAGTGCAGTAACTATGCCGACACTGAAACTGAGAAAAAAGCCTTTAAAGTTTTTACACCTTATATGGTATTAGTTTGGATCATGTAGTTACTGCGATTTTGACACTCTCGTTTCTCTGAAACGGGACAAAATTGAACCAGGAGACTTTGCCACAAGACAAAACGGTTGTCACAAAGCCCATTTTAAGCCTTAACTCAATATTGACCAAATGTGTAGTTACTGCGCTTTGCCTTTGGAGGGCAGTATAGTTCATATATGTAAGTGAGGAAAGCAAAATGAAGTAAACTGTGACATATTATATCCAAAAATTCTCTTTATACAGTGGACAACCAGTAAAATTGATTCAAAGTTATTTGACATTTTCAAAATTAATTCTTTCTGACAGAGTTTAACTCTGAGTTCGTGTCATACTTTATTACCATTTTCTACACTATAGTGAATAAACCACACTGTAAAGAGTTTTCACCAGTTTCAACTTAAAAACTTAAGTTTAGCAGCTGCCTTAAAATGTTAAGTTAAATCAACTCATTTTTATTGTAATAAGTTAAAATGACTTGTAGTTTTAAGCTGATTTAACATAAAAGTTTAAGGCAGCTGCTGAACTTTTTAAGTTGAATCTGGGTCTGAGTTCTTGTCATATCTTATTACCATTTTCTAAACTATAGCGAATAAGCTGTGATAATGTAATAAATGTTGAAGGTGTCTGAATAAATTTTGGTTTGACTGTATAACCTAGCCATTCATGATAGAAACATAGATAACTACAATTAGTAATTGTTAGGTTTACAAACGTTTATCCATGGTGGTATCTAAGACAAATTAATATGTGGAAAATCCAACTTAAGCTGCTAGTTTTGTTTGGGAACACAGTAGCTGGATTCTAGCTAGTAATTTGCTGGTTATTAGCCACCTAGAAAAACAGCTAATGACCAACTTGGACCAGCTAGAAACCAGCTATCTTCTTCCAAAATATAGCTACCAGCTTTATGTAATGTCAGTTTAGCAATATTTCAAAATCATAGTTTTGCACCCATCTAATTGGAGTCACCAGACACCTGTTAACATATTAGTGTTAGCAGATTAGCATTAGCATAGCAACTGTGAGAGAGACTACTAGGGGTTTGCAAAAAAACAGCATCAGCTAAGCCATCTAACTGCACTAAATTCTAGTCCTAAATGCGTTTAAGTTCTATTGGGAACATGCAAGCAAGCAGCACTGAGCAATGTGTATTAGCACATTAGCGTTACATTTCAGTGAGTGTCTAATATGCAAACTGCATATGCATGTTGACCATCTATGTGTATATAAAGTGTTGCATGTTGTGTTAATGTATGTGTAAGTGTGTGAGAATCATTCTGAAGCAGGGGTCTGTGTCACTGTTTTTTAAACAAGCACGTTGGGGACAGATCAGGAAAGAAGAGGCAACATTAGTTCCATGCCACCACCCTAAAACAGAATTGCTTCAGAATATTCTGAAGATTTGAACTTTTACATGAACAGAAAGACAGTTAATGAGGAACGGAAGCTGCGGAAAAGCTCAAGCAGATACAGGAGAGAGCGACAGTGTAGAAAAAAGAGAGAAACAGAGAGAAAGAGACACATTTTTTTTTAGAAGGACACAGCATGCCTGAGTTGCCATGCAAGCCCAAAGCTCAACACACACACAAACACACACACACACACACACACACACCCCTTCTCTAAATCCTCCAACCATATGTTCAGACACACAAACACACATCATTGAGGTTCCAGTGTGGACGCAGTGTGGTACCGAGCAGGAGAGGAGAGCATTCGCGACACATACAGAACAGAACAAACATCGCAGAGACCCGACTAGGAGAAACTAAGAGTAGAACAGCAGGAAAAAGTGTGTGCGTGTGTGTGCATGACACAGATGTACATTATGTTTAAATATTCCACTAAACTGTGTTTTAAAATGATTTAGGTGTGAGTTAAAAGACGCAGAAGTATGTGTCTATGCTCTGTTGTGAATGTGTATTCCCATTAGCAGCAGCAATCTCTGAGATTTAATAACTGACCACCAGCAGGGGGCACCACTTGATCCAGAAGCTTCATGCTTGTTCTCTTCCAGATCTTCTTAATCACGGCTCGGAGCTCTTCGTTCGCCTGCTCTAGGTTACCTGGGACAAAACATACAACATGTTACGTGTAGTTTACAATGTAGTTTCTACTCTAACTACCGTTAACTAGGTAAGGGATAATGTACAGGCAGCCGGTAGTTATCGCAGAAATAAGCCCCGACAGTGTGATCAGGACCCGACGCGAAGCGGAGGGTCTTGTATCACACTGAAGGGGCTTTTTTCTGCGATAACTACCGGCTGCCTGTACATTATCCCGCTTATTACACGGCTACTTGCCACATAAGGAAAAAAACTGGACATGAAAATGAATTTGAAACCTTTTATTGGCATATTTGTTTTAAATTAACATTTTTATCCTTCCGCGAAACGATATAGTACCACGTGACTAACATTCAAACTATGTACGTTAGTAAGACAATTTAAATAGATTAATGTCGAAATTTTCCATTGTTAACTGTGGTTGTCCAGTGTTTGTCACAAGATGGCGCCAAACGGTAATCTTTGTTGGCACGGAGGGATTTTAAACATACAAGTAGTACCGGCTATGCGTTATTACTTTGGAGCGGTGATTATTTGAAAAGAACGAACCTGCAAATGTCTCAACTGACCAATCAGAATCAAGCATTCCAAAGAGCCGTGTAATAAAGCTGGACATTACAGGTTAAAAAAAACACATTTTCAATATTTTGATGGCTATAGTTTTACATTTGCTCTGAAACAGCTTTAAAAAGATGGCTGAAGAGTGATTTCAGAGGAACCTTGATTTTTATGCGTTGTTTACATCAACATGTATAATAAAATTTATTCCAAAGTCTGTTTTCACTAAACAAATGCGAAACAAAAGTACAATTTTATGATATCACCCTTATATATAGGGTATATATATATAGACATATACTTTTATATACCCTACATATACTCATATACACTACTGTTCAAAAGGGGTCAATAAGAATTTTTTTGAAAGAAGAAAAATAATATTTTTATTTAGCAAGGATGCATTACATTAATCAAAAGTGACCATAAGGACATTTATACTGGACACTTACTTGAAATATTTGTATTTCAAATAAGTGCTCTTCTTTTGAACTTTGTTCCTTAAATAATATTTAAAATGTAGCATGCTTTCCCCCAAAATTTTAGGCAGCACAACTGTTTTCTACAGAAGCCTTAGGAGGTCACAGAGTTTAATATTTTTTTCTTTTTAGACTTTTCATGATCACAACTTAATTTTCTTGTGATCTCAACTTAGACAAAACAAAAAGTGGTTATGTCATGATCACAAGAAAACCTTTATGTTGAGATCACAAGAAAATAACTTCTATGTCAAGAAAATGAAGGTGTGATCACGGGAAAACAACTTTTTTGTCGTATTCACAAGAAAATAACTTGTCAAGAAAATTAAGTTGTGATCACGAGAAAAGAACTTTATTTCGAGATCACAGGAAAACAACTTTTTTATCGTATTCACAAGAAAATAACTTATGTCAAGAAAATTAAGTTTCGATCACGAGAAAAAAACTTTTGCTAAGTCAAGATCACAAGAAAACAACTTTATTTCGAGATCACAGGAAAACAACTTTTATGTTTTTATCAAAAGAAAAAAACACTGACAACTTGCATCAAGATCACAAGAAAACAAAAAAGAGAAAAATATAATAATGCATGGCCCTCTTAAGACTTCCATAGTTTTCAACAATAATAATAAGAAACACCAAATCAACCTATTAGAATGATTTCTGTAGGATCATGTGACACTGAAGACTGAAGTAATGATACGGAAATTCAGCTTTGCATCACAGGAATAAATTAGATTTTAAAATATTTTCACAAACAAATTAGTTATTTTATTATTAGTTATTATTTGAAAATATTTTACAATATTACTGTTTTTCAGTATTTTTGATTAAATAAATGTGATGCGATCTCCGAAACTCGTACATTTGTCAAAATTAGTTTCTCATTAAATTGTTCTATAACACCTTTTCTATCATCTCTGAAAATATCTTAGAAAATTCACTTGTTTAGTGCAGAAATGCCTGTCTCTGTTAGGCACGTGCTGCGGAGGTGCTTTCTCTAAACACAAAACAGTTAACCTATCAAAATAAACCACGTAACATATTTACTAAAGGTGTATTAATGCACATTCCCCGCCAGTTCTACGGGACGCAATTTTTGTATTCATTTATTTATTTATTAATATCGTGAGATGGCAGAGAGCAACAACACAGTCTGAAGAACTGTGGCTGCTCATTTAAACAATCTTACTTGTTTCAGTCTGCTCAATCTTGGTGATATCAGTGCACTAAACTATGTTATTATAGACCATTTCACATCCAGAGATGAAGGATCTGATGATGAAGTTACTAAAGAGGAGGAGTCCGATGACTCCTGTTATATGAAAAGGTGCGCGACAGTTGCACTGCGCTCTTACAAGGTACATTATTTGTGCTATCTAAACATACAAGGGGTGATCAAAAGTTTAGAGACTATGCCCATGATAAACAATGGAAAACAGACATTAGTCTGTTTGTGTAATGATGCAGTATAGCGCTCCTAACTTGACAGACAGCTCTCATTAAACCCGTGAAGTGAAAGTAAAACCAGTGTTGTTTTTGACAACCATCTTAGATTTAGTCTTAGTCTTTTGGACTAAAATGCTTCTTAGTTTTAGTCAAATTTTAGTCACTTCTATATGTGATAGTTTTAGTCCAATTTTAGTCAACGAAAAGTCAAAAAGGTTTTAGTCTAGTTTTAGTCAAAAAAGGGGAAAAAGTAGTCTTTTAACAAATTAATGTAGGTCAGTAAGTATTTTGCTGTTGGGTAGTGTCACTTATAAGTTCTGAAAATAGCAGATCTATAGTTCAACACAATGTGAGCTTCCGGATCAACTATTTTCACCAATAATTACAATAATGAAGGAATGTTTTAAAACATAAAAGACAAACAAGGATGGAATGCTAAAACGGCTTGCCATACTAGTATGGCAAGGAGTATTTAATGCTAAAACGGCTTGCCATAGCGGCAGATACGTTTCAGGTTTTAATTGGCATGCACAATAAGCAGAAATGTCATGCATTTTAAACGTCTGACGGACCACCCACTAGCATTTTCGTCTATTCTCGTCTCGTCAACGAAAACTCGCACACGTCTCGTCATGTTTTAGTCATCAACGAGCCACTTTTATCTCGTCATCGTCTCGTTATCGTCATGAAAAAAATTGGCGTCAACGAAATGATTTCGTCATCGTCATCGTTGACGAAAACAACACTGAGTAAAACCCGTTTTTCTTAAAATTTCATTCCCTAAAATCATAGCTATCAGTCAAATTAAGCCATAACTTTTGTTACATTCAAGCTATAAAAGCTAAATAAAAATAGTTTATTGGAAAGGGCTTGAACTCAGCTTTCATATGGTATCAAAACCTATCAAAAACCTCAAATTTCACCAAGTGTTGGGTTTTCCTAGTTTGCATCACAACTGCAGCCTTGGTGAGTATAAGAGATTTTTTTTTCCAATAATGGTTTTTACCCAAAACCCCATACTTTTGAACGATAGTGTAACAACATAGTTTACCTATTTTTACCTACATTACGATTTATAGTTCACTAAAACATTTTAAAACACTTGTCATTTGTGAATGATGCAAAAGATTGGTTTTGAATTATATTAATTGCAGTAAAATGTCAAATTTAATTTAAAGCGATTTGCAAACCAGTTCTGCTTGTATCCGATTATTCCCATACCTTCTGTTTTGATCTTCAGCGCAGTTCTCACAAGAGCAAAAAGTGTAGCATTAAACATGACAGTCCCATCACTGTTCAGAGGCATATTCATAGCCACCAGCCTCTAGAATAAAGAAACAATGACAGACCAAAAGAAAGAGAGTGAGACGGTGGGTTGAGCGTGTTTGCCAAATTCATTTGTAAATGTGTGTCTTACTTTGCAGGCGACTCTATGAGGACAGAGTTTTCCAAATCCAAGAGGAGGCTGAATACGGCGTAGCAATGTCACTACATCAAGATGTTTTATTCTGCCTCTGCAATAAAATAAGAGAGAAATATGACTTATCAAATTTCAATTTGCTCTTCATCACATGTTGAGATACATTCAACAGTCAGGTCTAGAAACCCTCGAAATATTCAGATGAGAACAAAACTTCAAATCAACTGTTGTCTTCCATCAAGCTGCTTTGCTGCTGAATTTTGCAGCATTATCACTGTTATTGAACTAAACTGAATCAACATTAAACTGATTCAAGCTGAATAATGACACTATTTTCTTCTTCTTACAGTCTATATGAACTTTACACAGCTACTGATCTAAACTGAACCAAAACTGAACTAACCTAAACTAAATTTAAAGCTGCTTTACAGTAGAATTTGAATTGTTCTAATATTTGAAGATTACTGTATGTACCTTACTGTGAAGCCGAATTGAAATAATCAATTTTTTTATAAAGCTCTCCATTAAATATAGATGACTTGACAAACATTTACACATCCTTACTTGGCCTCGGGATCATACTCTGACCAAATCCTCTTAAATTCATCGAGATGATGCGGCCCCAGAATCGACCAATCACGGGTCAGATAATCAAAGTTGTCCATGATGACAGCCACAAACAGGTTAATGATCTAAAACAAGATATTATTTAATTTGATTCACATGTACAAGTTTTGAAAACAACATTGTTGATCATTTAAAAAAATAATAAATAAAAACAAACTAAATGAATCCTTTTGGCGCTTTGAAACGACAAAACAGCAAATAAAGAGATCAAATAATGACGTTAAGGTGAGACACTAATAGTTAACTAATAGTTATCACCTTACTTACCCAGTTAATTGGTTACATTGATAATAGTAAACATTTTTCGTATTACAATTTTTCTAAAATGTTAGGTTTAAATATGCAAATGATCCATTATTTAATGAAATATGCGCTAATTTGCATACATTTCTAGTACAAAAATCTAAACGCTGGATGAAGTCAGTTTCAAAATTCTTGCTAAATTTTTTTTGACATATTAAATTTAAATGTTTTATCTCATATAAAAAAACTGGAACAGACAGAAAACATTAAATGTATTTTTTTGCCATTTTGGGGGGAATAAGCAAATTATATATGAACAAATCCCTCAGTAAAATCCTTCAGAATATAGACAGGAATAAAAATGTAAAGTTTGGTGTGTGTAAGTGCTACTGAAGTGGAGATTTATGACAAAACGTATTTTGAAAAAATGTGTTTTTTGCCTGCAGCGTCTCCCCTTAATGCATTCTTAAAAACATTTTTTTTTTTTTTTGAGGTTTAGAGATGGACAAGTAACATTATAAATAATACTATTTTAGTAATTCAAATAAATGAAAAGGAAGTCTGTATTATCTAGTTAGTGTGTGTGTACCAGGAAGGCGCAGAGCATGTAGAATGTGATGAAGTAGATGATGGCAAAGTTGCTTCCGCAGGTCATTTCTTCTCCGGGATTATAGTCTGACTCTGGGTCACACAGCTTCCCTGGCATACATGCCAACATGATCTCCTGCCAGGCTTCACCTGTTGCACATCTACACCCAAAAACACCCAAACAATAATGAATCTGAAATGCAATCTGATGCAGCAGACAATACCTTACATTAAACACTTGTTTTAAACACCAACATAAAGTGGTAGCATGAAAAAAGGAGAAAGAATAAGAAACGAAAAAACACCTTAGTAAAAGGTTAAAACCCTGCTACTTTTGACTTTAACACCAACATCTTCAGTGTGGTGTTAACTGACCTGAAGAGTAGAAGCACAGCCTGGGGGAACGTCTGAAAGTTGTTGTTCCTGTTGATTTGTGTGTGGTCCACCATGGCAATTTTCCCAAACATCTAAAAAAAAGGTAAACTAAGTTCCACTGTAATGTATTAAAATAAAAAAAATTAATAGCGCTCTTAAAAAATCTGTTACAGTTGCATAAACCTGTCAAATCATGAATGTTTCTCACAATTCATGGCATATGGAAAAAATATTACTTATGAAACTAACCTGCATGCCAATGACAGCATAGATGAAGAACAGCATGGCTATCAGCAAAGCGACATAAGGCAGGGCCTGAAAAGAGCATAACATGTATTTATAATAACTAAATGTATATACAATATATTTTTTTATAAATAATAATAATAATTTACCACTAAGTTTAAAAATAAAATTATATCATAATATTTTAAGCTTTAAAATTAAATAAAGTAAAATAAACGTTGTGCTGGGGTCAAAGTAAACAAAAATACATAAATAAACCTATAAAATAGTTTAAATAAATAATAAATAGCAATAATAATAATATTTTAGCAGCACTAAGCTTTAAGTAAAAAATAATAATATTAAAATAAAATAAAATAAAATAAAATAAAAGTTGTGCTGGAGTCAAAGTAAACAAAAAGACATAAATAACCCAAGACAATATTTTTTAGAAATAATAATATTTTAGCACTAAGCTTTAAAAAAAATGTAATATTAATAAAATTTAATTAAATTAAAAAGAATAAAATAAAATAAAATAAATGTTGTGCTCGGGAAAAAGTAAACAAAAAGACATTAAATAAAATAAATAAAATAATAAAATAAAATAAAAAGTTGTGCTGGGGTCAAATTAAACAAAAAGACATAAATAACCCAAGACAATATTTTTAATAAATAATAATAATAATAATAATAATAATAATAATAATAATGTAGCGCTAATCTTTATGTAAAACTAAACTAAACTAAACTAAACTAAACTAAACTAAAATAAAATGTTCTGCTGGGGTCAGATGTTGACAAAAAGACATAAATAAGCCCAAGACAATATTTTTATAAATAATAATAATAATAGTAATAATAATAATAATAATAATAATAATAATAATATTTTAGCACTAAGCTTTAGGTAAAAAACTAAAATAAAATAAATGTTGTTCTGGAGTCAAAGTAAACCAATTTTTTTTTAATAAATAATAATAATAATAAATAATATTTTATCACTAAGCTTTGAGGGGTCATAGTAAACAAAAAAGACATAAATAACCCAAGACAATATTTTTTTTAAATAATAATAATAATAATAATAATAATATTTTAGCACTAAGCTTTAAGCAAAAAATAATTAAATAAAATAAAATAATAATTTGTGTTTTATAAATTTGTGTTGTGTAAACAAATGTTGTGCTGGGGTCAAAGTAAAAAATAATATTTTCAATAATAATAATAATAATAATAATAATAATTTAGTACTATGTTTTGAGTAAAAAAAAATAAACAAATAAAATAAAAATAAAATAATTGTTGTGCTGGGGTCCAGGTAAACCAAAAATACACTCTTTCACTATAAAGGATAAAATACAACTTTCAAATTAAATGCATAAGCTTTAATATGATCTGTTGGTTCATTAGCTCAGAATCACATCTGACCTGGAAGGACTTGATGAAGGTCCAGAGGAGGGTTCGAATGCCCTCTCCTCTGCTCAGCAGCTTGACCAGTCGCATCACTCGGAAAAGACGGAAGAAGGTGATTGAAATGCGAGCGCTGTCCTCAGTGTTCTGTGGGGGCAAAGCCGGCATTAGTGAACCAATCAGGAGAAAAATATAACACAGGGCATCAGGCTGTATTAAGGCAGTCTGACCAGCAGAGGGAAGCACAAAATTGTCTCAAAGCAGGTGTTGAGTGGATTCATTTATAGCTAAAATTTTGATTTTATAAATACATTTCAATGCTTTTTAAAATAATATATAGGCTGGTTTGACTGATCCAGAAATACTCCCGGAGACCCTGTGTTTCACGCTTATCCTAAAGAGATAAAGAAGGGGGCAGAAGGGGGCATGCTGGGTAAAAAACAAAAACAAAAAAACCTTGCCATACTTGACTGCACGCATCAGCACAAGCATGGCATTCTTGACCCAGAGTTACTTCATGCCAACTTACAGTGGGCCCCTAAACCTCACGGGTGAAAGGTCAGTTTGAGGTCACAACCTTACCTGACCCAATCCGACCTAATCTGACCTGACTTCAGGGGCCCCTTAACCATGCAGCAGTGTCAGCGCTACAAACGTGAGGGGCCGACGACCCCACACACACACACACACACGCACACACTCACACGGTTCGTCGCGTTTGGGTGACACTCCCCTAATCGACAAATATAGTCAAAAAAATGTAAAAACCAAAGCAAAATCTTGACAAACAGAGCAAACAGAGAAAACGAACGTAAATAGAAAGCCAAAACTCAACAAATTGAAGTCAGGGTGGGTTAAGATGAAAGGTAACAATGTTTTAATTAAGATTTCAGAACTCAAACGGAAACCTGAAAAAGAATGCAGACTGTAAAACCGGGCAAAAAGCCCAAGAGGGGCAGAATTTCTTACCCCCGACTCATCCACCTGAGGTGCCTCTGTGGGCTTTAAAATCAAAGACCTGAATTAATCACTCACACATAACGTTTGCACAGCCACTTACGCTTTAACACGCATTCACAGGCATTTGTCATTTCACAAACCAAGATGGCAAATCTGCTCAGACAACCTCAAGAATAGACAATCTTCCATTCAAAACTGCTTATGAGGACTGAAAAATGACCAGTGACCAGAGACAAACAGGACTGGATTCACATAAGGGGCTTATATAACATGAAGGTCCATCATGTGACCTTATTTCTATCTCGTGGATTACATAAGCGGCTCCAGACAGCATCCGACGTACAGTACAGCACACATACACACACACACATTAACAGGACAATGAGGGACTAGCGCACACTTATGCAACGATTACAACTTTGTAAACAAGCGCGTATCCAAAAAAACGCTAAGAGAAACAAGTATAACAAAGCCACAATGCCACATTATGAAATTTACATTGCTCTACATTCATATGCATTGACAGGCAGTGCATTATAAATAGATCAACGCTGTTTCTGTAATTTGATGTACAATTAAATAGACTTTTAAGTGAATTAATTGTAATAGTTAACTAGAAACCAATACCACAGGAAAACATATCTGTAATAATTTGCATTTATGCACAGAATAATCATTTCACTAGATAAATGTGTCCACCAATGTCCACTATTGATGCAATTTATTATTTCTGAATCAAACAGCTTTAAATTTAGCATTATTATTTCACATTGCGTTCACATGCACAGAAAATAAACTCTCGTCCACACATTTGATCTTGAGAACGGATCAGTTGATTCTGAAAGAGCAAAAAAAAAAAAAAAAAAAATCCACATTCATCAGCATTAAGACACTCACACAGTGGGAAGAAAATTCAGCGTGTAATCAAAAAAACAAGATGAAATCCTTCATCTGTGCAGAAAGACTCCAGACAGATATGGCTTCAGTCACACAGCCTGACATCCCTCGTCTTCAACTATTTACATTTGCATGAGAAGCAGAAATGGTTGGATGCAGTTTCTGGCTGGAGCATTTATGGTGCATGCGTTAAGCAAGTCAGGCATATGTGCACACGCTTACACACATACAATGTCTTTCTCGAATGCGGTCTCGCCATGACAGCAACACAAGACTTGAGAGAGCTCAGTATTCCAGTAGCACCGCAGCATCTCCATGCATGCGCCCTGTAAAAGAGACACCACCCGAGGGCGCTCTAACAGTCAAATGCAAGAGAGGGAAGAAAGAAAGAAAGAAAGAAAGAAAGAAAGAAAGAAATCATAGGAAAAAATAAAATGGCAAAAAAGAAGGAATGCAGAAAGGAAGGAAAGAAAGGAAAGAAGGAAGGCAAAAAGGAGAACAAATAAAGAAAATGGAGGGAGGAAAAAAGAGGGAGGGATTTGAGAGAAGTAAAGCGGTAAAGAAAGAATGAAGGAAGAAAGGTAAATTAAGAAAGGAAACAAGGAAGGAAAGCATAAACCAAGGAAAACAAATTAAAGAAAAATAAGGGGGAAAATTACAGGTAGGAAGAAAGAAAAGTAAATATAGAAGAAAAAGGTAAAAAAAAACATAAGGAAGGAAGAAAGGATTGATGAGTGGCACAAAAGAGGAATGAAAGAAAAAAGAGAGAAGGAAGAAAGGAAGGAAGGAATTAGGAAAGCAGAGATAGAAGATAAAATATGTAAAAAAAAAAAAAAGGAAGAAAGGAAGGAAGGATGGATGGATTGGTGGGTGGGTTGGAACAAAAAAGGAATGAAGAAAAGAGAAAGGAAGGAAAGAAAGGAAGGAAGGAAGAAAAGAAGGAAAGCAGAAATGAGGAATGAAGGAAAGAAAAATTAAGAGAGAAAGGGAAGTGAGAGAAACAAAATAGGAAGGACAGAAGGAAGGCAGGAAGGAGAAGCAAGGAAAAAGGATGAATGAGAGGCACAAAAGAGGAAAAAAAGTAGTAAGGAAGGTAAGAAAAGTAAGGGAAGTGAGGGAAAGAAAGCAGTAAGGAAGGAAGAAAGAAAAAAGGAAGGAAGAAAGGAAGGAAAGCAGAGATAGAGGATAAAATAAACAAAACAATAAGGAAGGAAAAGAATGGATAAGTGGCACAAAAGAGGAATGAAAGAAATATGAAGCAAGGAAAGAATGAAGGAAAGAAAAAGTAAGTGAAGTGAGAGAAAGAAAGCAGGAAGGAAAAAGGAAGGCAGGAAGGAAGAAAGAGAAACAGAGATAGAAAATAAAAAAAGTAAAACAATATGAAAGGAAAAAACAATGGATGGGTGGCACAAAAGAGGAATGAAAGAAATAGAAAGGAAGCAAGAAAGGAAAGAACGAAGGAAATAAAAATTAAGACAGTATGGGAAGTGAGAGAAAGAAGGAATAAAGGAAGGAATAAAAGAAGAAAGGAAGGAAAGCAGAGTTAGGGGAAAAAAATAAGGAAATAAGAAACGATAGATGGGTGGCACAAAAGAAAAGTAAGAAAGAAAGAAAGAAAGAAAGAAAGAAAGAAAGAAAGAAAGAAAGAAAGAAAGAAAGAAAGAAGGAAAGAAAGAAAGAAAGAAAGAAAGAAAGAAAGAAAGAAAGAAAGAAAATTAAGGCAAGTGGGAGACAGAAAACAGGAAGCAGAAAAGGAAGACAGGAAGAAAGAAAAAAGATGGGCGGCACAAAAGTGGAATAAAAGAAGTAGGAAAGAAGGAAGACAGGAAGGAAGGAAGGAAGAAAGAAAAGAAGTAAGGAAGAAAGGAAGGAAAGCAGAGATAGAAGATATAGTAAAATCAAAGAAAAAAGAATGGATAAGTGGCACAAAAAAGGAACGAAAGAAACAGGAAGGAAGGAAAGAATGAAAAAAAATATAATGAACAAAGTAAGGAAAGTGGAAGAAAGTGTGAAGGAAAGAAGAAAGGCAGGAAGGAAAAAATGAAGAACAAGAAAGAAAAAAGGAAGGAAGGAAGGAAGGAAGGAAGGAAGGCATAGATAAAATTAGGGGGGAAAGAAAGGAAGAAAGGATGGATGAAGAAAGAAAGAAAGAAAGAAAGAAAGAAAGAAAGAAAGAAAGAAAGAAAGAAAGAAAGAAAGAAAGAAAGAAAGAAAATAAGGGAAGTGAGAGAAAGAAAACAGGAAGGAGAGAATAAAGATGGGAAGAAAGAAAAAAGAAACAAAGGAAGGAGGAAAATAAAGAAAGCAAAACAAGGAAGAAAGAAAGCTGAAAGAAGGAATAGATAAAAAGAAAGTAAAAAAGGAAAGAAGCAGGAAGGAAGGAAAAGAATGAAAGTAGGAAAGTAGAACTGAAAGAAATAAGTTTAAAAAGGGGGAAGGAAGTGAGCAGTAAGCAGTAATGGAGGTCATGCAGCCTGTCTGACGTCTACACACCTGCTCTACTCAAGCTCTCTCCTCTGAGGAAGACAGAACAGAGAGACAGACAGTCACTCAGCAGACACACACACTACATCTCGTAACACTCAACAGCCATTGTCAATCTCATGTCATAATCAACCTGTGCTGCCCTTCACATCTACCTACATGCATCTGTGTGTGGAATCATTTTAAAAAGCAAAAAAATATGATTTAGTTTAAACTTTTTGTTTAGGTTTACATTACCTACATTACTAACTTTTTTATTCTCACATACATTTCATTTTTGAATCAGAGCCTGTGAGAATCTATTCAGGTTTGAATCAGGTTCAGATTCCAATTTGACTCAGCAGTTCAAAGCTTAGAACTCTTCATTAAGAATTAATAGGAGAAAATACAGGAAACACACTTCCTTAACCCAGACTTTTCCTTTTTTTGTGAACGCCTCTGTCTACACTAAAATGTTACTGTTTAGTTTGCTAGTGAACGCTCATCTTTGATATTTCGATTTTGATTCTTGTTATTTAAATCAGTTCTGAGCTCCAGGGCCATTCTGTCTGGAGGTGAACAGAAGATACTGAAAGAGAGGAAGTTTAAAACTAAACACGGACTACACCACTTGGGCACTGACCGGAGGAGAATGGAGCGGGTGGCCGAGCGCCATCTGCAGAAAATGAAGCTAATGTTAGCGGCTACATATCCCAGCATGCAACAGGGGATGGGCAAACCAATCACTCCAACCACCGCAAGATTGGATGAAAGTCACACATACCCCTGAATGGGGACTGATGAGTATAGATATAAGCAGCACAGATCCAACAGCAAGACATCTGTATAGAAACAGGCTGTCTTTGATCTAATGCTTCATATCTATAAATGCATTTAACAAGCCACTAAAAACAATGAAGTGATCATTTCACAAGGCTTTTTAATTATAAATTTAAAAAAAAAGATGGAATGGATATTTTCCATTCAATTTTTGTCCATTGTAATTGTATGGACTATCCCTTTAAGACCTTGTGAAACCTCTTTTATCACTTCTGAAAAGCACAAAGACAGCAGAAAATAAAAGATATAGAGAAAAAAACAGACAAAAATTAAACAAAAACGTACAAAGACAAGGCACATTCACACTCTAATTCTCTCTCACACACACACATCCACAAACTCTCATTAATTCATATCATGTCCACATTCAAACAATACAAGGACACTAAAAACTTCACAAGTACAACACATCCAATGAAAATGGCCACAATACAACACCTATAAGGACATATACAATACACACATATATACACATTTATATATGGACGCTGGGACATGAGAAACACCAGAAAAATAGCACTGTAGCTCAGACAGCAGAGTGACAGCTGTGTGAGGTGAAACTTAAAACTAATATACATGTGTGTGTATTCTCTCTGTTATATGGCTGGAACTAGACAATATTTGTGAGATACAAGATTGTAACACCACCCAAGACATCACACACTGAAACTCAACCATTGCTTTTAAAAGAACACCATCATTTCCCAGCACCACCCTCTTCATGTCCGGCATTAAACTTAAAAATAAATAAATAAATAAATTCCAAACACAGAAATAATTTTTATTAAAATGTAAATAAATAATAATAAAAAAAAATGTTGGGGTTAGATTTTACTTTATTATATTATTATCATTTAAAAAAATAATTTAAAAAAATATAACGTAGAGTGATATTATTAACTAAAACTATTAAAACATTTTAAAATTTAAATTCAATAAAAAAAACACAATTCTAAACAGAAATATTTTTATTAAAATGTAAACAAATATTTAAATAAGTTTAGGGTTTGATTTTACTTTATTGTTATTATTATTAAAACAAAAATAATATAGAGTGATACTATTATTGACTAAAACAATGAAAACATGTTTAAATAAAATTAAATAAAATTAAACAGAAAAACCTCCTCATGTCCAACATTAAACTTAAACAAAATTCTAAACAGAAATAATTTTTATTAAAATGTAAATACATATTTAAATAATATTTTACTTTATTGTTTTATTATTATTATTATTATTATTATTATTATTATTATTATTATTATTATTATTATATCAAATATAGTGATGATATTATTAACTAATACTTAAAAAGTAACCATTTTTAAATTTAATTAATTAAATTAAATACATAATAATTATTATTATTAAAACAAATATAGAGTATGATATTATTTACGAAAACTATAAAAACATTAAATTAAATTAAATATAAAAACATCATCATGTCCAACAATAAACTTTAAAAACAAAATCCAAATATAAAAATAATTTTGATGAAAATGTAAATAAATAGAAAACCTCTTAATGTCCAACATTAAACTTAAACTAAATTCTAAACACAGAAATATTTTTTTATTAAAATGTAAATACATATTTAAATACAATTTTGGGGATTAATTTTATTTTATTGTTTTATTATTATTATTATTATATTATATATAATTTTTATGAAAATGTAAATAAGTATTTAAATATAATATTTGGGTTCGGTTTTTAAAAATATTCAAATAAATTATCTCACATTTTAAAGTTACATAAATACATTTTCCAATACATTTCAAAATAATAAAAATTTCAGATACATTTCAAAATAATAAAATAAAATAAAATAAGCAGTGGTGCCAAACTGAAATAATATTTCATTTAATAATATTAATGTATGAAGAATTAGTTTTATTACTGAAACTGAAATTGAAATTAAAGCTAAAAAGAAATAAAAACTACTAATAATAAAAAATACCGGCACATAACAAAATTACTAAAATGTTAACTAAAATAAAAACAGCATCCAAAAGCATCTACATTTAAAAGCTGATTCAAAAAGGCAAAATATTAATACAATATTTGTATAAAATACACTTTTATTAAAAACATGATTATAATTCTGATTATTATTTTAAAAAAATAGTAAAATATGTTTTATTATATTACTATTATTATTATCAATATTAATAAAACAAATATAATATAGAGTCATGATATTAACTATCAAAACATTTTTTTATTTCAGAAAATAATAATAATAATAATACAGAAAAACAAAATGAAATCTAAATTTAAAAGCTGATTCAAAATGTCAAAATGTTAAAATATGTATAAAAATACACTATTATTAAAAAACATTTTTATTATTTAAAAAAAAAAACCAGTATGACAAAACTCTAGAATCTGTTCTGTTTGTTCAAGTAGATAGATTAAAGCGCTGACGTTTTCACATTAACTTTGTTTGTTGTTGCTGAGCATGTTAAGCGTGATGCCAAAAAGTGGTGGTCAGTTCCTTTAACAAGTCATCAACCTTCCTGCCCACAAAAACTAATCATTTGTGCTGATTTGGATTGTAATTAGTAAAGCCAATGTGCTGAGAGCTTTACTTCATTACACATAATCAGCAAGGCACAAATATGTTCTTTTCTTTTTTCTGAACTGATCTTGATGACAACTCTTAAACCAGCACAACTTTTGATGAGGACATGTTTTGTCCTCACAGCACTTCAAGGAATCAAATCATTATGAAGCAGAGCACAAGCAAACAGGAGATCACATCTTGCCATACTTGCCTCTAAAAGTTTCTATGGAGACAGAATGGAAGAACAAGCGTTAGACAAACCAGCTGCTCGCACCGCATTTACACACATTCGCATGTGAGACCACAGATTGATGGTCAACACGAATACACAACAAAAAGCACAAGATTTTAGACATTTTCTCAGCAGCAGAGTCCTCTGGGTTTTATTTCAGATAAGCAGGGGAAACAGAAAGTGTGACTGTTAATGTTATTAAGGTTAGTTGTACGACCTCAATTCACATCACAAATAATTCAAGACAACATATAGTGAAACCTCGCAACAAAACATCTGTGCTGTTACAGGAAATTAAACTGACTGGGAAAATATTGTCACATTTTCCTGTCAGGTGACGTTAAAAATAGTTGCATATTCTTAGTAATATTAACACTCTATATTGCAAATGTAATTTTGAAATTACATCAGTATGTGTCAGTGAGATTTCTTTTAAGGAATTCATTATTTTATCCAGCAAGGATGCATTTAATTGATCAAAAGTGACCGTGAAGACATTTATAATGTTACAATAAATGCTGATGAAAGAATCCTGAAAAAAAAAACTGTATCATGGTTTCCACAAAAATATGAATCAAAATTTGATTGAGCAAATCAAGAGTAGTGTCTGCTGAAAATTCAGCCTTGCTATTTTAGGACTAAATTACATTTTAACATTTATTAAAATAGAAAATTGTGAAAATATTTCATAGTATTACTGTTTTCAGATTTCAGAAATGCAATTATTCAATTCATTTTTAAAAAGTCAGAAAAACTTCTACTTAAATGTAAATTTGCAAATTAAATGTTAAATTAGGTGACATATAAACATTATTGAAATTAAAAATGAAATTAAAGTTAAAAAGAAACAAAAATGACTAACAATAAAATTATGGCACATGACAGAATTACTAAAATGTTAACAAAAATTTAACCAAAACCAAAAGTCAGAACATAAATTTAAAAGCTGATTAAAAATTTCTAATATTAATAAAAATACAATTTTATTATTATTATTAGTAGTAATATTTATTTAAAATTGTTATATTTCACAATATTACTGTTTTCAGATTTATTATATAGTATTAATAATTTATATATATTAATATATAATATTAATAAATTAATAATTTAATTTAATTAAAATAAAAAAGTCAAAGTCAAAATGTTAATAAAATATTTGCATAAAAGTACTAAATTACAAAAACAACTTTGTTATTTTTTTATTTTAAACTGTAAAAATATTTCACAATATTACTGTTTTCAGATTTCAGAAATTAAATTATTACATTAAATTTTAAAAAGTCAGAAAAACTTCAACTTAAATGGAAATTAGCACTTTAAAATTACTGAAATCAAAAATTTAATTAAAGCTAAAAAGAAACACATAACAAAATTACTAAAATGTTAACCAAAATTAAAATTCACAATATAAATTTAAAAGCTGAATCAAAATGTCAAAATATTAATACACTATTTGTATAAAAATAAACTTTCATTATTATTATTATTGATATTATTATTATTATTATTATTATTTTCAATTGTAAAAATATTTCACAAAATTACTGTTTTCATATTTCAAAAATTTAATTAAATAGAAATAAAATAATAAAAATAAATTAAATAAAAAAAGACAAAACATGAATACAATATTTGTATAAAAACTTTATTATTCATTTTTTTATTTTAAATTGTAAAATATTTCACATTACTGTTTTCAGAAATTAAATTAAATCTGAAAATCTTAAACTTGTAAAACTTAAATGAAATAAGTTGACATATTAAAATTACTTCAACTAAAAATGAAATTAAAACTAAAAAAAGAAACTAATGACTAATAATAAAATAATTGCACATAACAAAATTACTAAAAATGACAACTGACAATTTAAAAGCTGATTTAAAATGTTAATATAATACAATATTTGTATAAAAATACTGTATTATTAAAAAATATATTTTTTTAAATTTTAAATTGTAAAAATATTTCACAATATTTCTGTTTTCATAAATTAAACTAAATTACATTACATTAAACATTAAATTTAATATTAATATTAATACCAGCAATGGTGCCAAACTGAAATAAAATGAGCTGACATATTAAAATCACTCACACTAAAAATGAAATTAAAGCTAAAAAGAAACAAAAATAACTAATAATAAAATAATGACACATAACAAAATTAGTAAAATGATAATGTAAATTTAAAAGCTAATTCAAAATGTCTAAATATTAATACAATTATTAAAAATATATATTATTTATTTTAATTGTAAAAAAAAATTCACAATATTACTGTTTTTACTGTATTTTTGATCATATAAATGCAACCTTGGTGAACATAAGAGACTTCTTTTAGAAATACAAACTGTAACATAAATTCTTACAGTCTCCAAAAATATATAAACATAATTACAAATTGAAAAAAAAAAAAAAAAAAGCAATAATCAAAAGCAAAACCAGTTTGAGAATCACTGATCAAAAGCATTAAGGGTAAAGATATTTTTATGGATATAATCTGTGTTGGGCACCAGACATGCTTTTCTTGCAAGGCTTCTTATCTTAAAATGGTGAAGGCGGTTGTACTTACGTTGACTTCAGTGATAGCAATATCTACGACGCTACCGACAACAATTAAGGCGTCAAACGTGTTCCATGCGTCAGTGAAATAATGCTGTTAATAAAACACACACCACACACAAGGAGGAGGGGGAAAGAAATGAATGGAGAAAGAATGAGGGTGAAAAAGAAGGTGTGGAGGACACACAGAAAGATTTACAGATGTTAGATCTCAGCGGTCAAAGAAACAAGTTGTCAGTTGACAAGTAGCTCTTCCTGAGCTGAAAGCGAGTCTGTCTGAAGTAAAGAACTGAGTTGTGGGAGCGGATATAAGAGCGGACAGGGCCTACAACTGTGCTGTACTTACATCAATCTCACTCAGCACTATGTCTACAATGCTGCCGATCACAACCAAAGCGTCAAAGACGTTCCAGGCGTCCCCAAAATACCCCTGAGAAATGCAAAGGGGCGGGCGGCCAGGAAATATATGTGATGATTAGCAATTATTTGCTGTATATAACTAATCATGCAGAAGTTAATAAAAAAAAAAAAAAAACTTTTTTAAGCTTCCCAGCTAACAAAATTATGTTAATAAGAATTAAGTTATGAAAATTAGATTTCTGTATGTTCTCAGAACACGTTTTTAAATGTTTTTTTTTTTTTAATGTTTTAAAATGTTATTTCTTGTTATTTGCGGTCAATTAAAACTAAAATTGAAAATTAAAAAAAAAAAAACTTAAAAAACAAAACAAATGAATGAATAAATAAAATAAAATACAATTTCTCAAGTTGATTTACAAAAAAAAGAAACTATATATATTAAAAAAAAAATTTATTTAACTTGATTTACTAAAAAAAAGATAAAAATATATAAAAACTAAAAATAATTTCTCATTTAATTTATTTAATAAAAAAATTAAATTAACTTGATTTACTAAAAAAAGAGGAAAAATATATATATAGACATTAAAACACATTTACATATTTTGTTTTGTTTTAATTTTTTTATTTGTGGTCAACTAAAAAAAAATTTACTTGAATAAAATAGCAAAATCACAAATACTACACAAAACTAAATATTATTTCCCATTTAATTTATTTAATTAAAAATTAACTTGATATTACTAAAAAACTGAGAAAAAAAAGAAAAAATATATAGACATTTAAAAAAACATTTATATATTTTTTTATTTTATTTTTTTATTTTTATTTGTGGTCAACAAAAATAATAAATAAATTTACTTTAAGAATACATACAACAAAATATAATTTCTCATTTAATTTATTTAAATAAAATTTTTACTTGATTTACAAAAAAAACCTGAAAAAATATATAGACAATAAAAAAATTATATATATATATATATATATATATATATATATATATATTTTTTTTTATTTGTGGTCAACAAAAAAAATTACTTAATTAAAATAGCAAAATAAAAAAATAAAAAAAAATAACAACATAATTTCACATTTAATTTATTTAAATAAAAATTTACTTGATTTACTAAAAAAAACCTGAAAAAAATAGACATAAAATACCTTTTTAAATTTAACTTGATTTACTAATATATATATATATATATATATATATATATATATATATATATATATATATATATATATATATATAATAGAACAAATAAAAACAAATTAAAAAAAACAATTCTACAAAATAAACTAGAGTAGTGTCAAATGAACGTATACATTTTTTTTCATGCTGATAATGTTATTATATTATATTATATTATATTATACATATATTATATTACATATTTTCCAACCATTAACTGGAAAAACATTGGTTTATAACTTTGAGAGAAGCTTGTCAGAATGTTAGCCTGTTAGTTCTGAGAACATTCCCTGTTAGCTGGATTATTTATTAAAGTATCAATCAACATACAAACCAAAGTTTTACTATTAAATAAGAAAGTTTACTATATTATACAATAACCAGTTCATGCATTTGTCCTCTACTGTTGTCAGTTTAACACTGCTAGTCACGTCACACAGAAAAGCTGAAAACGACAGCACTGCAAATCACGCTGAGCTGCTTACTAGCATTCTGTCCTTCTTCTGAACACAAATCTGCATGTGTCAAAGTGGACAGTGGGGCAGAGAGACATTAACACGGCAAAACTTGGATGATATCAGTGGAACACTAGTGTGTTCTTTGAAATTATGTGACGTGTGTATCTGTGTGTTTGAATTACTTACCCGAGGTTTGAAGGCGATCAGTTTGAGTACCATCTCCACAGTGAAGACGGCGGTGAAGACCATATTCAAGATGTCCATAACATAATTGAACAGCTCCGACTGACCATAGTGCTAGACAGAGAAATACATGATATTAAAATAGAAATGTTAACATGAAATGGCAATTTATTGGACCAGATTTACTTTATACTCTGCATACCAGTGTTAAATAAAAATACACTGCCATTCAAGTTTGGGATTAGATTTGTAATGTTTCTGAAGAAGTTTTTTTTCAAAAATACAAAAAAAACTATAATATTGTGAATATACTTTAAAATAGAATTTATTCCTGTGATGCATTCTAATATACTGATTGATGATTTATTAACAAGGTTGGAAACAGTTGTGATGCTTAATTATTTGATGAATAAAAGGTTAAACAGAACAGCATTTGTTCAAAATATAAAAGTTTTGTAACAATGTAAGTCTTTACTGTCTTTTTTTTTAATCAATTTAACACATCCTTGCTGAATTAAAATACTAATTCCTTTCAAAATAAGAAAGAAAGAAAAAAATTACTGACCCCAAACTTTAAACAGAAGTGCATATTGTTACAAAAAGGTTTCTATTTTAAATAAATGCTGTTCTTTTAACATTTTATTTATCAAAGAATCCTGAAAAAAGTATCACAGGTTCCAAATAAAATATTAAGCTGCAAAACTGTTTCTAACATTGAAAATAAATCAGCAAAATTATATTATGTTAATGATGTAAATATATACTGTAGATATGTACCACTATATACAACAATATATTTCATAAAATGCATATTTTAAATATTAATGCTAACAGACATGGACTAAAAGCCACAAAACAAAAAATGTATGACCCTGGACCTCAAAACCAGTCAAAAATATTAAAATATTAAAATGTTTTTTTTTTTTTAGATTTATACACCATCTAAAAGCTGAATAATAATAATAATACATACGCTTTCCATTGCTGTATGGTTTGTTAGGATAGGACAATATTTGGTCGAGATACAACTATTTGAAAAAGTAAAAAAAAAAAAAATATTGAGAAAATCGCCTTTAAAATTGTCCAAATGAAGTTGTTAGCAATGCTTATTACTAATCAAATTTAAGTTTTAATATATTTACGGTAGGAAATTTACAATATATCTTCATGGAACATTTAATTAATTTATTTAATATCCTAATGATTTTTGCCATAAAAGAAAAATCGATCATTTTGACCCATACAATGTATTTTTGGCTATCGCTACAAATACACCCGGTGCTACTTAAGACTGGTTTTGTGGTCCAGGGTCACATATTAGGTCCTTAACATACATATTTATTCAGTATCTCATCAAATAAAATTATAAAATGAGCATACAAAGCAAGTTTGAATATTTCAACCCAAGCAATTATTAAAACAGTAAAATCTAAAGATACTAATGATTATCTAAGAATAAAGAAATTTACCTGAACGGCGAGACAGATGGTGTTGAGTAGGATCAGGACAAACATGATGTACTCGAAGCCAGTGGAGTTCACCACATACCAGAACTTATACTGATACGGGTTCTTTGGGATGTACCTCCTGAGAGGACGGGCTTTTAATGCATACTCCACACACTGACGCTGAGGAACACACAGATGAATCAATGGTTTTCATTCTGGCAGTTAACATACATTATCATTCAGGGTTATAGTGGTTCAACCTTAATGTCATGAAGCTATGAAAATACTTTTTTTACTCCTGTGTTACTCTGCTTAATTTTTTTTTTTTTTTTGGAACCTGTGACACTTTTTTCAGGATTCTTTGATGAATAAAACATTTAAAAGGCTAACAATATAAGTCTTTACTTTATAAGTCTTTTCTGTTTTTATCAATTTAACACATCCTTGCTGAATAAAAGTTTAAAAAAGAAAAAGAAAAAGAAACACAAGATGGCACAAAAGATAAGAAAGAAAGAAAGAATGAAAGAAAGAAAGAAAGAAAGAAAGAAAGAAAGAAAGAAAGAAAGAAAGAAAGAAAGAAAGAAAGAAAGACAGACAGAAAGCAGGAAGACAGGAAGGAAGGTAGAGATAGAAGATACAATTAGGGAAAAAAGAAAGGAATAAAGCAAAGTGAAAGAAAGAAAGAGAGAGAGAGAGAAAGAAAGAAAGATAGAAAGAGTGAAAGAAATACAAAAAGCAGGAAGACAGGAAGGAAGAAATAGATAGAAGATAAAAAAGGAAAAAAGAAAGGAATAAAGAAAGAAAGAAAGAAAGAAAGAAAGAAAGAAAGAAAGAAAGAAAGAAAGAAAGAAAGCAGGCAGACAGGATAGAAAGAAAGAAAGCTAGAAAGAAAGAAAGCAGGAAGACAGGATAGAAAGAAAGAAAGAAAGAAAGAAAGAAAGAAAGAAAGAAAGATAGAAAGAGTGAAAGAAATACAAAAAGCAGGAAGACAGGAAGGAAGAAATAGATAGAAGATAAAAAAAGAAAAAAGAAAGGAATAAAGAAAGAAAGATAGATAGATAGAAAGAAAGAAAGCAGGCAGACAGGATAGAAAGAAAGAAAGAAAGAAAGAAAGAAAGAAAGAAAGAAAGAAAGAAAGAAAGAAAGAAAGCAGGAAGACAGGAAAGAAAGAAAGAAAGAAAGAAAGAAAGAAAGAAAGAAAGAAAGAAAGAAAGAAAGCAGGAAGACAGGAAAGAAAGAAAGAAAGAAAGAAAGAAAGAAAGAAAGAAAGAAAGAAAGAAAGAAAGAAAGAAAGAAAGAAAGAAAGAAGATAAAATTAGGGAAAAAAGAAAGAAATAAAGGAAAGAGGAAGGAAGAGAGAAAGAAATAGAAAAAATATTTACTGACCCCCAAACTTTGAACAGTAGTGTATATTGTTACAAAAATGTTTTAATATTAAATAAATGCTGTTCTTTTTAAAGTTTTATTCATCAAAGAATCTTAAAAAAAAGTATCACGGGTTCCAAAAAATAAATAAATAAATAAATCAGCATATCAGAATGATTTTTGAAGAATCATGTGACACTGAAGACTGGAGGAATGATGCTGAAAATAAAATTCAGCTTTGCATCACAAGAATACATTTTGCTGTAATAAAATATTTTTTTTAAATAAAATAAAATAAAATAAATTAGCTTAAATTAAAGTTATGAAGCTATGAAAATACTTTTTGTAATCTTGTGAACGTGTGTTGAAGACTGACACGGAAGAGAAGAAATTGTTGAATGAAGTCATTTTTACATCAGTTGAACCACTGATGTCACATGGACTACTTTAACAATGTCCTTACTAACTTTCTGGGCCTTGCATTGTCAGTTGCATTGCTGTCTATGCAGGGTCAGAAAGCTCTCAGATTTTATCTAAAATATCTTAATTTGTGTTCTGAAGATGAACAAAGGTCTTATAGGTTTGGAACGACAATATGGTGAGTAATTATTGACAGAATTTTCCTATCCCTTTAAGAATGACACATCCTTATAAGCCAGCATAATTTTGCTGCAAACTGTGAGTCTATGATGCTTAAAAATAAGGTCTAGATAAATAGCTCTTACCTGGTTCTTGTCCAGCTCACAGTTCTTGTACTCTTTCTCTCCCTGTTCCTGAAAGGTCACGATGACGAAACCCACGAAGATGTTCATCATGAAGAAGGCGATGATGATGATGTAGATGATGAAGAAGATGGAAATCTCCACACGGTAGTTGTAGATTGGACCCATGTTCTCTCGGTTGGAGTCTATGGCCTTGTACAACAATCTTAGGAAAGAAAAAATGCAGAAGTAAACTAGGAGCCAAGGATAAATTGTACTTCATCACCATTCTGTCATTCTGTCACAGTGTGTGTGTGTTAAACTAACAGAACATTTGAGGCAGTGTGGTGTTGTAATTACAGGGACAGCGTGGTACTGTTGGCATCAAGTTCACAGTGGCACTTACCAACAGCGCCAATACAAACACTAAAACCACAATAACACACTCGTTCATTTCCCCCGTGGTTTTGAACGAGGAAACTCGACTGTCTGAGTAAGAATGTGTAATACAAGAACCAATATTAGCCTTTTCACAATATCCAATTACATTGAACTATTTTCGCAATCACCAGTATTACAGAGTAATGCCGATTGAACAATACACAAAATAATAGGTTTCTGATTACTGCTTATATTGATAATCTGGAACTTTTGCTTCTTTTTAAATGGATGCATAAAGAGTAATATATTTAGTACATATATTTGTGCTTAGGATTTAACTTTAATTTGTGTGAATTAAAATAAAATTTAAAAAAGCTGCAATTCTATATCTGATCTATAATGAGGAGCATAAGGTAACAATAAAAATAACACAAAAAGAAAAAATAATTACAATTAGCCTGATATATATTGAGGTGCATAAAAAAAATGAAATATTGTGAATTAGAATAAAAAAAAATTAATATTATTGTGAATTAAAATTAAATAAAATTAAATAAAGCTGCAATTCCATATCTGACCTATAATAAGGTACATAATATAACAACGAAATAACACAAAAAAATTTCGCATAAATAAATAAAATTATTATATTTTGAGATGCATAAAAAACTGAAAAAAACTGATCCACAGATAGGTGAATAAAAAAAAAAAATAATAAAACAATAAAATTGTGCTATTTTATATCTTCTCTATATTACTGATCAAAATAAATAAAATACAATTGTAAAATAAACTAAAATTAAGGTTATATTCTATATATGTTCTATAATAAGGTGTATAAATAAACTAAAATAGAGATATTCTATATCTGATCTATATTATAAAAATATCATAATAAATAAAAGTTGTCATTTTATGTCTGATTTATAAGGCGCATAAAAAATAAAATAAACTGGGCTGTTCTATATCTGATCAATATTAAGATGAATCAAAAGAATTAACTAAAAATCATAAAATAAAATGAAGGTGCTATTCTATATCCAATCTATAGTAAGGTCCATAAATAAAATAAATTCAAAATAAAATATAAAATAAAATAAATAAAAAAGTGCTAGTCTATATGTGAATTATAAAGTATAAAAATGTAAATAAAATAAATTAATATAATTAAATAAATAAAGGTGCTATTCTATACTTATCTAATATAAGGTGTATAAATGAAATAAAGTAAATTATTAAAAAATAAAACAAAATAGTGCTATTCTATGTCTAATCTATAATATAAAAATAAATTTAAATAAAATATAAAATAAATAAAAAAGTGCTAATTTATATCTGATTTATATTGTAAAAATATCATATAAAAATAAAAGGTGTCATTTTGTCTAATTTATAGGGTGCACAAAAAAATAAAATAAACGGCTGTTATACATCCGATCAATATTAAGGTGAACCAAAATAATTAAATAAAATCGTTAAAAAAACTAAAATAAATCAAAATAATTCTATGTTGTATCAGTATGAAGGGAAATCAAAATGATGAAATAAAATCGTAAAATAAACTAAAATACATCAAAAAAATTAAATAAAAATCTTAAATTAAACTAAAATAAAGGTGCTACTCTACACTGATGTAAAAGGTGTATAAATGAAAAAGTAAAATAAAATAAACAAAATAGCGCTATTCTATACAAAATACATCAACATTACATTACAACATTATCGTACAATAAAAAATAAAAGGTGTCATTCTATATCTGATTTATAAGGTGCATAACAAATAAAATAAACCGGGCCGTTCTATATCTGATCAATATATCTGATATCTGGTCAATATAATATCAATATAATGAAATAAATTTGTAAAATAAACTAAAAAAAAACATGCTATATCTGATATATATATTAAAATAACATACAACAACAAAGGTTAAATAAATAGAAATAAAGGTTCTACTCTATATCTGATTTCTATTTTGTTATATTGTTGAATGCTTACGCTGGCCAGCCTTCAAACGTGGACACTGTGAATAGAGCCATCATGGCCATGAGCACGTTATCAAAGTTGAAATCGCTGTTGTGCCAATGGCGCTTCTGAATGATTGGCTGGTTCACGTCTCCTTCCTTATACAAGATATATGTTCCCCTGAAACAGAGAAAACGTTATTTTCACCTCTGTTTCCTTTTGTAAAAGTTATTACAATCACTGTGCATTTTTTGAAAGCAAGTAGTAAAAATTTAGACTTACTTGCACTCCTCTGGACTGGACTTGGTTTCATCATTACAACGGTAAAACTTCCCCTGAAGAAAAAGAAGAAAATGATGCTAAGCATTAAAATAAATCCTGAAAAAATGTATCAACGTTTTTACAAAATATTAAGCAGCACAACTGTTGTTGTTTGCAACATTGATAGTAATAAGAAATGTTTCTTAAGGAACTAACCAGCATATTAGAATGATTAATGAAGAAAATGATGCTTCAAATTCAGCTTTGCATCAGATTTTTAGCAAATAAATACCTAAAAATACCATATATAAAGTATTTTACCTTGAAAAGCTGTACACCAATGCAGGCAAACATGAACTGCAGCAGTGTGGTGACAATCATGATGTTTCCGATAGTCCTGATGGCCACAAACACACACTGGACCACATGCTGCACAAAGCAAAAGTTGTCAGACAGATTAAAATTAGTTGCTTAAACAGTGAGCAGGGCATGAAAGACTTATTTTCGCCCCGTAAATAATAATAATGATCATATTAACATTCAGATTTACTGAAAAGAATTCATCAAACATCAAAAATCGAAGTAAAGCAATGGGAAAACCTTCAGTCCTTTAGCTCTGTTTATGGCCCTGAGTGGACGCAGCACCCTTAGAACTCTCAGAATCTTCACTACTGAGATGGCCGACGATCTGCAAGAGACACAAGCGCTCAAGTTACCAAAAAACATAAAACAGAAGAAGAAATCTGTGATTTAAAGTTCTTATGATGCTGGTGTCTTTGACAGGTTTCTAAACTAGCTTAACCAGCAAGATAAGTTTCAAATGCAGAGACTGACACGGAAAAGAGGAGAAATTTACCAATTAAATCGTTATTTTTGTTTTCTTTGTGCACAAAAGGTATTCTTGTAACTTCATAAAATTACAGATAAAACACTGCTGTCACATGGACTATTTTAACAATGTCCTTACTACCTTTCTAGGCCTTGAACGTGGTAGTTGCGTTGCTGTCTATGCAGGGTCAGAAAGCTCTCGGATTTCATCGAAAATATCTTAATTTGTGTTCCGAAGATATGACAATAATTACTTATAGTAGTCATTTTTGGGGGTGAACTGTCTCTTTAATTTCACAGCTCTTAATGTCATTTGCTTCTTGTTTCTTGTTTCATTTCTTTCAAAAAAAGGTAAGGAGAAACATCTGAGGTGAAGTTGATACTTAAATAAAACATAATTGAGAACTCCGAAAAAGCAATCAAGGATTATCTATTATACAGTTGTGGCCATAAGTTTACATGCACTTTGCAGAATCGGCAAAATGTTAATTATTTGACCAAAATTAAAGGGATCATACGAAATGCATGTTATTTTTAATTTAGTACTGACCTGAATAAGATATTTCACATAAGACATTGACATATAGTCCACAAGAGATAATATAATAGTTGAATTTATAAAAATAACCCCGTTCAAAAGTTTACATTCATTTGATTTTTAATATTGTGTTGTTACCTGAATGATCCACAGCTGTTCTTTTTTGTGATAGTTGTTCATGAGTCCCTTGTTTGTCCTGAACAGTTAAACTGGTCACTGTTCTTCAGAAAAATCCTTTAGGTCCCACCAAATTCTTTGGTTTTTCAGCATTTTTTTTTTTGTATTTGAACCCTTTCCAACAATGACTGTATGATTTTGAGATCCATCTTTTCACACTGAGGACAACTGCGGGACTCATATGCAACTATTACAGAAGGTTCAAACACTCACTGATGCTTCAGAAAGAAACAAGACCCATTAAGAGCTGGGGGGAGGGGTGGGTGAAAACTTTTGAACAGAATGAAGATGTGTACATTTTTCTTATTTTGCCTAAATATCTTTTTTTTTTCATTTAGCACTGCTACAGAAGATACTTACATGTTTCCCAGTAGACAAAATAAGTTAAATTTACCCTGATCTTTAAATTCCAAAAGTTTTCACCCCTGCCTCTGAATGCATAGAGTTTCCTTCTGGAGCATCAGTGAACGTTTGAACCTTCTGTAACAGTTGCATATGAGTCCCTCAGTTGTCCTCAGTGTGAAAAGATGGATCTCAAAAGCATACGGTTGTTGTTGGAACGGGTTCAAATACACAAAAAAAACTCAAAAACCTAAGAATTTGTGGGACCTGAAGGATAGCAGTGCTTCTCATTACAAGTTTGGAAAAACAAAAAGATAAGTGACCCAAACTAACTGTAAACTAACAGAGATGGAGTGTTTGTGGACAGTGTTGTTTTCGTCAACGATGACGATGACGAAATCATTTCGTTGACGCCACTTCTTTTCATGACGATAACGAGACGATGACGAGATAAAAATGGCTAGTTGATGACTAAAACATGACGAGACGTGTGTGAGTTTTCGTTGACGAGACGAGAATAGACGAAAATGTTAGTGGGTGGTCCGTCAGACGTTTAAAATGCATGACATTTCCTCTTATTGTGCACGCCAATTAAAACTTAAAAAGTATCGGACGCTATGGCAAGCCGTTTTAGCATTAAATACCCTTTGCTATACTAGTATGGCAAGCCGTTTTAGCATTCCATCCTTGTTTGTCTTTTATGTTCTAAAACATTACTTCATTATTGTAATTATTGGTGAAAATAGTCGATCCGGAAGCTCACATTGTGTTGAACTATAGATCTGCTATTTTCAGAACTTACAAGTGACACTACCCAACAGAAAAATACTTACTGACCTACATTAATTTGTTAAAAGACTACTTTTTTCCCTTTTTTTGACTAAAACTAGACTAAAACCTTTTTGACTTTTCGTCGACTAAAATTGGACTAAAACTATCACATATAGAAGTGACTAAAATTTGACTAAAACTAAGAAGCATTTTAGTCCAAAAGACTAAGACTAAGACTAAATCTAAGATGGTTGTCAAAAACAACACTGTTTGTGGAGCATTATTTACCGTACACAGCCTTAAAATATAACAAATCACTCACTGAATTCCGAAGGACACCAGCGACACGCCGACCACCAGTAGATCTAGAAGATTAAAGTAGTTTCTGCAGAAAGCCCCCTTGTGGAGAAACGCACCATACGTGGTCATCTGACAAAAAAAGCAAAGATGGTCAAAACCTGCTCCACCGTAATGAAAGACACACAGAAAATACAGCAAATCACACTCTCAGACACACTCGTATAGACAGAAACACACATATACACTCCTTATCATCACTCTTTTTTAAGGGTGGCGTGCTCGGAGTTGGACTAAAGGCGAGATCCTAGCACTAACTCCGCCAAACCCTCACGGCCTGAGTCCACATGAATGTAGTAGTAAGCTCTGTTTCACAATCCGCCACTAGGGGGCCCGGCAATAAATCATGCTGTTTGTTGCCGAACTTTGAAGGGGCCTGAATTATGACAGAAGAAATAAGGATCGACAGAAAGAATACAGGAGGAGAAGACAAAAGAGCAAGAAAAGACAAAAAAGAGTCTGAAAGAAAGAGAACCTAGCTATTAGGCGATCTGAAATGAGAACTTCCCTTACTGTCACATTCATGTGAGCCGTTTTTTTTTTTTTTTTTTTTAATCCTTGAGAACATTGCGCCCTGTTCCCTCGGCAAGATTCAGTAAAGAAAATAGGGGGTAGAAGCTCCTACTGCAACTTCATATTCAGCAGGCAGAAAAAAGACCAGCCAAAACCAAAGCAAGTCGCTCCAAAATCATGAATGCAAAGGAGTCATTTGCTGAATGTATATGAGTACAGATGCAACCACACGCCACAAAGGCAAGCACTGGGTTATGCTAGCATTAGGCCGCTGATTAGAGAAGAATAGTTGCTGGTCCAAGATCTTTATTGTAATGTGTAATTAAGATTTTTATAGTAATGTTTTTTTTAAAGTAGTCTCTTCTGTTCTCCAAGCCTGCATTTATTTGATTCAAAGTAGAGCAAAAACAGTAAAATTTTGAAAAAAAATTTACTATTTAAAATAACTGTCTTCTATTGGAATATATTTTTAAATGTAATTTATTCCTGTGATTTCAAAGCTGAATTTTAGCATCAGTGAAGTTCAGAAAGTTCAGAAGAACAGCATTTATCTGAAATGGACATTTTTGTAACATTAACATTTTGTAAATGTTTTAATCATCACTTTTAACGCCTGACTCCAAGCTTTTGAATGGTATAGTGTATAATAGATGTCTTGTGTAACAAAACAGGTTTTCTAAAATAGGACATTATTAATAAGTAGTTGCCTTTTTAATTACTGGAAACATAATATTTAATAAACATAAAGATTTAATTAAAATGCAAGATCGAAAGTCTAACCCTTGGTCAAGTATTTTTTGTATCTTCTAAAAAAGAAAAACAAACATTTGGTGAAACATTTTTGGTAACTAATGCAATTATGTCCTTTTTTTCTGTTCAAATTTCTAATTAATAAAATAATATTAATAATACTAAAACTAAACTTAACTAAAAATCTTAGATAAAAAAAATATACAGATGGAACATTAGAAATTCTGCATAGGTAGTTAAGTAAATATTTTTAAATGACAAATATATATATATATATATATATAAATGTATTTTTTATTTATACACAATTTCTCTAAATCATAAAAGTCTACAAAAAATTTCTCAGATTTCCTCAAACTGTCTTACTGTAACTAAAATCAGTGTTTTTAATGTTAAATAAAGCTAAAATTATTGAGGTTAAGGTTAAAAATTAGGTTAAAATAAAATAAAATATACATTAACTAAAAAAAAAAGTAACCAAAATATTTTTTTAAAGTTACTAAAACCGAAAAATAAATTAAATCTACAGTCAAACCAAAAATTATTTAGATACCAGATATAATTTGCAATATATTTTTTAATAGTGGGTGCAGGACACTATAGTTCATTTATATAAGTGAGAATAGTTAACTTTGACATATTGAACCAAAAAACTTCTTCTTACAGTAGACTACCAGTAAATTTAATAAAAATTTGGGACCAAAAAATATTCAGACACTTTGACCTGACCATGTTTTCTTAAGTGTTTTATCTTTAATTGCTAATGCGACCTTTTTACAACACAGACTGCTTAATAATTGGTCAACAAAGTGCTAAATACTAACAGTTAATTCATTACATACCTTTCTATCAAAGCTATCTGACATTATCAAGATGAATTTGTTCTGACAGTTTAACTCTTGAGTTCTTGTCATGTTTTGTTCTTAACTATAACGAATGTGGTAATGTGAGAAATGTTGAAGCTGTCTGAATAAATTTTGGATTGACTGTAATTAAGATACAGATGATTTTCTGAACACAGCCAGAGAGAATTACTGCAGCTTCGTTAAACAAGCGTGCTGCCCCGTTCGGCGCTGGAGGTCACATTGCATTGATATGCACTCAGTCAAGGGGTTTGAACCATGTTCTGTCCAAGCATGGTTGTATTTGCCCCCTCTTTTATGGACTGGATACGGGCCAATCGGTTATGAAGGCATGAGAGAGGCAGTGTTATTTTCATTTCACAAAGAGTTGCATAGTTTCGTCTTTTTAAAATTAGTTTCTTTCCTCAACAGAAAGCATTTTAGTTTCACAGACACATCCTGTGTGGTTTCTCCAGATCGGTTTCCTTCCTTAACCCCACTTTGACCAATTCGAGCCCTGTCGCTCTCCCCCAAAAGAACGGTGAAAACCTGACAACTCTTGTGCATTGTTTGATGAAGATGTGCTTTCATGTTCTGAGACATTCTTTTCTTTGAGTCTTTTAGTAAAAGAGGTGCCATGGTTTAAAAAAAGAGAAAGAAAAGAGATTGATCAAGCCAGGTAGTACTGAAGTAGCAGGTGACACACATGGAGAGAATGCAGCCAGGCCTGTGTGCCGAGAGGTTACCTTCAACACGATCTCAAATGTAAACATACTAGTGAAGACATAATCTGCATAGCCTAGGACCTGGAATAAACCAGACGGTTACAGCGTTACTGCACATACACCAAACACAACACCAGCACAGGGCAGGACATTTACCTTTAACACGATCTCTACAGTAAAGATAGCCGTGAAAGCATAGTCAAAGTAACCAAGTATCTGCAAAGAGCAACGTACATGTTTAACAAAGTTTAAGGACATTCAGAAATCATCATTTATTAGCAGAATATAACTAGATTTAGAATTACAGGTATACGTTATTCACTTTAGTTCATTATTTCAGGTGTACCAGTGTGTTAGTTACGGTAACACCACAAAAACATTCACTTTCAGTGAAGGTAGCTTCCTTAGTTTGAAAGAAAGGGGATAGCAAACATGAAGAGATGAAGGAATAACAGACGCATTCTCTTATTATCTGTAAATGCTTTGGAAAGCTCTTAGTCAATCATAAATTCTTTTACATTCATAATATGAAAATAAAAAAGTTTACTTGATAACAACAAAATATCACTTACCATGTTGATTTAGTTGAATTAATCGAGTATGAAACTGTTTCGGATATTATTAAGTAATCTTTACATTTGCAGAAACGAATTGTTTGTGTGTGCAAGCTGTACTCACGATATTCCGGGCAGAGAAGTTTCTGATTGGGTCCTCAGCTGCCAAGGAGGCGGAGCTTAGCATGATGAAGACGAGGATGAGGTTGGTGAAGATGTGGTGGTTTATCAGCTTGTGGCATGCAACTCGAATTCTACAGAGATAGAGAGTAAAGGCACACAATGAAACAAATCTGGAACACTAGATGTGCTCATTAGCATTTAAAGGAACATACAACAGAATAGCTTGCTCTTAAAAAAGGGCTGATTTTGACAAGGTAAAAAGAGTACACTCTTTACACTACCACTGAGAAATTTTAACCAAAGCATGTTATAGACTTCTCATTATGACCCTAAGGAATCATATCAACTTGGGCAAGGTCAGGGTCACATATGTGTGTTTTAAGGGTTCAGAAGATTAATGTATAAAAAAACAAACATTTTATTAGTAATTAAAATCATACAATCAGTTGATTGGTGATTGTTTAGGTTTATCTTGTATTATCCAAAAAGAAAAACAAATTATTGTCAACTAAAACTAACATTTAAAAAACAATTTTACAATATTTTGTGACAGATTCTGTGTAAACATCTAAATAATTCCTTCACCACAAAAGTTTGCTAGTTTTAATAAAATAATGCAGTGTTTTTTTGTCATTTAAATTTTCCCAATTTTTCTCAAATGGTGTTACTATAACTCAAATCAGTATTGATAAAATATTAATATTAGATTTACAGACTTAAACTTCAAAAACTTTAATGAAAATTATTTTTCCCATACACCAGAGATAAGTACCAAAATTACTAAAACTGAAATATAAATAAAGCTAAATATAAATATGAGGGGGAAAAAACAACTAAACCACATAACAAAACTACAAAATTATGATATACCTATTAAAGCCAATTCAAAATACTAAGAAAAGCTATAATGCTATATAAATAATGCTAAAAAAGCACTGACTCAAATACAGTGCATGCATAATTATTATGCAAGCTGATATTCTGATTCTTCTCATGGGCATTTAATATTTTAAACACTGCTTTTCTTTCTTAGATTTTTTTGTCTTCTTTCCAGCCAAAATATATTAAAAAAATTAAATCAAGAAGGTATTTCTAGACAAGTAATAATTAAATTAATAAAACAAATCAAAATTAAGTGAGTTTTTGCTTAGAACAAGCAAAATAATCTGGCAATGGGGTAAAAAAAAAATCTTATTTCAAACAGAAAACAAGATTATTTTTCTTACCCCATTGACAGATTATTTTGCTTGCTTCAAGCAAAAACACACTTAATTTTGACTTGTTTTTTCTGAAAACAACAATAATTTTTACTCATCTAAAAAATCCTTCTTGAGTAAGGAAAAAAAAAATTTGCAAGTGAAGATCTCTTTTTTGCCTCATTTTATCTGTAAAAGAAAACCTGCCTAATAATTACACACACCTGAATATAAGGCATTTCCCCTTACATCCTTCAATGACAATTAATCCTAATCCTAGACTGAAATATGGGTCTGAGTTTCAACTGAAAGAAACCTGCACTAACTGATCTTAAAATATATTAGTGTCTTTGTTTAGCTTCAAGATGCACACTAGTAATGTTATTTTCTAAGACACGTTTAGACTATGGCATAATCCTGGCTTAGTTTTAGGCCTAATACTAGTTATTAAGACTGATGTGGTTTGGAATTGTTCAGTTGTGCTTGGAATAAAATATGATCACAAAATCAACTTGCATAATTACGCATGTACTGCAGTAGAGGATGGTGCTAGCAACACCAAGGTAATGGGTTTAATTCTCAGGAAAAGGATCAACAGATATGTACACTATGAATGCAATAAAAGTAGTTTTAGATAAAAGCATCTGCCAAATGCATATAATGCAATGCAATATAAAAGGAGAGTGATTCAGAAATGTCTAGTTCAGTGTGTGTTTGAGCAGACTTCTGTGTGGCACATACGGGTTTGTGTTGCTAAAGATGAAGAACGCACTGCCCTCTGGGATTGGCGTGATTTTTTCCTTCTTGACAAGCTCTGCGATCTTTGGGCGGGGCCCCGCAGGAACGTCCGGCTCCTCTTCATCCTCCTCTACATTATACATGGAAACAATTATCAGGACAGACATATAAAAAAGAATCTTAAATATGCAACCATATGAAGATATAAAGTAGTTCTTTACCTGCATTGTCCTTCTCATCCTCCTCTCCAGGCTGAAGGAAGAAAAAACATTATTGTATGCTATGCTACTACCACAGAAACACAAAATGCAAACACAACAAAAAAACTAGTTACCTTGGCTTCATCTTCATTTTCATCATTTTCATCACTTGGAAAAACAAAGGGGAAAAAGCACACTGAAAAAATGCAACCCACAAGCAGCGGAAACAAGATCCAGGTCCTCAACGTCTGATTAAATGACCTCTACAAGGTTTTATCATTTACCCTTTCTTCTTATCATCGGTGTCTGTGTTCAGGGACTCGGCGTCTGCAAGGTTGTCCACAGCGATAGCCAAGAACACATTCAGAAGAATGTCTAGGTGTCAATGTGTTAAGTAAACCAACAGCATTATAATGCTGCATTATAGTCTATTTGCTATTTATCTATAATTATTAGTCTTTCCACAAAATGCAATGTTTCTGACATTTATGTATTTGCTCTGCATTAGGAAATGTATAAACTAAATATATACACTTAAATTCAAAAGTTTTTGAACAGTAAGATTTTTAAGTCTCTTCTGCTCACCAAGCCTGCATTTATTTGAGACAAAGCAAAAAGACTTTAAAATTTTTTTTAAATATTGTTATTATTTAAAAACTGTTTTCTATTTAAATTTATTTTAAAATGTAATTTATTCTTGTGATCAAAGCTACATTTTAAGCATCAGTTCTCCAGTTTTTAGTGTCACATGATCCTTCAGAAATCCTTCTAATATGCTGATTTACTGTTCAAAAACATTATTATTATTATCAGTATTTAAAACAGTTGAGTACATTTTTTTGGATTCTTTGATGAATAGAAAGGTCCCAAGATCAGCATTTATTAATAAAACACTTGTTACATTATATGCTATACCACTATAGACTAAATCATTCAAAAGCTTAGAGTCAGAATAATTTGTGCAAAAAATTGTAGAAATTAATACTTTTATTTAGCAAGGATACTTTAAATTGATAATAAAGACATTTATAATGTTACAAAAGATTTCAGATAAATAGAAAAAATAAACCTGAAAAAATTCTATTCAGCTGTTTTCAACATAATCACAATGTTTTTGAGCAGCAAATCAGAATATTAGAATGATTTCTGAAGGATCGTGTGACTAGATAAAATTCAGCTTTGAAATCAACAAATTACATTTTAAAACATATTGAAATTTCACTATGAAAAGCACTGAATATAGATTAAAAAAGTCAACTGCTTTTAAAATTTGAAAGAAAAATAACAGCATTTTTTTAAATAGTAAAAAGATTTTGAAGATCAATTGAATGCATCTTTGCTAAATAAAATGTGTTAATTTATTTAAAAAAAAAATAAATAAATTACTGTATTCTTGCAACCAAGACTACTTAACTACTCCTCAACTAGGTTACCACCAGTAGATGAACTGACTCCAAGGAAACTAAAAAAAAATTCCCTACTTTGGTTTTCTGTTTCCTACTTGGCAGTAAAAGGAGGATACAGTTTCCACAGATGAAGAGAATGATGAAGTAGATGCACACAATCATTCCTGATGATGATGGGCCACCGTATGCCATAATCCCATCATACATGACAGCATTCCAATCTTCGCCGGTCAGAATCTGAAAGCAACATATCATTAAAATTAGTAAACTATGGAAATCAGTTTCCACCAATGAATAAAAAAATGTGAGATATAACCAGAATTGTGAGAAATAATAAAAGAGATCAAATAAAAAAGTCAGAACTGTGTGATAAAAGTCACAGTTAACTTTTTTATTTTTTATTAAGTGGTGGACTTTAATAGTAAACAAATATCCATCAAAATCCAATCTAAAGATCTAAAATCTAAAGATGCACATAGACACACCTGAAACACAGTGAGCAAAGCCTGAGGGAAGTTGTCAAAGGTGCTCCTCTTCGTTTGTGTCTCGTCGAAGTTAAACTTGCCACCGAACACCTGCATACCGAGGAGGCTGAAGATGATGATGAAGAGGAAGAGCAGCAGCAGCAGAGAAGCGATGGACTTCATGGAGTTCAGTAGAGATGCCACCAAATTACTGAGAGACGCCCAGTGACTAAAAGCAAAAAAACACTATGTAAAACACAATTTTCTAATGTCTTTTTGGATTAACCGTTCCTTATAATTCTCATTCCTCTATACCGATCCCTTACCGTGTGACTTTAAAGATCCTGAGAAGTCGCACACATCGAAACACTGAGATGCCGAGAGGTGACATGATCTCAAACTCGACTAGGATCGTCTCGGTGATGCCTCCGCACACCACAAAGCAGTCAAAGCGATTAAACAGAGACACAAAATAAGCCTGCAGGCCCAGACTGTACATCTTCACCAACATCTCACACGTGAACAGGGCCAGCAGCACTTTATTGGCCACATCTACAGGAGAAAACCAATCGTGTTGAAAGAAGAAAGGATACAGTAAGAATGTGAAGCGGGCTTGAACTTTTACATACATTACAATAGTACAAACACACATAGTGCTCACCCTGGACTTGTGTGAGCCACAAGGGCTGGTTGTAATGTTCTGAAGAGATGGTCAAAGTGTTGAGGAACACCAGGATGATTACCAGCCAATAGAACGGCACAGATTTCACAGCCAAACGACAATTCCTCCTACACAACCGGTTCCAGCGACGCCAGCGCCGACTGAAAGTGGAGGCAGTGAAGTCAGACAACTTGGAGACAAAAAGAAAAACTGACAACAGAATGCACCAAAGTGGAAGTCAAAAGTTTACATGCACATGGCAGAATCTGTAAAATGTTAATTATTTTACTAAAAAAGAGGGATCATGCAAAATGCATGTTATGTTTTACTTAGTGCTGACCTGAATAAGATATTATGTCTGAATAAAAGACCTTTACATATAGTCCACAAGAGAAAATAATAGTTGAATGTATAAAATGACCCCGTTCAAAAGTTTACATATAATTGATTCTTAATACTGTGTTGTTGCCTGAATTTTTTTTTTGTTGATTAGTGATAGTTGTTCATGAGTCCCTTGTTTGTCCTGAGTTAAAAGTGAAACTGCCAGTTGTTCTACAGAAAAATCCTTCAGGTCTCACGGTTTCTTTGGTTTTTCAGCATTTTTGTGTATTTGAACCCTTTCCAACAATGACTGTATGATTTTGAGATCCATCTTTTTTTTTCACACTGAGGACAACTGAGGGACTCATATGCAACTATTACAGAAGGTTCAAACGCTCACTGATGCACCAGAAGGAAAAACAATGCATTTAGGGGGTGAAAACTTTTGAACAAAATGAAGATGTGTACATTTTTCTTATTTTGCCTAAATATCACATTTTTCAATTTAGTACTGCACTTCAGAAGCTACAGAAGATACTTATTTCCCAGAAGACAAAATTAGTTAAATTTACCTTGATCTTCGAACTCAAAAAGTTTTCACTTAATGCATCATTTTTCCTTCTGAAGCATCAGTGAGTGTTTGAACCTTCTGTAATAGTTGCATATGAGCCCCTCAGTTGTCCTCAGTATAAAAAGTTGGATCTCAAAACCATACAGTCACTGTTGGAAAGAGTTCAATTACACAAAAATGCTGAAAAACCAAGGAATTTGTGTGAACTAAAGAATTTTTCTGAAGAACAGCAGGCAGTTTAACTGTTCAGGACAAACAAGGGTAACATGAACAGCTATCACTAAACAAAAAAAAAAACATCTGTGGATCATTGAGGTAACAACACAGCATTAAAAATCAAGTGTATGTAAAATTTTGAAAATTTTAAATTCAATTATTATTTCTCTCTTTGGGACTATATGTAAACGTCTTTTATGTGAAATATCTTAAGGTCAGTACTAAATTAAAAACATGCATTTTGTGTGATCCCTCTTTTTTTGGTAAAATAATTAACATTTTGCAGATTCAGCAAGGTGTATGTAAACTTTTGACTTCAACTGTAGGCCACATGATACATACAACTCTAGATAAACAGAATGCTAGAGCGAACACTAGAACAAAAGAGAGAGAATGCTAGATAGACAGAACACTAGAAAATTAGAACACTAAATAGAACAACAGAATGCTTCTGTAGAAAGACAGGGATGCTAGAATGCTAAATAGAACACTGGAATTACAGATAGATAGCACACTTTACAAAAAGAATGCTAGAACACTAGAACGGCAGGATACTAGAATGTTAGAACACTAGCATACCATCACAGCATGTCAGAAAGAAAACAAGCTAAATACAGACTAAATACTAGCTGGTTAATTTGTGGTTACTATAGTATACTATAGTTTACCATTTTTTTGGTTTTATTTGTAGTAAAACCATGGTTGATTTTTATATGGGTTTATCTAGCTAGCTAACATTTGATCTGTCTAGCATTCTATTGGTGCATCTTAGTATTGTTAGATAGCTAGATTGGCATCTTCATGTTGCTAGCTAACAAGCACAAACTGTAATACATGCAACAACATACAGATGTAAATAAACATTAGTGTGAACTTTACTGACCTGAACTTCGATTTTGAAATTTTTTGACTGTAAATTGAAAGAAATTGTAAAGTTAAAAAAAACAAGCCAGAATATACATACTACCAGTCAAAAGTTTTTGAACAGTAAGATTTTTTTTTATATTTTTAAAGAAGTCTCTTCTGCGCGCCAAGACTGCATTTATTTGATCCAAAGTGCAGCAAAAACTGTACCATTTTTAAATAATTTTACTATTTAAAATAACTTTTCTATTTGAATATATTTAAAAATGTATTCCTGTGATTTCAAAGCTGAAATTACTCCTGTCACTTGATCCTTTGAAATCATTCTAATATTCAGATTTTCTGCTCAAAAAAAAAACATTTATTATTATTATTGTGTTGAAAACAGCTGAGTAAAATTGTTTCAGGTTTCTTAGATGAACATAAAGTTTAGAAGAACAGCATTTATCTGAAATAGATATCTTTTGTAACATTATAAATGTCTTCATCATCACATGATCAATTTAAAGCAACCTTGCTTGTTTTACTGACTCCAAGCTTTTGAATAGTACAGTATATAATGTTACTAAAGCTTTTTATTTCAGATAAATGCTGGTTTTGGTATTTTCTATTCATCAAGGAATCCTAAAAAAAGGAACTCAACAGTTTTACATATTGATAACAATAATAATAATAATAATAATAAACTGTTTCTTGAACAGCAAATCTACATATTAGAATGATTTCTGAAGGATCATGTGGATCCAACTGGAGTAATGATGCTGAAAATGTAGCTTTAATCACAGGAATAAATTACATTTTAAATTAAATATATTCAAATAGAAACACTTATTTTAAATAGTAAAAATATTTCAAAATGGTACAGTTTTTGCTGTACTTCGGATCAAAAAAAATGCAAGCTCAGTGAGCAGAAGAAACTTCCTTAAAAAAAATAAAAAATCTTACAGTTCACAAACTTTTGACTAGTAGTGTACTTTCGTGATATAGCATATTACAATTGGTTAAGTGCTCAATACTAATGAAATATACATTTCATGTGTATTTGTGAGTTTTCTCACCATGTCGGGCCGCAACATGTCGCCTTCTCATCTTCTCCTTTCTCATTCTCTGTATTCATGGATTCTGTCTCACTTGCCGGCATACTTGCTATTGTGTCACAAACACAAGGTTCATCATACACACATTAAAACACATACTTCACACATACACTGCCAAGAAAGATTTAGTGGACAAAAATATGATAGTCTATCCTGAAAAACAAGATAAGATTTTTAGACACATCCCTGGTAAAACCCACTTTAAGTCAAGTCAAAAGCTCCAACTATAAATATAATTCACACTGTTTTGAAAAAAGAAGGCTAACAAGAGTGAGTATGCATGTGCAAAAAATAATACGTGAATAGAAGTCTATTCAAATGTAATTTTTAATCTCTGACATTATGCAAATTGATCTTGAACGTTCGGTTTACAGCATTTATTTTTGGTGTTATTTCTATATAATCTGTATAATCTTGTAAATTCAAAGCATTTTTTTAAACTGTGTACATGCATTACATATAAAAATGATATGCAATAAGTATTTAGAAATTTAAATTAATTGAATAATGCAAACTGTGTGAAATATATACTGTATATATTTTTGTTTTCAATATATATTTGTCATTCATTTGTTTGCATAGTAACATTCATTAATTAGTAGAATCGCTATGTAAAGCAATAGCTATTTTTTATAGGACAGCTCAACTGTAGTCAATTTGCATCACTGTTCTGAGAAGAAATTTACAGAAATCAAATTAAGGGCCAAACGATTTATCATGAGTTGAGGAATGGTAAAACAAAGGCAGCTTGAGGGGAAAAGTAAAAAAAATCTCTGTTCTTCTTAGCCCTCACATTCCCTCAGGATATAGGGATAAATTCTGACACATCCAGTAATAAGCGAGTGTAATCAGACTTTTTGTGACTGCTTTATAAACTGCTGACCATGAGCCTGGTGATCTGGGTTTAACCTCATTTCTATGTTAGAAACTGGCTGTCACTGTTTTAAAGTGGGATTTTTAAGTTGGAGAGACGCTGCACTCCCACTCCTGCCGGATCTGATCTCTGACTCACTCTGATTTTAAGAGAATGATAATGAGAGGACTAAATTAGTACAGGAAGGAGGAAACGGGCAAGCGAGGAGTTTGATAACACTAATGTTGAGGAAAAACTGATGGGGACAAAAGAGCGTAAGCGCTGATGGGCAGAAAGAAGGAAAACTCACACTTGCAAAGCACAAGTAGCACGATTAGGAATTAGCAGTGCATTCACACACTACAGCGCCCACATAAACATCAAACACATAAACATCATTAGCTTAGATACGTACTTCCATACAGGCTAAAATGGGCCATTTGTGCATGAGTGTATAATTATTACAAATATATTTTTATAGAGATAAGGCTATAGTAATCGTTCACATGGTAAAATGATTTGCTTGATTCCATGCAAAACAGCATGATTATGGTGAAACCAATTTCTAACCTTCATACTTCATACACTACCACTCAAAAGTTTGGGGTCACTATGATTTTTATTTTTTGAAAAATAAATTTCTACTTTTTATTTAACAAGGAAGCATTAAAATGATAAAAATGTCATTTAAAATGACATTTAAAATGTTTCAAAAAGTTATATTTCAAATAAACGTTATTCTTTTCAAATGTATCACTGTTTCCACAAAATATTAAGCAAAATATAAATATATAAAAAGAAATATTCCTTGATACATTGGTAATTCTGACTTTTTCTCTCAGAATTGTGAGGTATAAACTCACAGTTGAGAGTTATAAAGTCAGTATTGCGTGATTAAAATATGCAACTGCAGGGAAAAAAAAACTTTTAATTGTTTTGAATTGAGATTTAAATTGTGAAAAATGAAGTCGCAATTCTGAGAAATAAAGTTAGAACTGCGAAATATAAACTTGAATTGCGAAATATAAACTTGAATTGCGGGTAAAAAAGTCAGAATTGCAAGATACAAACTCGCATTTGCTAGAAAAAAAGTCTGAATTGCAAAATAAATTTGGAATTGTGAGTAAAAAAGTCAGAATTGCAAGATACAAACTCGCATTTGCTAGAAAAAAAGTCTGAATTGCAAAATAAACTTGGAATTGTGAGTAAAAAAGTCAGAATTGCAAGATACAAACTCGCATTTGCTAGAAAAAAAGTCTGAATTGCAAAATAAACTTGGAATTGTGAGTAAAAAAGTCAGAATTGCAAGATATAAACTTGGAATTGCGAGAGAAATGTGGAATTGTGAGTAAAACTTTTTGAGTAAAAAAGTCAGAATTGCAAGATATAAACTTGGAATTGCGAGAGAAATGTGGAATTGTGAGTAAAACAATCACAACTGTGAGATACAAACTTGCATTCACAAGAAACAAAATGTCAGAATTGCGAGATATAAACCTTGAATTGTGAAAGAAACTTGAAATTGTGAGTAAAAATAGTCAGAATTGCAAGATACAAATTCCGAATTGCAAAATAAACTTGGAATTGTGAGTAAAAAAGTCAGAATTGTGAGATATAAACTTGGAATTGCGAGTAAAAAAGTCAGAATTGCAAGATATAAACTTGCATTTCCGAGAAAAAGTCAGAACTGCGAGATACAAACTTGCATGATATAAACTCACAACTGCGAGAAAAAATCAAGTTGGAATTGCAAGATATAAACACACTTTTTCTCAGAACTGTGAAAAGTCAGAATTGGGAGATACAAACTCGCATTTGCGAGAAAAAGTCAGAACTGCAAAAAAACAAACTTGCATTTGTGAGAAAAAAAGTCAGAATTGCAAGATACAAACTTGGAATTTTAAGAGAAACTTGGAATCGTGAGTAAAACAGTCAGAATTGCGAGATATAAAATTGGAATTGCAAGAAAAAACTTCAGGATTGCAAGATACAAACTTGCATTTGTGAGAAAAAACATCAGAATTGCGAGATACAAACTTGGAATTGTGAGTAAAACAGAACTGCGAGATATAAAATTGGAATTGCGAGAAAAAAAATGTCAGAATTGCGAGATACAAACTCGCATTCACAAGAAAAAAAGTTTGAATTGCGAGATAAAAACTTGGAATTGTAAGAGAAACTTGGAATTGTGAGTAAAAAAGTCAGAATCGCAAGATATAAAATTGGAATTGCGAGAAAAAACATCAGAATTGTGTGATATAAACTCACAACTGCGAGAAAAAAAACCTAGAATTCAGATATTTCAATTTTTAAAAATAAAGTCGCAATTCTGAGAAATAAAGTTGGAATTGCATGATCTGACATTCAGATTTTTTTTCTCAGAATTGTAAGAGAAACTTGGAATTGTGAGTAAAAAAGTCAGAATCGCAAGATATAAAATTGGAATTGCGAGAAAAAAAACATCAGAATTGCGAGAAACAAACTCACATTTGCGAGAAAAAAAGTCATAATTGTGAGATTAAAAAAAGAGTCAGAATTAAAAGATACAAACTTGCAGTAAAAGTCAGTATTGTGTGATATAAACTCACAACTGCGAGAAAAAACCCCCCTAGAATTCAGATATTTCAATTTAAAAAAATAAAGTCGCAATTCTGAGAAATAAAGTTGGAATTGCATGATATAGTCTGACATTCAGATTTTTTTTCTCAGAATTGTGAGATAAACTTGGAATTGCGAGTAAAAAAGTTAGAATAGAAGGGATATGATGAAGTCAGAATAACGGCATATGACCTGGCAATTGTGAGAAATAAAATCTCACAATTCTGACTTCCTTTCTCTGAATTGCAATTTTATTTTTCGCAATTCAGACTTTATTACTCACAATTGTGAGTTTATATCTCACAACTCTGAGAAAAAAGTCGGAATTGCGAGTTTTTATTAGAGATTTAAACACAATTGTGATAAAAAGTCAGAATTGCGAGATAAAAAGTCAAAATCACTTTTTTTTTTTTTTTTTTACAAATGTTATTCAGTGGCAGAAACGGGCTTCAATAGAAAACAGTTATTTTAAATTAAAATAATATTTCACAATTTTACTAATTCACTGTATTTTGCAACAGCAAAACACAGCCATGGTAAATCTTATTTCTAAAACAAAAAAATGTTTGTGACCCCAAACATTTGAACAGTAATTGACAAGCGATTTTATTATAGTTGGAGACCCAATGAAAATCCAAGTTTTTAGCCTTACGCTAATTTCATCTTTACATACCTAAAAGTAACATTTAATGCATATGCATTCTGGAAAAACACCAACAATACCGAAAAAGTGCTTTGAGATATCCCACCCCAACTTTCTGTTTGAATACAACAGGAAGTATGGCAACAGAAAAGAAAATGGAGGGTATTGCTTAAATTAACCTTAATTGCAGTAAAATCATTGTATCTCATCATAGATTATTACTTGTGTAAAATTGTGCAAACAGCAATATGATTAAACTAATACTCAATCAATGAATAGTAATACTAATCCCAAAAATCATCTGTGAATGAATTCATATTACTCCATTTTTAACCTGGTATTTTATAATAAAATCCAATCAGATTTAAAACCAGAAACAGTCATTTTCAAATGTCTATTAAACAAACATTGTGCAAGACTTCTAACAGGTAACATTCATGAATATCATCAAGTAATCAAACATATAAAAGGGACAGAAGGGTGGGAGGGAGATTTACCATGAGTGTCAGAGGACTGGCTGAACCAGCTAAACCCTTTCTTCTTCTTCTCCATCAGGCTGGCCAGTGTAACCCCTTCATTTCCCATGCAACCAAAGCCCATGCATGATTCACACAGCACAGCACAGCCGCGGCACGGTCATGGGGGCGAGAACGAGTAGCCACATCGACACAGGTTAAAGCACGGGAACAAGAACAGCACCGACACAACAATTAACAACAATAAACAACAACAACAACATCAACATTGAGGCAGCTGGTCAGCTGGACAGGAGCAAAGGATGATGGGTAGTTAGTAAACAGTAAGTGAGAGCAGGTTATTAGGATCACAGTGCAATGAGATCAGTGAAAATAGGAATATAGTGAGGGAACAAGTGTTGAGATTCAATGGTGCAGATGATTGAGATCTGTGTGCATGATATGAAGCTGACCTTTGACATCGATGGCCCTCACACACGTTAAGGCTAGTTAACCAATACCAATAACTTTCGTTCATGCCATTTTATATCTTAATATGTGACCCTGGACCACAAAACCAGTCTTCAGTAGCATGGGGATGTTTGTAGCAATAGCTAAAAATACACTGTAAATCATGTTCCATGCAGATATTTTGTAAATTTCATACCGTAAATATATCAACACCTAATTTTTGATAATATACATTGCTAAGAACTTCATTTGGACAATTTTAAAGACGATTTTCTCAATATTGGGATTTTTCGGCCAAATATTGTCCTATCCTAACAAACCATACATCAATACATTAATGGAAAGATTATTTATTCAGCTGTCAGATGATGTATACATCTCAATTTCAAAAAATTGACCTTTATGACTAGGGCTGGACAATATATCGAACGATATTGTGAGGCGCGTTTAGTCAATGAAGTCAATGAAGCTTAAAGGAACACTCCACTTTTTTTGGAAATAGGCTCATTCTCCAACTCTCCCTGAGTTAATAAGTTGATTTTTACCGTTTTGAAATCCATTCAGCCGTTCTCCTGTCCTGGCGATATCACTTTTAGCATAGCTTAGCATAGATCATTGAATCCTATTAGACCAATAGCATCACGTTAAAAAATGACCAACGAGTTTCCATATTTGTCCTATTTAAAACTTGACTCTTCTGTAGTTATATCGTGTACTAAGACCGGTGGAAATGCAAAGCTGCGAGTTTCTAGGCTGATAAGATTATGAACTACACTCCCATTCCGGCGTAATAGTCAAGGAAGTTTGCTGCTGTAATAAGGCTGAAGCAGGAGCAGTAATACCACGTAGCACATGTGCAAATGCTAAACTAGCTGGGAACTCATTTCTGATAATACTCCGCCTGCTTCGGCCATATTACGGCAGCAAACTTCCTTGACTATTACGCCGGAATGGAAGTGTAGTTCCTAATCTTATCAGCCTAGAAACTCGCAGCTTTGCATTTCCACCGGTCTTAGTACACGATATAACTACAGAAGAGTCAAGTTTTAAATACAACAAATATGGAAACTCGTTGGTCATTTTTGAACGCGATGCTATTGGTCTAATAGGATTCAATGATCTATGCTAAGCTATGCTAAAAGTGATATCGCCAGAACAGGAGAATGGCTGAATGGATTTCAAAACGGTAAAAATCAACTTATTAGCTCGGGGGAGTTGGGGAATGAGCCTATTTCCAAAAAAAGTGCAGTGTTCCTTTAATATCGAATGCGATATTGAGCTCGATATGGCGTAGCTTGTCAGAGATTTACGTCTCTGTGTATTAACAAAGACTATAGAATACCCAAGACATGTCACTCGTGTAGTTTTGAATGGGGAAAAATGCAACGCTCATTATGGCCGCGAAGTCCCGCCTTCTTAGTGAAAGAGCCAATAGTTGATTAGAAAAGTCAGCGCGTCACTGCAGCTGCCGTTAGAAGTCCCGGTTGCTATAGAAACAAAAGACGTGCGCTCAGTACTGCGCATGCGCACTGGCTCATCTAGCCGGAAAAATAAGCGTTTTTTCACGCTATTGGAGCACAAGGAACCATATTCATGAGGCAGTTCTTGTTGGATTTCTTTGAAGATTTAAAATATGAAATTTAATCGTAAGCTTGGTGAACAGTTTTGGAGAATTTGATGTTTCCCCATTCAAACAGATAGGAGCTGCACTTGTATGCCCGAGAGGCATTTCAAAGATGGCCGCTGAGTGACATGACTTGCCTTAAAGGGACTTTGGTATTAATTGCCGCTCCAGCGGAACCTGAGCAGAACGCACGTGATGGAGATTTACTACTAATCAAAGCACTGGCTTCATTGACTAAACGCGCCTCACAATATCGTTCGATATATTGTCCAGCCCTATTTATGACTGGTTTTGTGGTCTAGGGTCACATATAATTTAATAAGTCTAGCCAATTAATCAAATAAAAGCTGCAGTATAGTCTTGTATGATCACTAAACCTCAACAGTGCGATTTGAAAGTGAAAGTAAAATGAGTCAATAGAGATTAAATTGTTGGTTTGATATTTCTTGGAAAATCAGACTATTAATTGTACTTTTTGTGCTTTATTGACTGATTGAAAATAAGAAACCAATTTCCAGCGACAAAATACAGTAAATATTTAAAATAAAGTTTTTTTCTTATTAAAACTACATATTTTCTGGTAATAACAAGATTGTTAAAAAAAACATAATTTTCTTGTTGAAACAACTTAATTTTTTATTTTCTTGTTGAAACTAAATAATTATCTCATTAAAACAACATAATTATCTTGCAACATGACATCTTTTCTCATAAAAACGAGATTGTTACAACATTTTCTTATAACAAGCTGTTTTCTAGTTAAACATATTTTTCTCGTTTTAACATCTAAATTTTACTAGACAAAAGTTATCGTTTTAATCAGATAACATCTTGTTATTGTGAGATAAGTTGTAGTTTTAATGACATATCTTCTTTTAACAAGATAAAAGTGGGGATAACAGGATAAAAGTGTCGTTTTAACAACCCGGACATCTTGTTTTTACGAGAAAAGATGTAGCTTTAACTAGATAATTATAATTTTTACGAGAAAAGATGTCATTTCAATGAGATAAGTGTCGTTTTAATGACATCTCGTTTTTATGAGAAAAGTGTTGTTTTAACAACATAAAATCTAATTTTCACGATAAAAGATGTAGTTTTAATGAGATAAGTTTTGTTTTAGTGACATATCTCCTTTTTACGAGAAAAGTGTTGTTTTAACGAGATAAGTGTAACGAGAAAACGTCTTGTTATTACGAGATGTCGTTAAAACAATGTAACATCTAGTTATTGGAGTGGAAAAAATAATGTGTGTAGCAGCAATGCGTCACCGTAATGGCATAATTTATTTTTATTCCGTTTAAATTGATGTACTAAAACTAAAACTGAAATTAAAAATACTAAAAACCATAGACATGCTTTTAAAAAATAACAAATAAAATGAACACAAACATTTACTAAAATTTAAAACAAAATTACAAAAACTTTAATATTAAAATAATAATAAAAAAATTAAAATAAAAAATAAATGTTTAAAATATTCTAAATTTAAAAACAAATTTAAAATATCAATAAATTAACAATATTATCTCAATGATACTAAAAAGAGTTGAAATCACAAAATAACTGAGAATATGACACTTAATTCAGTATTTAGCTTTTTTGTCTAGTTTTTCAGGCAAAATATTAAAATAATGCTAATATGAATACATTTCCTCTATTGATTTTCTTTTCGATTCTGAATATCCAGTTTAATTGTTTTGTTGTTTTCATAGTTAATGGAAATTATTGTAACTTAAGATAATAGTCTATGCATTTTTGTTTCTTAGTTGAATTTATGTATAAATATGTATAAAAACTATATAAAAGTGGAATTTGTTTTTTTTACTTTCAATCTTCAAATAAGTTTAAGTTAATGCTTAAAATAATCAACAAATAATTTGTTCTCGTTTACAACAGGTTTTACTAGAAAACAAGACAAAGATACTGATTAAGAATGGAAATAAATTCCCTTCTAAGAGTTCCTGTGAATTTGTATGAGCCCGAAACAGAATTTAGCTTGCTTTTCCATTTGCAGAATAAGTTCTGCATAAGCACTAAGCCTTCCAGATGAGCGACTTTTGTGGGTCTGTACTGTATCAATCAATTAAAGCAAAAAAACGCTTTCAGAATGGAGCCTGCTAATCTAACCCGGCCGTCCTCTCACAGAACCCGAGGTCAGTCATAGAGCTCCGGTGGCAGTGGAAGCTGAAATCTGCCGTACTGTAGCAGCAGCTCTAACCGCTCAGAATCATGTGTGCTGCTTATATAAAAGGGATTAGGATTAGTCCTTATTTTGCTCAGTTTCTCCACTTCATGCCCTTCTGAGCAAACTCTTCTCGCTCAGCAGATACCCAACTAACAGGAAACATTCGCAGAACATTCTGGCAAGGTTCTCTCAAGGTTCTAAACAAGTGTTATTGACAATGTTTACAAAATGATAAAAAATAAATGTTTAGGGAATGTTCTTAGAACATATTTTTATTCTAGACTTCAGAGTGTCTCGATCAAAGCAAAACTGCAAGCATGATGAACCCTAGTTCTCCAGTTTCCAGTATCTGCCCCTTCTGTCAATCCCATCCTGAGCTCTCTGACCTGGAGATGTTTGACTTTGATTGACAAATCTGTGGTGGAAGAGACAGCACTCGTGGCGTCAGCGCGTGCTGACTGCTCCTCAACTCTTTCTTCAAAAATACACCAGAGGCAGCTGTTTTGGGTTTGCTGACGTCTGTTCTGTGTCAGCTGCAGTTTGATGGGCATGACGGGCCAATTAAAGACGGCTCTGTGGCTGCTACAAAAAGTCGCAAAGCTTTGGTTATAATTATTATTATAAGTTCAATTCAAAATACAATTAAGTTATTGTGACTAATTAGGCCTATTAATTCCTAATTGAATTCCTGATTGATTCAGATGTTTCAACATTTTTAAGCCATTAAAGAGATCACCCAAAAATGAAAATTTGGTGTTTAAATGCTTACCCCCAGGGCATCCAAGATGTAGGTGACTTTGTTTCTTCAGTAAGACACAAACTAAGATTTTTAACTTAAACCGTTGCAGTCTGTCAGTCATATAATGGCTGTCAATGGGCACCAAATCTTTGACAGTAAAAAACATACCAGACAAAACCAAATTAAACCCTGCAGCTCATGACGATACATTGAGGTCTTAAGACACAAAACGATCGGCCTGTGCAAAAAACTTAACAGTATTTATTCATTCACGTTCATGTTTTTTGCACAGACTGATCGCTATGTGTCTTAAGACCTCAACGTATCGTCACAAGCTGCAGGGTTTAATTTGGTTTTGTCTCTGTATGTTGTTTTTTCTGTATGTTGAAATTTGGTAACCATTGACTGCTATTATATGACTGACAGACTGCAACGGTTTGAGTTAAAAATCTTCGTTGTGTTCTACTGAAGAAACAAAGTCATCTACATCTTGGACGCAGATAAACATCCCATTTTCATTTTTGGGTGAATTATCCCTTTAATTCTGTTTTATAGCATCGCAATCTCAGTTTTCAGATAATTTTATACTGCATCTGTGAAATGGACTGCTGCATGAAATGAAAGTTAATTATTTAACGCAAAAAATTTAATTCACCACCTTTTAAAAGTTTAGGGTCAGTATGATTCATTTATTTATTTGTGACCCTGGACCACAAAGCCTTTTTCAAAAAATTTCGAAATTGAGATTTATACATAATCTGAAATCTAAATAAACACATTTTCCATTGATGTACGGTTTGAAAATCTGGAATCTGTGGGTGCAAAAAAAAATAAAAAATCAAAATATTGAGAAAATCGCCTTTAAAATTGTCTAAATGAAGTTCTTAGCAATGCATATTACTAATCACAAATTAAGTTTTGATATGTTTACGGTAACAAACTCAAAAAATATCTACATGGAACATGATCTTTACGTAATATCCTAATGATTTTGTGGTTCAGTGTCATTTATTTATTCATTTATTTATTTATTTTTTATTACAACAAAGGTGAATAAATAAATTAAAAGTTACACATTTATAACATAACAAAAGATTTCTATTTGGCTAATTTCGATATTCTATTTTAAATGCTGCTGGTTTGAACTTTCTATTTCTAAAATAATTTGGGGGGGGGGGAGTCCAGTTTCCCAGTTTCCACAAAAATTAAGCAGCATAACTGTTTTCAACATTGATAAATGATTAAAAATGATGCTAATTTCTAAAGAATCATGCTATCACCAGAATTAATTACATTTTAATAAATACTGAAACTAGAAAATAGTTATTTAAAATGCTAAAAATATTTTACAATATTACTGTTTTTATTGTATTTTTAATCAAGTAAACACAGCTGAGAAATCTTAATCTCAAACTTTTAAACAGTAGTGTTTATATATATATATATAAATATAAATAAAATACAAATGAATTTTCCATATTATAATTGTTTACATTAATATCATCTTATGTTTAAAGAAAGTTTTTTTCATTGAAAAGTACTTGAAAAGTATTATTTATTAAAAAGCCTACCATATCTACAGCAGAAATATAAATCTTTAATTGTTAATTATAATTTAATTGTTCTTAAATTTGTATTCAAACTTACCAGTTTAATCGTGTTTGCTTCTCAGTTCAAATTAAAATGAAATTTAAAAAAACTCAAAATTTAAGATGCAATAACATTCAGCATTTGCCTGAATTCGTGCACAGTGACCAACAAAGGAAATAAAGATAATGTTAAATGTTAAACAAAATACTATTTTTTGTTTTCTTTGCGCTCAAAAAGTATTCTCGTAGCTTCATACAGTTACGGATCAACCACTAATGTCACATGGACTATTTCATCGATATACTACTACCTTTCTGGGTCTTGAGTGCGGTCTATGCAGGGTCAGAAAGCTCTCTGATTTCATCAAAAATATCTTAATTTGTCTTCCAAAGATGAACAAAGGTCTTACAAGTTTGCAACAACATGAGGGTGAATAATGACAGAATTTTCATTTTTGCGTGTACTGTACTATCACTTTAAATGACATAATGCACATTCTAAATTAGTTGAGATGAACATGCCAGTCAAACATCACTTTTCATTTACAATCATGTAAAATGTTCTAATAAACAGTTATAAGCCAGCATGAAGTGAGATCAGATGGTTTGTAAGCGTAACCTCTATTGGTTGTCCCTAATACAAATCCCACAGTGCTGTGAGAGTATACTCGGGTACTCACGGTTGCGTTTGCTTTCCTCATCGTCCTCCTCATTCTCAGGATCGATGTCTTCAGCTTGCGTGATCCAGTCCAGATAACCTTTCAGATCTTCCTCCAGTTGCTGTTTCTCCCGTAGCTTCTGGAAATCTCCACGAGCCTTCGCCTTCTCTCGCTCTTTAGAGAACTCTCTGGGTTCAGGAAAACACAGTTTTACCTTCAAGTACACTAATAATACTCTTCCAAATATACACTACCTGTCAAAAGATTTTGGAAAGTAAGATTTTTTAATTTTTTAAAAAAGTCTCTTCTGCTGAACAAGCCCGCATTTATTTGATCTAAAGTAGCAAAAACAGTCAAATTTAAAATATTTATACCACTTAAAATAATTATTTTCTATTTGAATATATTTTAAAATGTAATTTATTCCTGTGATTTTTAAATCAGTCACATGATCCTTCAGAAATAATTTTAATATTTTGATTTGCCCCTCAATTATTATAACGTTGAAAACAGCCAAGTAGAATTTTTTCAGGTTTCTCTAAAGAATAGTAAGTTCAGAAGAATAGAATTCTTTAGGAAATCTTTTGAAACATTATAAAGGTCTTTATCATAATTTTTGATCAATTTAAAGCAAGCTTTTGAATGGTATATTGTATAAATGTTACAAAAGCTTTTTTAAATTCAGATAAATGCTGAATCCAGTGATCTTTGGATGTTTCCATTTATCAAATAATCCTGAAAAAATACTCAACTATTTAAAAATTTAATAATAATAAAAAAAATGTTTCTTGAACAGCAAATCAGCATATTAGAATGAATTCTGAAAGAATTCTGAAGACTGGAGTAATTAGCTTTGCTCACATTAAATCAATTATTTTTAAAATATATTCACATAGAAAGCATTTATTTTAAATAGTTAAAAATATTTCACACTATTACCATTTTTGCTTTATTTTGAATCAAATTAATTCAGGCTTGGTGAGCAGAAGCAACTTCTTACTGTTCAAAAACTTTTGACTGGTAGTGTACAATCGTCCAATTTTTAAATAAAAATCAATTTTTTAAGCCACAATGTTTAATATTAACAAAAGTACACTCCTTTTCTAAACAATTTACCAAAATAACTTATAATTCATGTCTGTAACGCAAACTGCAGAATGAGTTCTGCTTCAAAATATACTGTTCATATTACAAAGATTGAACTGAGATTTCATACTCATTATTTACCCATGTTCACTACGTTTACACACAGCTAAACCTAAGTGTAAATGCTTCAGTGTCCTGCCAGCAGGGTGCATGCTTGTCCACAAAGCACTTGGGAGAAGCATCACACACAAACGCGCTCGAAAGGTCACACAACGTGTGTGGCATCCTTAATAAAATGGCAGAAGCACAAAAATGGAATCCAAAATCTAATTTCGAAAGATTGCTCGATTTGCAAATTGTATATGTTGCAGCACGGCTGCAGCATCTGTGTCTGCGTCTCTGGTGGTGGAATATTAATAACCCTGCAGCTCTAAAAAACAGGACGGAGATTAATTTCACCCTTCCGGAGGGGTCACAAAATCTGTACCCCCCTCTGAAGGAAATGAAGAAGGAGAGGATGAATATGAGAATCATGGGTTGTCTTTCTGACGTAAAAAACAAAACAACAGTATTGAATTGAGTCACCTGTCTGGCTCAAGTCTCCTTTCTCTCCTCTATCTGCCCTTCCTTTCTCTGGCTTATTCCATTTTCTTATCTCCTTAAGTTGTTTTAGTGTTTTTCTGTCTTAACTAATCTCTATATTCTGTTTGGGGTCAGTAAAATTAACACTTTTATTCAGCAATGCATTAAATTGATCAAAAGTGACAGTGAAGATATTTATAATGTGTTCTATTTCAAGAAAATGCTGTTATTTTAAACCTTCTATTTATCAATGAATAGAAAAATATTAAGCAGCACAACTGTTTTTAATATTGATAATTAGAGCAGCAAATCGGCATATTAGAATGATTTCTGAAGGATCATGTGACACTGAAGACATGAGAAACGATCAAAATTCAGCTATAGTAAAATAGCAAACAATTATTTTAAATAATAATATTATTTAACAATATAATATAATCAAATAAATGCAGCCATGCTGAGCATAAGGGATTTCTTTTGAAACATTAAAAAAAATCTTTCCGACCTCAAACTTTTGTATTCAAGTGCTGAATTGCTAAATCATCCCAATGGCAGATGTTCTTTTTTTGTTCGTGCTGAATTGGCATCCTTCAACTGCTTTGCCCTAGTCCTTTAGTTGAAACAATTTCCTTTCTCCTCCTTGACTTTCATGAGTCTGAATCACTTCCTCTCTCATAGTGTTTCGTTCTGTCCTTGGAACTGTTTTGTTTAATCATGTCATCAGTTCAGAACGATTCAAGCCAGGCGTGAGGATCATTTCACAACACACAATGCGTCAGAAAACACCTGAAACCAGTTTAAAAAAAAAATCTAGAAATATACAGTCATGGAAAAAGGATTGCAGACACCCCCAAACAGATGGACCCATAACATCAGCCATTTAAAATGAAAGTAAATCTGCTTCAGTTTTCAGTTGTAGAGAGAGAAATTAGAAAATAATTTCACTATATGGTTAATTTTGTCAAACAAAGACTATAAATGTGTTGATCAGTTACACTGAATGCTTTAGAACCCAATTAAAGGGTTAGTTCACACTTTAATTGTAAAATAGAAAATTAGCCCATTATTTACTCACCCTCCAGGCATCCTAGGTGTGTATGAGTTTCTTCTTTGAGACGAATCCTGTTGGAGTTATATTAAAAAGTATCCTGCCATTTCCAAGCTTTAGAATTGCATGGGTGGGTGTATCTCTTCATCAGTTCAAAACAAGTCCAATAAAGTGTATCCATCCATAATAAAATATGCCTCAAACTGCTCTGGGGGTGAATAAAGGCCCTTCCAGGTAGATGACTTAGGACGGCGTTGTGCATGTGTCTGTGAGTCTCGAACAATGGCACACCAAAGTGACAAACGCTTGTCTGATTAAAAGAGAATAAAGAGAAAAATCCGCCCATGCAATTCTTAGGCTTGGAAATGCCAGGATAATTTTTAATATAACTCCTAGGATGTCTGAAGGATGACATTTGTGGCTGAACTAACCCTTTAACATTCAGAATGGAAATGCATACAGGTTAGACCAGTTTGGACCATCATATAATCCAAGACAGTTCTCAGTTTTTAGATGAACCAGCATAAGTACCCAAAACAATTACACTAATAACAATACAATACAATAAAAATACAACAGGATGGTTTAAAGTCAGTTAAAGGAATAGTTCACTTTCAGAACAAAAATTTACAGATAATGTACTCACCCCCTTGTCATCCAAGATATTCATGTCTTTCTTTCTTCAGTCGTAAAGAAATTATGTTTTTTGAGGAAAACATTTCAGGATTTCCCTCCATATAATGGACTTCTATGGTGCCCCCAAGTTTGAACTTCCAAAATGCAGCTTCAAAGGGCTCTAAACGATCACAGCCAAGAAAAGTAGGGTCTGATCTAGTATTTCGCTAGGTAAGACCCTTCTTCCTTGGCTGTGAGCCCTTTGAATCTGCATTTAAACTGCATTTTGGAAGTTCAAACTCGGGGGCACCATAGAAGTCCATTATATGGAGAGAAATCCTGAAATGTTTTCCTCAAAAAACACCAATTTTTTTACAATTGAAGAAAGACATGAACATCTTGGATGACAAGGGGGTGAGTAGATTATCTGTAAATTTTTGTTCGGAAAGTAAACTAATCCTTTAAGATCAGCTAGTTTTTTTTTTTTTTTTTAGATAAATGATTAATAATTTAAACACAGAGATTTATATATTTAAATAAATTTACTAAAAAATATGCACAAAAGGTTTATTTGCATATTTGTTATATTGCTTATATTTAATAAATATTCTGTTGAGGGTGCCAGCCTGTAATGATCCACAATAAACAAATTAATTATTATTATTATTATTATTATTATTATTATTATTATTCAAACAAAAGTTGCTTACTTGAATTTTGCATAATAAATAAACAGATTAGTTTGCCATTTTTTTCCACAGCTGCAGTATTAATCTATAATTAGGTCTTTTTCAATACAGTAGTAGAACAAATTTTTAGATATTAGATTATTTAAGTATAATGGTCAAATACGAAACAGGGTTTAAGCAAAAAAAAAAAAAAAAAAGTATAATACTGCTTTGAATTGTTGTTTTTCCAACCAAAAATATTAAAATGTTTTCTGTTTAATTTAATTACATTTTTGTTTGTGTTTTTCTGAGCAAAAATATGTAGCCTATATCATATCATACTATATATCATTTTCCCATAATTTACAGAAGACACCCACTAAAATGTCATTCAGTGTAACTTGTCAGGGATATTTACAACAAAAATAAATTTCTGACATATTTAAAGATGAATTACTCTTACCCCAAATACTAATTAGTTGTAATTCTACATTTAATAAAATTTGCCATTATCCTAGGTTTTGCCAATTTTTCAGTCAGAATTTTTACTCATTTAAAACATTTAACTATGCTCCCTTATTTTTTTAATATATTTTAATATGTACAAGTCAGAATAAGCATGTTGTTTGTATTTTTACATAAATATTGTGTTAAACTGAATGACAATGTAACATTATATTCACCACATTTTGATATTTTATTCTCCAAAAAAAACGTATTTAAAACCTTAAAAGTAGACACTTCATTTACATTTAATATGCTTTCTGTGGACATAAAATCACTTCTGTAAATTTCTTTTAACGTGGACATCTTAACGTCTTTGACATTTAAATATATTTTAAAAATAAACTGAAGGTAAGGCACAATTTTTTTTGCATATTTTTAGACTATTTATTATTAATACATGTCAATTTAAATATTAAAGAAGAAACATCTGAAATTATGCAGAATAATAATATAAATAAAAAATAAAAATACATATAAATGTAACAAAAAATCAGTTGAAATTAAATTATTATTAATAATACTAATGCATGCATAATTACCCCCATGATTTATTCACCCTCAAGGCATCCTAGATGTATAGGACTTCTTTCTTCTTTCAGACAAGTGCAATTGGACTTATATTAAAAAAATATCCTGGCTCTTCAAAGCTTTATAATGGCAGTGAATTGGTATAGAGATGTGAAGTCTAACAAACTGCGTCCATCCATCCTAAAAAGTGTTCCACATGGCTCCAGGAGGTTAATAAAGGCCTTCTAAAGCGAATCGATGGGTTTGTGTAAGAAAAATATCCAAATGTAAAACTTCATAAACCATACTCTCACACTTTCGCTAACTGTCGTACGCATGTTCCCAAAAGATTAGCTCCCGTCATCAGCTACAAAGCCATGTGTGGAGTACTTTTTATGATGGATGGATGCATTTTGTTGGACTTCAAAATTCAAGCAGCCATTCACTGCCATTATAAAGCTTGAATTTTTTATATAACTCCAATTGTATTAATCTGAAAGAAGAAAGTCATATACACCTAGGATGGCTTGAGGGTTAAGTAAATCAATGCATATTTTTTGTTTTTTGGTGAACTATCCTTAGTTAAAAATAAAATATCTGCCACTAAATAACAAAATTAATACTAAGTTTATGATTATTTATTGCTATTATTAATACTCAGACCCCTATGCAACATAAAGTTGCATATTTACCTGAATTTTTTGTCATGGCTGCATTTCCCAAAAGCATTGTAAGCACATCATTGAGACCCATTGAAACCAATGGAGCTATGAGCAACTTTGGCTTATGATGCTTTAGGGAAACACAGTCCAGATTAGTTTGCAATTTTGTCCATGACTGTAGTATTGATCCATAATCAGGTCTATCATCCAACTTCACGCTGAACACCATGCAGAAAAAACTCCAGATCAGATGTTGAGAGAAAACCACAGCAGTCTCCACAGCACACAGCGCTTCTCTTTCTCTTACCCACTGAGTACACCCAGCACAAGATTCAACACAAAAAACGAGCCCAGTATGATCAGACTAACAAAGTAGATCCATGGCGTCTCCCAGCCAATGGCGTCATTCACCTACAGGGGCCCAAAATGTATGGTTAACCCAGAGAGACTGGCTACATTTAGCTGTGAGAAACTCCAGGGATGGAGTTTAGTCTCAAGAGAGAGAGAGAGAGAGAGAGAGAAAGAAATGGAGATCAGGGGCCATAGTGAAGAGAAAAGAAGAGCTGCTCACCCGCTCAACACACCCAGAACCAGGTTCAAGACGAAGAAAGAGCCGAAGATGACCAAGCTCACAAAGTACACCCAGGGCAGCTCCAACCCCATAGCATCATTCATCTGAAGAAAACGAGGAGGAAGAGAGAAAGAGGTGGAGAGAATGAGAGACGAATGAAAGATTAAGTATGAAACAGAAACTGTAAGGAGAAGGTTAAAAATAGCTCTAGAGAAGATATTCTGCTCAAAATCAAACTGGATTTTGGTTTTAACACATTTAGATGTTTTGAATAAATACCAGAAGGCTTTCACAAGTACAACTTCTAATAAAAAATGTGAGTGTAGGATGAAGTCGATATAAAGGAAAGATAAAGGAAAAATCCCACACACTGTCCAAAAGCTTGGAAAAAGAACTGTATTGAACAAATAACGTTTCAGAGAGCTTTTTCAGGCATTTTCTTTAAATAGGTAAATAAATAAAATTCTATGCAATATATGTTAAACTTCTGTTAAGCATTTTCTTTAGATAAATTCTTAATTAAAAAATAAACATGTCTTCTCTATTCTATATCGAACAACCCATGAGAAAATTGTTAAATTATTATTTTTTTAATTTGAATACACACGCACGCATTTATAATTCAATTAACACAATGATAAATTCATATATTTTTAGCAATTTAATAAATAATAACTACATATTTAATGAATAATTTTATAACTAAAAAGTATTTAATCAATAATAGAACAATTT